>NC_067400.1:37644012-37992345 GCF_016432865.1 Antechinus flavipes | reverse complement strand
ATATTTTTTACTCAGATTTTTGATTCTATGTGCTTCCTTCAGTCTGTCTCTGTATTAAACTTTATAATCCCATATATGAAATTTCTTTTTCTTAGATTCAGATGGTTAACGTATAATTTTTCAAACCTGATTCCGTCATCCAATGTGCTGGTTATCTCTCTTGACTTTGTGTCATCTCATATTTGATAAGCAGACCACCTGTACCTTCTCCCATGTCACTGATTTAAAAAAAATATGTCAAACATCTCAAGGCTGAAGAGATCATCATCTTTTAAGAGGAAAGGTCATAGTAAGTGCCAATTTAGAAGAAAAGATACCAGCAAGAAGAATATAGGCAGAATCAGAACTACAGAATGACATTTAAAATATGCTTTTAATTCAGAAAAATGTGAACATTGCTTCTGAGGATCACCATTAAAAAAAAAAGTTTAACTAATGCAAAACAGCTGCCTCAATGAGGAGGCTAAAAGAAACCAAAAACTACCTCAGCCATCTGATACTTAATATTCTTGCAACCAAGGTCAATCATAGAGTAGAAGAATGGCTCTTTTGTAAACTATTTTGGAAGAGGAGGAGAACAGAAAATGATTGCAATAATATCTCACTCAAATATTTTGTCAAATGAGATCAAATGGTCTTATGGATATGGGCATTCCTGCTGGTAAACCTATCCATGATTGCCTATCCTGCCCTGTTCTTTCCATGTTCTCCTACAAGTTTGCCTTAAAATATCTATCTATTATATTGGAGGCCTTCCTTTTCTTCTCCGGATACCAGTGGAATCCACAATTCTGCCCCACTCCCATTTTAATCTCTTTATCTCAATTTTTATCTTTGTCTCTTTTGACTTTCCCTTGCCAATTCCCCTCCCTCCCTTCTCCAACAATTTAGTAATGACTTGCCAATATCCTAAATTCCCTTCCTACATTTCTTTGCATTTCTGCTATCATTTGTCCTTTATACTATTGGCAAATTTCTTCAAATTTCTCCTCTCTCCCATCCACCTGCTATTCAGCTGCCCAAATGACTTCTCTAAAACACAGATCTGATTACTCATTCCCTAGCTCAATAAGCCCTACTGACTTTCTCTTTCCTAAAGAATCAAATACAAGTGCCTTTATTTTGAGATTAAAGATCTTTACAGCCTGACTGTTCCTACCTTTTCAGTGTTCTTAGTCTTCCCCGTATTCCCCAATCTAGCTATACTGGACATGTCCCTGTTTCTCCATTTCCCACCATTGTGTCATTTTACCTTCTATCCCACTCTCTTTCCCATGATGGAAAACTACCTTCTTGACTCCATTTTTCACCTTCCTTACTTCCTTCAAAATTCAACTCAAATTTCATCTGCTTCATGAGGCTTCTTCTAATCCCTCTAACTGCTAGTAACTTTTGTTTTTCCAAATTGCTTTTCATTTATTCTGCATATCACTTATATATACACTTTTCATGTAATTTTCCCCATTAGAATGGGAATTCTTAGGGATAGCTAGGTGGCACAGTGGATAGAGCACCAGCCCTGAAGCCAGGAGAACCTGAGTTCAAATCTGGTCTCAGACCCTTAACACTTCCTAGCTGTGTGACCCTGGGCAGATCACTTACCCCCAATTGCCTCAGGGGGAAAAAAGAATGGAAACTCCTTGAGGATAGGGGCCATATTTTTGTCTTTTCATTGTATTCCCATGCCTTAGCACAATGCTTGGTACAGCTTAATAAATGCTTATTATTATTACCATGCATGAGCCTATATGAATTGTTTATCAAGCTTATCTGTTGAGGATTTGTTCCATTTCTCATTCCAGAGATCACTACAATGTAAGAGATTTCATTGATCCAGATAGAATCAGAATGGCATTAAGTACATATTCTCCATACTGGGACCCCTAAGTAAGTCTTTAACTCTTAGTTACTGAATTTGTACATCCCTTGACTTCTGAAGTCACCTTCCCTCATCTTCCTCCTGACCCTTCCACCCCAGACTCAAAGTCTCTTATAAGAGTACTGCTTCTGGGAGAAATTGGTTTTCACCATCTCTTTTCAGGTAGCTCCAGTGATTTCTTCACTGGAGACATTGTGCTTCCTTTCCAATAAGTTATGCACTCTTATTCACTTCTCCATGGTTCCTGAGATGAGTGAGCATCTCTATTGCTTCTTTGTGCTGCGATCTGGCCATTTGATCGCCTCTGCTAGCTCACCTTTATTTCAACTATGTTTACAGAGACTGCAGGCTCATTGTGGACTCGGCATTAACTCCTCTGAACCCTTTTGTGGGACTTCTCAGCTTCAGAGAACAAAGATTCATACACAAATAATCCTTGTGCTAGAAACTCTCATGGTGTGAAGGGCATGGGCATGGAGAGTAGGCAGGGAAGAATGGGAAGGGAGAATTGCTATTTCTTTGACTCATCCACTTTCAGTCGATGAGTGGGACTCTCAGTACTTGACACTACTCATCATGGTGCCATCCACCCCTCTTGTAAAGCATGTTGATCACTTCCTATCCATTTAAAAAATGAGCAAGTAGCAGAATTTGTTATTCTTAACAATTGCAGGTCCTGGTTTTCCTTCTGCCTTAATCTTCTTTTTTCTGAATAAATATTCTTTTATTCACCAAGAGAAATATAATATGTGCACTTGCATATATAAAATTTTATTTTCTATAATTCCCAGCAATTTCAATGATATATGGAAGTCCCAGGAGGAAGATCCTTTCACTAATACAGATCTATGACTTGGGGTGTCTTAGAGTTGTTTGTCTGGGACACTAATGCATCTTTGGTGGAGTTGTGAAATGATCCAAAATTCTGGGGAGCAATTTGAAACTAAGCCAAAGGGCTATAAAATTGTACATACCCTTTGACCCAGCAGCACCATCACTGAATCTGTTTCCCAAGAAAATCATAAAGGAAAGAAAAGGACCCACTGTGCAAAAATGTTTGTAGCAGTTCTTTTTGTGGTAGCAAAGAATTGGAAAGTAAGTAGATGCCCATCAACTGGGAAATGGCTGAACAAGTTGTGGTACATGAAAGTAATGGAATATTATTGATCTATAAAAATAATGAACAAGCTGATTTTAGAAAGGCCTGGAAAGATTTACATGAAATGATGCTGAGTGGGAAACAAATAGAACAAAGAATATATTGTATACCAATAACAGCAAGGACGTGTGATGATCAACTATGAAAGACTTGGTTCTTCTCAGTGGTTCAATGATCCAAAACAATCCCAATAAACTTTGAACTGAAAATGCCATCTGCATCTAGAAAAATTAACTGTGGAGATTGAATGTAAATCAATACATGCTATATTCACTTCTTTTTTTTGTTTTTTTTTTCCTCTCCCATGGTTTTTTGCTCTGATTTTTCTCCCTCACCATGATTCCTAAAACAACATGTATTGAAAATAATAAATTTTGAAAAGAGTTGTTTAGGGCAGCTAGATAGTGCAGTGGATAGAGGACCAGCTCTGAAGTCAGGAGGACCTGAGTTCAAATCTGGTCTCAGACACTTAACACTTCTTAGCTGTGTGACCCTGGTTACCTCACTTAACCCCAATTGCCTCAGGAAAAAAAAAGATGTTGTTACCATGGGAGTTTAAGGGACCTACCCAGAGTCACATAGATAGTATCTTGCAGAAGATGGCTTCTCGCTACCTTGTACACTGAGAATGTAAATTTTTTTTCTAGATTTGCACAAACTGAAGGTGTCAAAGGCAGTACTTGATCCTGAGGACTCACAAAGAGCCCAGTATTCTCTCTACTGTATCAAATAGCCTCTTTTGTCTATATTTAGTTCAATTCACTTCAATAAGCATTTTAAAAAATACCTACCATTTTTGGTAAGTTTTTTCAATCTTTTTCAAATTACATTTAACAATAATTTTAAACTTTTTTCCCCTTCTTAATTTTGAGTTCCAACCTCTCTCCCTCCTCTTCCCCTTCTCTGAAACAGCAAGCAATTAGATAATAGATTATACACATGTAGTCATACAAAACATATTTCCATATTAGATATGCTGTAAAAGAAAACACAGACCCCTCTCAGTCCCCTGAAAACTTACAAGATAAAGAAAGTAAAAGAAAATGCCTTAAACTATATTCAGATCCCATCAGTTCTTTTTCTGGCGTGCATTTTCTTATCCCAAGTTCTTCAAAATTGTCTTGATCATTAGTCATCATTCACAGTTATACCTGATAATATTTTGATAGCTTTTTATCATTCCTTATTTTTTGTATTTCTCCTGATTTGTGAGACTGCCAACAAGGCTCTCTTTCAAGATGCTTTCCTCAATTTCTTTATCATTTTTTGTTGCTTCTTCTCCTTCCGATCTGACTATATTCTTTTTCAAAACTCTTTTAGTACTTTATTTTCCCTAATTACATGTAAAAACAATTTTAACATTCATTTTTAAAACTTTGAGTTCAAATTCTTTCTCTTTCTCTCATCTCAAGCTCCTCATTGAGAAGGCAAGCAATTCAATATAGGTTATACACGTGTAATCATGCAAAATATTGTTCCATATTAGTCATGTTGTGAAAGAAAACATAAACAAAAAACCCTCAACAAAAATAAAGATTTTTTAAAGTATGCTTCAATATGTATTCAGATATCATCAGTTCTTTTTCTAGGGATGGATAACATTTTTCATCCTAAGTTCTTTAGATTTGTCTTAAATCATTGTGTTGCTGAGAATAGCTAAGTCATTCATCACTGATCCTCTTACAATATTGCATTTGACTTTGTATCAGCTCATGGAAGTTTTTCCCTGTTTTTCTGAGAATACCCTGCTCATCATTTCTTATAGTACACTAGTATTCCATCACAATCACAAAGTACAATTTACTCAGCCATTTCCCAATTGATGGGCATCTTCCTAATTTCCCAGTTCCCTGTCACCAGAAAAGAATTGCTATAAGAATTTCCTTACATATAGGTCCTTTCCCTTTTTATCTCTTTTTAGATCCAGACCTAGTGATGACGCTGCTAGATCAAAAGGTATATGTGGTTTGATAGCCCTTTGAGTATATTTCAAATTGCTTTAAAGAATGGTTGAATCAGTTCACAACTCCACGATGATTCATTGATGTCTCATATTTCCTGCATCCCCTCCAACATTTTTCATTCTCCTTTTCTATCCTATTAGCCAATATAATAATAGGTATGAGGTAGTATCTCTGAAGTGTTTTGATTTCACTCTCATTCAATAGTGATTTAGAGCACCTTCTTAAATGGCTTATGATGTATAGAAGTTCCAGGAGGAAGATCCTTTCACTGAAAGCTATTCATATCCTCTTGATTAATTATCAATTGGGGAATGGCTCCTATTTTTTAAAAATTTGAAAGCTATTCATATCTCTAGTTATCAATTGGGAATGGCTCCTATTTTTTATAAATTTGACTTAGTTCTCTATATTTGAGAAAAATACCTCAATTTTTTTCAGTTATGATTACTAAATGTGTTTCCCTTCATCTCATCCTCTCCCCTTTATTCTATTCTCTATCAGCTTTCACTATGTTTCTCTTCAAAAGTGTTTTCTTCTATCTCCTTCCCCAATCTGCCCTCCCTTCCATTACCACCATCTTCCTCGGTCATCCCTTCCCCCTCCTACTTTTCTGTTGGGTTAGTTAAGGTTTCTATATTTAATTGAGTTTGTATGTTATTCCCTTTTTGAGCCAATTCTTATAAGAAAAAGTATCACTCACTTCCCCTTTAATGTCCCCATCTTTTCTTCTCAATTATAAAAGTTTTATCTTGAGTCATTTATGTAAGATAATTTATCCCATTCTACCCCTCTCTCTCCCTTTCTGCCACTGCATTCTTTTCTCACCTTTTAATTTTATTTTTAGATATTATCCCTTCATATTCAATTCACACCTGTGCCTTCTATATATATATATATTATATATATATATATATATATATATATATATATATATATACACTTTTAACTACCTTAGTAATGAGAAAGTTGTGAGTTATAAATATCATATTCCCATACAGGAATGTAAATAGCTTAACCTTATTAAGTCCTTTATGATTTCTCTTTCCTTTTTTACCTTTTAATGCTTTTCTGAGTTTCTTACTTGAAAATAAATATATATATATATATATTTGGCTCTGTTCTTTTCATCAAGAATGCTTGAAAGTCCTCTATTCCTTTAAATATCCATTTTCCTTTAAGGATTATATTCATTTTTGCTTGGTAGATTGTTCTTGGTTGTAACCCCAATTGCTTTGTCATATATATATATATATATATATATATATATATATATTATATATATATATATATATATATATATATATATACACACACACACACACACACATATATATATACACATATATATGTATATATGTATATATTCCAGAATATAATTTTTCAAGATATCTGATCCTTTAATATAGAGGTTATTAAAACTTGTTGTCCTGTTACTCCTTGAATTTGAATTGATTATTTCTAGAGCTTGCAATACTCTCTTCCTGACCTTGAAGCTCTAAAATTTGGCTATAATATTCATTGAAATTTTCATTTTAGGATCTTTTAGGAGGTCACTGCTGCATTCTTTCAAGTTCTATTTTACCCTCTGATTCTAAAATATCAGAACAATTTTCCTTAATAATTTTTTAAAAGATTAAATCTAGGATTTTTTTTTTGACCATGGCTTTTAGATAGTTCAATTATTTTAAAATTATCTCTTCTGGTTCCATTTTGCAGGTCAGTTGTTTTTCCTATGAGATATTTCACATCATCTTCTATTTTTTTCATTCTTTTGGATTTTTTGTCACTTTTTAGTTTTTCATAAAGTCATCAGCTTTCATTTGCTCAATTTTAATTTTTAATGAATTATTCTCTTCAGTGAGCTTTTGTACTTCCTTTTCCATTTGGCCAATTTTACTCTTTAAGGAGTTTTTTTTTTCCCTTCAGTGGATTTTTGTGCCCCTTTTCCTACTTGTCCAATTCTGCTTTTCAAGGCATTCTTCTCCTCACTGGAATTTTTGTACCTCTTTTGCCATTTGCCTTATTCTGTTTTTAAAGTCTTACCTTTAGTATATTTGCATGTATTTCTTTTACCAAGCTGTTAATTTTTAATTAACATGATTTTTAATCTTATTTCTCTTCTCAATTTTTCTCTCACCTCTATTTCCAAAATGCTTTTTGAGTTGTTCCTTGGCCTGAGAGCAAATCCCATTTTTTCTTGGAGGCCTTGGATGTTGGAGCTTTGACTTCTGTATCTTCTTCTGAGTATGTGTTTTGAGCTTCCTTGACACTAATAATTTTCTATTATCAGACAATTTTTCTGTTGTTTGCTTAATTTTTCAGTCTATTTCCTGATGTTTAACTCTTTTAACAAAATTTCTTTGTTGCACTCACCCTAATTTCTGGGTTGAAGAGTCTTTTCCACTGGATCAGGATCAGAGGCTTTTCCACTTGAATCAGGATCGGAGCTTTTCCACTTGAATCAGGATCGGAGCTTTTCCACTGAAATCCACTGAGGGGTCTGTTTGTCCCACGTTCAGGGCACCAAAATGTGGTGAGCTTTTTCTTCTAGCCCGGTTAGTTTAGAGGCCTATCTCTCTGCTTGGTTCCAAGAGCTCTTGCCGCTTTGTCCTTTGCTTCTGCCTCTGCTTTCTTCAGCCTCCAGAGCCAGTACCAAGTTGAATCTGTCTTGCCTTGAAGAGAGGGCTTCTGGCGTAATTCTGCTGAAATCTCGACTTGTAGCGTCTTCCTCTCTAGAGCCCTCTCTGACTGGCCCATTGGCCTATTTATGCTCCTTCCAGAGAGAGGGATTATGGGTAGTTCTACTTAGTACCTTGTTTCAGGTTCTGCCCAAAACATCTTTTTGTAAGATTAGATCAACTCTAACTACTTAGCAGTTAGTAAGGATTCCAACATCTCCCCCTTTCTTTTGTTTTAAAACATAGGGGGTTCCTGAGGGGGTACACATAAATCCATCAATATGGGCCAGAACTTTGTAACAGATATACATGGTGGGAGGCATTATACATAATTTACAAAAGCACACAGCAATATAACACAGGCTAGTGGTAATGTAACAAATAACATGAATCAACATGAAAATTTAACTACTGCAAAAGTTTCATCAACAATCTTTCATCTCAAGAAATCCAATGATTCTTGCAATTGCTTAAAATACATAAGCACATAGTAATATAACACGGGCTAGTAGTAATGTAACAACATAAATCGACCTGAAAATTTACAAATGTCCATAAGTCCTAGAAATAGTCCATAAGGAATCCATTGTTCATTAGTTCATGCGCCAGGAATCTAATAATTCCTGTAAGCTCTGAAGTACTGCAAAAAGTCTCATCAACAATTTTTCATCTCAGGGAATCCAGTGATTCTTGCTGGTTTTTCAGGAATTGAAAGCTGAAGATTTTAAAGTTCTTTTGACAGTCTCATTGTTAGCCTTTTCCACTGTGGAAATATAAGCAGATCCTCTTCCCCAAGCAATTAACCTAATTCCCTTCTATTTACCAAATTTGGGATTTCTCCTCATCATCTGGTAATTACATTGGAGTCGTTTGCATTGGATATTGTCTTGTTGTCTTAAAAGGCCTGTATTCTTCCCAACTGTAATCCTGATTGCTTTTCTGTTGGTTGATGACATCAGAATCCTGAATTTCTAAAATCTCTCTGGGTGTAACCTCAGCTGCTATCATGCCCCACCTGTCCTTTGATTGATACTTTAGAGCTGGGCCCTGCCTCTCATTCCTCTGGGTCAATATACATTTAGAGGCCCAGTGAAAGCCTCGGTTACATTTTGGACATGGGGTTTTGGGTTTTCTCTCACCCTGTCTTCTCATTGTATCTCTGTATCTACATTGGGCTCTTAGATGTCCAATTTTTCCGCATTGAAAACATCGACGAGTTTCTCTAGAATTCCTCTGCCAAGAAGGACCTTGTCTTTCCATGTTCATCACAGTCTGGACATAATAAGCATTTGTGCCCACTGTGGCACAGTGTCTTATGATTTCCTCTAAAGGAGCATCTTTGTCTAGCCCCCATATAATTCTCTTGCAAATCTCATTGGCATTTTCTTTAGCCAGATGTCTGGTCATTATTTCTGTTGCTGCATTATCTCCAATGGTTCTTATTACAGCTATTTGTAAACGTCCCACAAAATCTGCAAAAGGTTCATTGGGACCTTGCTCTATTTTTGTGAAAGCATTATTATTCCCTTTTTGAGCCAATTCTTATAAGAAAAAGGATCACTCACTTCCCCTTTAATGTCCCCATCTTTTCTTCTCAATTATAAAAGTTTTATCTTGAGTCATTTATCTAAGATAATTTATCCCATTCTACCCCTCTCTCTCCCTTTCTGCCACTGCATTCTTTTCTCACCTTTTAATTTTATTTTTAGATATTATCCCTTCATATTCAATTCACACCTGTGCCATATATATATATATATATATATATATATATATATATATATATATATATATATATACACACACACACTTTTAACTACCTTAGTAATGAGAAAGTTGTGAGTTATAAATATCATATTCCCATGCAGGAATGTAAATAGCTTAACCTTATTAAGTCCTTTATGATTTTGCTTTCCTTTTTTACCTTTTAATGCTTTTCTGAGTTTCTTACTTGAAAATAAAAATATGTATATATTCGGCTCTGTTCTTTTCATCAAGAATGCTTGAAAGTCCTCTATTCCTTTAAATATCCATTTTCCCTTAAGGATTATATTCATTTTTGCTTGGTAGATTGTTCTTGGTTGTAACCCCAATTGCTTTGTCATACACACACACACACACACACACACACACATATATATGTATATATGTATATATTCCAGAATATAATTTTTCAAGATATCTGATCCTTTAATATAGAGGTTATTAAAACTTGTTGTCCTGTTACTCCTTGAATTTGAATTGATTATTTCTAGAGCTTGCAATACTCTCTTCCTGACCTTGAAGCTCTAAAATTTGAAGCTCTGAAATTTTCATTTTAGGATCTTTTAGGAGGTCATTGCTGCATTCTTTCAAGTTCTATTTTACCCTCTGATTCTAAAATATCAGAACAATTTTCCTTAATAATTTCTTAAAAGATTAAATCTAGGATTTTTTTGACCATGGCTTTTAGATAGTTCAATTATTTTAAAATTATCTCTTCTGGTTCCATTTTGCAGGTCAGTTGTTTTTCCTATGAGATATTTCACATCATCTTCTATTTTTTTCATTCTTTTGGATTTTTTGTCACTTTTTAGTTTTTCATAAAGTCATCAGCTTTCATTTGCTCAATTTTAATTTTTAATGAATTATTCTCTTCAGTGAGCTTTTGTACTTCCTTTTCCATTTGGCCAATTTTACTCTTTAAGGAGTTTTTTTTTCCCTTCAGTGGATTTTTGTGCCCCTTTTCCTACTTGTCCAATTCTGCTTTTCAAGGCATTCTTCTCCTCACTGGAATTTTTGTACCTCTTTTGCCATTTGCCTTATTCTGTTTTTAAGTTCTTACCTTTAGTATATTTGCATGTATTTCTTTTACCAAGCTGTTAATTTTTAATTAACATGATTTTTAATCTTATTTCTCTTCTCAATTTTTCTCTCACCTCTATTTCCAAAATGCTTTTTGAGTTGTTCCTTGGCCTGAGAGCAAATCCCATTTTTTCTTGGAGGCCTTGGATGTTGGAGCTTTGACTTCTGTATCTTCTTCTGAGTATGTGTTTTGAGCTTCCTTGACACTAATAATTTTCTATTATCAGACAATTTTTCTGTTGTTTGCTTAATTTTTCAGTCTATTTCCTGATGTTTAACTCTTTTTAAAGTGGTATTCTGCATCCAGAGTGGACCTGGTTTCACTGACCTAAGTTTCAGAGCTTTTGTGCAGAGATCTAAGGACTTATAAGTTTTCAGTTCTTTCCAAGATGGTATGATCTAAGGAGAATTGTGTTTACTGCTCTCCTGATCTGTGCTCTGATCTGTGAATGACAAAAAGCACTTTTTTTGTGCTGAAATTGTGATGAGAGTCCCTGCTCCACTGTGCCCACAAGCTCTGGTGTACTAGGGTTCTTCCTCATCCTTGGACTGTTATGCAGGACTGCATTCCAGATCTGAGTATGAGAAAAACAACAAAGCCCTAATCTCCAGTGAGAACATAAATACCCTTGTAATCTCCTTCTAATTAGTAGTTCAACTGAGAGCTCTAGAATGAGCCACTGCAGATGCTGATTCAAGGGCTCCCAAGGCCTTCTCCTAGTTTACTGAGGCCTGTGCTGCATTACACTCTACTCTCACTCAAGTATGACACACCTTTCCTGCTAAACTTCTATGTTGTCTTGGCTGGAAAATTATTTTACCTCATCTTTTTAGTGGTTCTGCTGTTTCAAAAATTGTTTTATATCATTATTTAAAAGTTGTTCAAAAGAGTTTTGGGGAGCACTCAGGCCAATGGCTGATATTTTCCCTGATATCTTGGATCCACTTCCCTCTCAGTAAGCATTTATTAAGCACTTACTATGAGCCAGACTTTGCATTTGGTTCTGAAGAAACATACATATGAGTATGTATGTATGCATGCTGTATATATGGATACATATAAACTTTATTATGTATAATATATATGATATTACATCTATAAATATATATAAAATTTTAATGTTACATATGAATACCTTTAATGTGTAACATTACATATAATACTTGATATCTATATAATGTTTTATACAGACACACACAAGCATAGACACAAAAAATAACTTGCAAAAAAGAGAACTATCAGCTGGGGGATGAGGAAATGCCTCATGTAGTAGCTGACATTTGAGAAGAAGGAAGCTAGAGATTCTAAAAAAGGAGAGATGAAAAAGGAAAGTTTTGAAATAGGAAGATTGAATGGAATCTGGAAACTTAAGCAAACAGTTTGACTAGAATACAAAATGCACGAAGGGAAGCAATTATAATAAGCTTGGAAAGACAAGTTGTATGTGCATATCCTTTGATACAGCAGTGTATCTATTGGGCCTGAATCCCAAAAAGATCATAAAAAGGGAAAAGGACTCACATGTGCAAAAATGCTTGTGGCAGCCCTTTTTGTAGTGGCAAGGAATTGGAAAGTGAGTGGATGCCCATCAGTTGGAGAATGGATGAATAAGTTATGGGATATGAATGTGATGGAATATTATTGTTCTATAAGAAACAATCAGCAGGAGGATTTCAAAGAGGCCTGGAGAGATTTACATGAACTGATGCTGAGTGAAGTGAGCAGAACCAGGAGATCATTATACATGACAACAACAAAATTATATGATCATCATTTCTGATGGACGTGGATCTTTTCAACAATGAGATGATTCAGGCCAGTGCTAATGGTCTTATGATGAAAAGAGCCATCCGCACCCAGAGAGAGGACTGTGGGGTCTGAGTGAGGATCACAATATGGAATTTTCACTTTTTTGTTGTTTGTTTGTATTTTCTTTTTTTTCTAATTTTTTTTCTTTCTTGATCTTTTTTTTTTTTTTATGTGTGTGTGTATACCATGATAATTGTGGAATTATATATAGAAGAAATGCAGATGTTTAACATATTTTGGATTACTTGCCATCTAGGGGAGGGGAAGGGAGGAAAAAGATTGAAACACAAGGTTTTGCAAAGGTGAATGTTGAAAATTATCTATGCATCTGTTTTGAAAATAAAAAGCTTTAATAAACAAAAGGAAAGATAAGTTGAAGCTGGAATTGTAAAGATTCTCTGTCACCAATGCCAGGGTCAGACAAGCTGAGTAGATCTGCTTTCTTTTCCCATCTAATACCAAGGAAGGATGCCTTCCCAGAATGTTTCCTTTTCTTTGGGAGCTGATAAATACGGCTTGCCTGGGGCTTCAGTTCATTGAGCTTTCACACCATTTATTCAGACCAATCAATACATCCTATCTAGTAATCCCAGTGAAATGACTTTGCCTTGATAATTTGGCAAACATTTATTAGACATTTTGTAGAGGTGATTATTTTTCTTCCGTGGGTTGAACTAAATGACCACTGAGGCTTCTTCAGCTCTGAAATTCTATGATTCTTTGATTCTGTTGTCCAAGGACCAGCCCAGATAAGTAGAAAAGTTCATCATTAGGTTGGCCACAGGATAATGATTTTTCAGGAATTGGAATTCAATGTCATTTGGATATATTGTGGGAGTCTCACAAAATAATGGAGCTTTGATACATCAAAATAAAGAATCAAAGTCAGCTAGGTAGCTCAGAGGATAGAGCATCAGCCCTGAAGTCAGGAGGACCTAAGATCAAATCTGGCCTTAGTCTTCATGGCTGTGTGATCCTGGGCAAGTCATTTAACTCCAATTGCCTCAACAAAAAGAAAAAAGAAAGAAAGAAAGAAAGAAAGAAAGAAAGAAAGAAAGAAAGAAAGAAAGAAAGAAAGAAAGAAAGAAAGAAAGAAAGAATCAAGGTAGGAAAAACATTCATCTAATATGTTTTGTTATATTATTAATATGTTTTATTATAAAGAGTTCCTCCAAGAAATTTCATTGTCCATTTTTTTTGTTTTTTTTTTCTACTGAATGAAATTTCAGATAGAATGTAAATTCTTTGAGGGAAGAGGTTATTTTTCCTCCTAAACACCTCAGTACTTAATACACTATCATAGATGATGCTTAACAAATGCCTTTTGAATAGATAAATGAATAAACAAAATTTTCAGAGGTAACATATGGTTTAGAAACAGGACAATCTGTATTCAAATACTACCTTTGACATTTATTAGCTGTGGAACCACTTCAAGTCAATTAACATAAACACATCTTGGACCATTTTTTAGGGTTGATCTAAAAAGCTAGAGATAGATTGCAGATCTGCTTGGTGCCCGGAATTCTCAAACTGGGAGTTTCTCTTTAGTTCCTTCATTTATTTGCATATGGAATGTCCCCAAACTTCCTCATTCATGGTATGGTGACCAGGTTCAATGAAATACTATACCAAGCCCCACTAAACACAAGTCCAAGAGAGAAAATTTCTGACAAAGGGAAAATTTCACTGAGGGGTATGTAATCCTGTCCTAGCTTTGATCTCCTTGCCCTGTGCATGCTGGGCAACATAAGGAGAAAAAAAAACAAAGAACTAAGAAAAGGTTTCCTCTGAAAAGACAAAATTGGGCATTTGGAGGCTGCCTAAGAGCTTTTATTGGCTTATTATTCACCAATCCATTAAAGAAAATATATCTTGTTACTAAAAAAACAAAGGCCCATTCAGTTGTATGTGGGAGGTGGTGGGAACAAGGAGAAGGAGGAGGGAATGGGCACACAATTGTCGGGAACCAGATGGTCTTTTATTTCTAAAACACTCCCTCTTCAGGATGTTCCAGAAATTTTAAACAAACAGACTTCTGAATGCCAACCTGGAATACCAGTCCTTTACTCAGTGCAAAAGGGCCCAGACTGGTGAAGACCATGGATCAAGTACTTGCTCAGACTTTGAAGGGCAGAGAGGAGACATAGGTATTTATTTTCCTCATCCCCACAGCTGTTGATGCTTCTCCTCCAAAGTTATTTTGTGTTTATTTCAAGTATATTTTATTTACATCTGTTAAGAGCCCATGTTTTATTTTCCCTGACAGAATGTAGGCTCCCTGAGAGCAGCTCTTTCATTTTTGTCTTTGCACTCCAGAGATTTGCACAGTGCCTGGCACTTAGTGGGTACTCAAACAGTGCTTGTTTGTTAAGGCACAGGTCAGTTCTCCCAGAGCCTCCACAGCTGTGGATCATAGTATCTGAAAGAGTTGCAGGGCAGCCTTTGCTGACACAGGTTTTGCTGGTGGACTGGGAATGAGATAAATTGGAGGTAGAGGGAAGAGGAGAGAGGTCAGACAATGGAACGGCCTCTCAGTCAGAGAGGTCAGAGAACAGTAACTGCCTCTCAGTGTCCTTGTATCATCTTCTCACAAGAGGAGATTCATTCTCTAGGTCTGGATTGGATCTCCAGCAGCCACTGTCAGGTGGCTCCCGGGTATTCCAACAGCTTTAGATAATTTCTGCTCACAAGAAGCTCAGTCAATGGGAGAGACCACACATAAAAAGAAGCTGAAAAGTGGGTGGCTCCTGGGGTGGAATGGAAGGACATTATCAACTGTGGAGCACAATGAAGTCCTGTAGGTTGGGAGGGAAATAATTTGAGTAAATGAGAGTTTCAGAGTTGATTTTTGTCTTGCAGGTTGATGAGTTTATGGAAATTAAGAAGTCCAGGAAGGAAGCTGGGTGGGAAATGATGAGATGAATTCCTTGAGAGCCCTCCTGAAATGGTAGATCAAAAAAGAAGTCTCTAATGTTTAATGTTCATCTTCTCCAATGGGGCGGTACCTGGCAGAAGGAATTGCAGATTCAATGAGAGTTGATTTCATCTTTCAGAATGATAATTTTCTGGATATCATGAGTCCAGAAAAATAGTTGTGTGGAAAATGATTTAACTGTTAAATTGTAAAACCCGTATGTCATACTAAGTATTTTGAAAGCAAAGAATTTGTCTTATGCTTCACCTCTATCTTCCAATGAGCCTAGGATAATGCCTGGTATGTTTTAAGACTTTATTAAATTCTTTTTGATTGATAGTTGGATAGGTCGTTATATTTTTTTCCCTTCTGGTAATTGGACAAGAGAGCAAAGGAGAACAAACTGAACATGAATCATTTGAAGGAATCTGTAGAGAAATCGTAAGTTTTAAAAACTAGTTCTTGGAAGGGTTTTTAATGGATCTGTGATTTCAGTGATATTCATTCCAGTAGTGTGAATGTCTACCCATATTTGACTTCTCATTCTGAATCATTCTTATATAAATCCCTTTATAAATTCTAGGGCAAGTAGGTGGTACAATGGATAAAGTGTCAAGCCTGTAGTAAGGAAGACTCATCTTAATTAAGTTCTGTCTTCAGAACTTACTTTCTGGCCCTGGACAAACTGAGGCAAACAGAATTAAGTGGTTTGTTCTCCTTTGCTCTCTTGTCCAATTACCAGAAGGGGAAAAAATGTAACGACCTATCCAACTATCAATCAAATGATCATAAACCACTCCATTCTCTTTGCCAAGAAAAAGAATCAGACATGACGATTGGATACTGACAAAGAATTGAACAACAAACTAAATTTTCCATAAAGAATCCATTCATCTATGCTCTAGCTCTCTTGACCCTACTTAAATCCCATGGGAACACCTGGACTTCCCATCAATTCCCCCCCTTATTTTTACTTCATGACAAACGTACCTTTCTTTTCCAACCACACAACTCTGTGATGCTACACTTTGCACTGTTTCCTCTACTCAGTTATTTGTTAGAAATATGACTCAGCCAATTTATACTCATTTTGGACATTTCCTTTGTCATTGATATTTTATAGCTTTAATTCATTGGAGATTGTGTTCTTCTATGATTCTAGCCCTTTGCTCCCAATCACCCAGGCTCCCAATCACCTCCATGTTATGTCTCCTTCATTACTTATACTTAAAACATATCCGTTCCTAAATTTTAATGTTTCCATCTTTCTATATGCCTTCATTTGCAGTACACTTAGCCATTACCTTAGTCCAGGCCCTTCTCATTTCTCACATAGGTCATTTTCATACTTTCTCAGTTCTCTCCTTACCTAAAGTCTCTCCAACTCTAATCTATGCTGCACTCAGCTCCCAAAGTGATTTTCCTAAAACACAAAGGATTGATCGTGTCATTCTCTTCTATCTTCCCATCCCCAACTTAAAAAACTCCCAGTGATTGCTTCTTGCCTCCAGCATCAAATGTAAAGTCCTTTGGCATTTAAAGTTTTCACTCTCTGAATCCTTCTTATCTTTCCAAGCTTCTTATTCTCCTCCATATTCTATGACTACAGTAGCTTTTTTTTTTAACTGAACCTTGAACTCTACATTCTAATTCCTAACTATATATCTTTTCATTGCCAGTCTTCCATGCCTAAAATGCCCTCTCTCCTCACCTCCACTTCTGTGTTACTTCCTTTTTCAATCATTGGCACTGGCTCCCTAGTTGGTTGGATGATTGTTGTTCTTCATTCTCAAAGTGGATCAAAATAACCTTATTAAGTTAGAGTCAAGCAACAGGGTATCTGACTGTGGCTGATCAGAACCATATAAGTTCTTAATACTCTGCCACAAATAGTCCCTATGAACATTTGAGATAGATTCTCTAACTTTGTGCATCTCATATTTCGTCTGAGCTAAATCAATTCTGATTTTCTCATAGAGTGCAGCATTTTTTCTGATTAGGGAATTCATACTGGGCAGTCCTGTGACAGTGTCTCTCATGTCATATTATCAATTTTAAATGTTTTTTCCCCTGAGGTACGTGGGGTTAAGTAACTTGCCCAGGGTCACACAGCTAGGAAGTGTTGTGTTTGAGGTCAAATTTGAACTCGGATCCTCCTGACTTCAAGATTAGTGCTCTATCCACTGTGTCACCTAGCTGCCCCAGTTTTAGACTTCTTAAGATAGACTTTTGAGAGTGTCTTTTTATTGCTTTTTCTGATCATTTGTATGTCTCCCTAGTACTTCAAGGATGACATATAAAATCCTGTTTGTCTTTTAAATCCCTTTGTAACCTGGCCCCTTTCTATTATTCTAGCCTTCATTCTTGACTCCCCTCAATTCCAATAATCCAACAATACTGCCTTACTTGCTGTTCTTTGAATATGACACTTCATCTTCTATGTGCATCTTCCCTAGCTGTATTCCATGGTTGGAATGCTCTCCCTCCTTATCTCTGCTCCTGGCTTTCTTGGCTTTTTTGAAGTCTCAACTGAAATTCTACCTTCTGCAAGAAGCTTTTCCCAGTCTTTCTTAATGCTCATGTTTTCCTCCTTAAGATTTCCTCAAACTTATCCTGTATATGGAGCAGCTTGGTAGCATAGTGGATAGAGCACTAGCTCTGAAGTCAGAAGAAACTGAGATCAAATCTGGCTTCAGACACTTAACATTTCCTAGCTGTGTGACCCTGGGCAAGTCATTTAACCCCAATTGCCTCAGAAAAAAACACACAAAAAAAACAACCTTATCCTTCATATACCTTATTTGTACTAAATTGATTACTTGTTGTCTCTTCTGTTAGACTATGAACTCATTGAAGACATTTTCCCTTCCTCTCTTTGTATCTCCAGCACTTGGTACATTGTATGATACATGACTAATAAATGCTTGCTGATGACTTTCTGGCTTACCTGACTTCCTTTGCAGGAGTGTTCTTCCAGGCTGACCAAAAGCTAGTATCTTCTCCTCCCAGATTTAAACTGATAATATCTTACAAATACCTAGTAATTTCCTTATTGTCTACTTCATTGGAATATGAAATCCTTCAAAACAAGAAGTCATTTTTAAAAATTCTTACTAAATGTTTGTTGGTTGACCGGTATCTCTAGTGTCTAGCACAGTGACAGATACTTTTTTTGTCATTTAGTCATTTCAATCATATATAATTCTTTGTGTCCCCATTTTGATTTTTCTTAGCAATGATACTGGAGTGGTTTACCATTCCCTTCTCCAGCTCAGTTTACTAATGATGAAACTGAGGCAAACAGGATTAAATAACTTGCTGGTGCTTACACAGTGAGTTAAGTGTCTGAGATAGAATTTGAACTCAGATCTTCCTGACTCCTGGCCTGGAGCTCTATTCACTACATCACCTAGCTGTCCACTAGAAGATTAAGGAATATTCAAAAGAAGGACATTTCTTATAGGGCATCACTGGGGTAATAACAGTTGTTCCCTAATTTCACAAATAAAATCTAGCCCTTCTCCTCTTCTTCAATTCTTGCACAATAAATTTATGTCACACAGCCTCTACTCCAGTCAGCCTCCTTTCCTTCTCTTCTTCTTCACTTCTTGTACAACAGCTCCATGTCATGCAACCTCACTCTAGCCAGCCTCTTCCCCTTCTCCCCAAAGGAATGTGGAACTCTGTCCCAAGGTCCCTGGAATCTGAAAGATGACTTTTCATTTGATCTTTCCTGAAACAAGGACTCTACTTCACCTCTTAGTCAATAAATCTACATCAAAGTCCCCTTTTCTAGTTCTTGATTATATCTTGTCTTTCCCTATTAGAATTTTAGCTCCTTGAAACCAGATGCTGCTTTCCTCTTTGCACTTTAATTTGCATCATAAACATTTAACATAGTGCTTTGAACATAATAAGAATTTAATAAATGCTTTTTATCACCTATTCATGCATCTATCTTCTATCTTTATCTCTTTATTATCTACTAATCTACATTTGGTTATATGATGTGTATATACACACATATGTGTACAAATACTTCACGTCTTTACAATTAGAGAATATGTATAACCTTTGACATGTTGACCCTTGAAATTCTAATTACACAAAATTTCTTTCTCTCCTCTTCCTCTTTCCTTTCTCCCACATGTATTTTTCTCTCTTCCTTCCTTTCCTCCCTCCCATCTCTCTTTTTTTTTCTTCCTCTATGAGAACACCATCTGTACCAAGAGGAAAAACAGAACAGAATGTGAAAATTTGGACAAAAACAGCAGAGAAAGCTCCATGCAGGTGTTACAACAAAGGTGGCCTCCAGTCTCGTGACAACCTAGTTTTCCAATTATCAAAAGTGTGGTTACTTTAAAAGTAAGTGTCTGCAAAATGTTATTTCACTAAAATGTGCTGCCTCTTCCCAAAACAAGCTCTCAAACAATAAGAACCTACGGTCAGAGATAATCATTTAAATGGCTTAGGCTGGGCAGAGGGTGCAAATTTGACTGTGCCAGCAAGCCTGGCCAGCGGAGCCCAGTTATTAGTTGATGAAAATGCTTGAGGTCCAAGCATCAAGAATTATAAAATGAAATGAGAAGAGGTATGGTAATGCCCTTTTCCCCATTTCTAATCTGATATTTTGTCTTTTACCCCTGCATCTTAGATTTCAGTCCATAACAAGAAGTAGGACTTCTAATGGCCCTCAAGGTGTAGCCCATAAACTGATGAATTGGTCTATGAGGAAATTCTTAGTAGAGTCCTAAATCTTAGTAGAGATAGACAGAACCTTGGAGAGCAACTCATTAAATATTGCCCTCCTTTCTTCTGTTTTACAAATGAGGAACGTGAAGAGAGATTTAATGACTTTTTCAAAAGTCCAACAGTCATCTGGATAATAATAATAAAAATCTTAGATTCAGATGTCTCAAAGCTAAGGGCAAATATGGGGCCCTAAATAATTCCAAAATACATGGAAGCATGCTTTAGGACATGAGTGAGGTTTTCAACCAGCACTGGCAGAAGGAAAAAAAAAAGACTTTGGCCAGATTTTTTGTGTTTATTTTTATTAAAGCTTTTTTATTTTCAAAACATATGCATAGATAATTTTTCAACATTGACCTTTGCAAATCCTTATGTCCCAAATTCCACCCTCCCCAGTTCCTCCCAGCTCCTCCATTAGATGTTTGTCAGAATAAAAACTTGGGTTATTTGACCCCAAATCCAAGGTTCTTGTCACCATGTTTCTGATGACATCACTTCTTTGTACTGGATTAAACTGAGGTAGACACAGAGTTAATGAAGAGGAGAAGAAGAAGAATATGAGACTTATAAAAGGAGAGATAAAATTAGTAAGACTTGACAGTTGGTTGTTTAATCAGCTAACTAATATGTGGAGATGAGGATGGAAATAGAGTCAAAGATGACTCTGAGATTATGATCTTAATTAAATGGGAACAGGGTGGTACCTTAAATAGAAACTAGTTTGGTAAGCTCCCAAACTCCTGCTTCTGAAATAAGAACTCACTATTTGACAAAAATTGCTGAGAAACCTGGAAAATAATATGTCAGAAACTCAGCATAGACCTACATCCCACACCCCATTCCAAAATAAGGTCAAAATAAGGGGCAGCTAGGTGGTACAGTGGATAGAGCACCAGCCTCGGAAGTCAGGAGGACCTCGGTTCAAATCTGGTCTCAGATACTTACCATTTTCTAACTGTGTCACTCTAGGCAAGTCACTTAATCCCAATTGCCTCAGCAAAAAAAAAAAAATAGGTACATGATTTGGGTATGAAGTATGATATCATAAACAAATTGGGAGAGCAAGAGAAAACTTAACTAGAAGATCTTTGGAGAAGGGAGAAATTCATAAAGAACTAGAGAATATTGTAAAAGGCAAAATGGGGATAAGATTAAATTAAAAAATGTTTTGCACAAATAAAACCAACAGAAGAAGATAAATGTCAAATTTATAAGAATACAAGTCATTCTTCAATTGACAATTGGTTAGAGGATGTAAACAGAGAATTTTCAGATGATAAAATTAAAGCCATCTATATTCATATGAAAAAAATTTTTTCAAGATCACTGTTGATTACAGAAATGCAAATTTAAACAACTCTGAAGTATCACTTCACACCTCTCAGATTGACTAAGATGACAGGAAAATAAAAGATAAATGTTGGAGTGGATATGGGAAAACTGGGACACTGGTGCATTGTTGGTGGAATTGTGAAATGATCCAACCATTCTGGAAAGCAACCTGGAACTATGTCCAAAGGGCTATAAAACCCTTTGACCCAGAAGTACCTCTATTGGGTCTATATCCCAAGGAAATCCTACAGGAAGAAAAAAGACCTACATGTGCAAACATGTTTGTAGCAGCTCTTTTTATGTTAACAAAGAATTGGAAAATGAGTAGATGCCCATCAATTGGGGAATGGCTGAATAAACTGTGGTATATGAAGGTAATGGAATATTATAGTTCTATAAAAATGATGAACAAGCTGATTTTAGAAAGGCCTGGAAAGATTTACATGAACTGATTCAGCAAAACATACAGTGCAATACATTGCACACAATAACAGCAAGAGGGGGTGATAATCAAGTATGAAAGACTTGGTTCTTCCAAGAGAACATTGTACACAGCAACAATATTATATGATAATCTATTCTGATAGATGTGGCTCTTTTCAACAGTGAGGTGATTCAGGCCGGTTCCAGTGGTCTTGTGATGGAGAGAGCCATTTACACCCAGAGATAGGACTATGGGGACTGAGTATGGATCACAACAAAGTATTTTCAATTTTGTTGTTGTTTGCTTGCATTTTGTTTTTTTCTCATTTTTTTTCCTTTTTGATCTGATTTTTCTTATGTATCATGATAATTGTGGAAATATGTATGGAAGAATTGTATATGTTTAACATATGTTGAATTGCTTGCAGTCTGACGAGGGGATGGGGACAAGGGAGGGAGAAAAAATTTGGAACAGAGGTTTTGCAGGGGTGAATGTTGAAAACTATGCATAAGCTTTAATAAATAAATAAAATGAATCTAAAAAAGAAAGAAAGACTTGTTCTTCTCAGTAATACAGTGATCCAAAGCAATCCCAATTGACTTTGAATAGAAAAGCCATCTACATCAGAAAAAGCTATAGAGATTGAATGTAAATCACCATATTCTATGTTCACTTTTTTTTTTCTGCTTTTTTCCTCTCCTATGGTTTTTCCCTTTTGTTCTGATTTTTCTCTCCCAATGTGATTTCATAAAGCTATGTGTATTAAAAATAAATAAACAATTTTTATTTTTTAAAAATCAGAACTACAAAGTTTAGAGGAAGAGTAAATTTGGAGGGAAGATGAAAATATCAGAGATGTAAAACTGAAAGGGACCTTTGAGTCCATATAGTCCAACCTGCTCATTTTATTCTTGTGGCAACTGATACCCACTTTGACTTGACTGGCTTAAAGTCACATTTATTTAGTGCCTACTATATGCTAAATTCTGGGAATAAGACAAAGAAGGAAACGATCCATAAAGGCATTCAACACCAGAAACAGGTTCTAACCCAGGTCTCTCTAATTTCAAAGCCAGTGTTCTTTCCATTGTATATGCAATCTGATGATCTGTTCCATGTTGGCTATGTTGTGTTTGAGGCACCAATGGCAAATCCAGGTTCCAATTTCAGTGTGGAGATGGAAGACAAGATTTATTTTTTAAAACTAAATTAATTCATTGGAAATTTCAGGAAAATATTCATTGAAAATCACTTTTAGACATTTCAGATGATCACTGATATATTTATTTTTTAATTTAATTTTAATTTATGGAATAAAATAAGCATTTGTATGACATTATAATAAAAAAAGATGATTGATCATGAAACTACAAATCTACTATACACAGGTTGCTATTTCTTTCAAATTTACAACAAAATTATTATGTAAATTTCATTTTTTCCTTCTCTCCCCTCAGATAGAATACTAGATTTCAAGAGATAAATAAGAGTTGGATATTGCATTTATAAAGTCAGGTAGAAATGGGAAAATTGAACTCAGATGCCCCAGAAAAAAAAAGTATAGAAAAAAGAGGACAGGGCTGAGGTGGGGTTGTTCTTTCATTCTTCACTAAGGGGATGGGAGATGGATGATAATTTCCCCAAGGGAATAAAAATTGTCCAGAACCAGAGAGGTAGATAATAATACCAAAAGCTGCAGAAAGGACACATCCATCAAAAAATGAAAACAAATAAATTGGTTTTATTTGCTATCCCAAATAGTAGGTTTCACTGGCTTTAAGTGCACTTCCTTCAAAACTACTTTGTATTAATTTTGTTTATATTATCTAGGAATAGAGATTGAAAGTCATTTCACTGGTATAGAGAATTCTCTGGTGGGGAAATTTCTTCTACCAATGTGATTTGGCACCTTCTCTGCAACTTGTAGTCTTAGAAAGTGGCTAGAACATCAAAAAGTTAAATGACTTGCCCAGGATCACAGTGATCATGAATCTGACCTTGGACTTAAACCTGGGTCTTTCTGTCTAAGAGTAACTGTTCATCCACTACACAGTACTTGAATTCCCTGCTGTTTCCTTCTGCTTATATATATTCTCACACACATATAAACTCATGCTTTCTCTCTCATTTAGAAGATTAACTCTTTGAGGGCAAGGGAAGGGTATGCTGGAGTCAGTTCAACCAGCTTCAAAGGATAATTATTAAATTTTCAGTATGAATATTTATACCTTGAGAATCACCTAATACTATAAGTCATGGTTTGCTTGGCTGCTTTATTGATTGTCTAGACTTAAAAATGTGATGGAGAAAATATAAGTCAGATTAAAACTTTAAAGTGCCATACATACTTTCCCCTCCCTCAAATATTAAACATTTAATACTTTATTATTATTAAATTATTAAACAGTGATGGCTCACTCTAGCACCTACCTGGCAAAAAGGAAGTATTTGGCAAATGATTATTTGCTTGTTTTTTTCCTAATAGATAACCTGAAAATGGCAGAAATTGAAACTAAATTGCAAGGCTTTTTAGAGTAAAAGGATGGCAGGGAAGTCAAGAGATGAATATGTAACTGCTCTTTCTAGGAAATTAGCAGTGAAAAGAAGAAGGAATATGGATTGATAGCTTAAGGATATGGTAAATAAAGGGGTTTTTTGCTCTGCTTTTTAAGAATGGGTTCTTTGTGAGCAGAAATTGAAGGAGTGTGTGTGTGTGTGTGTGTGTGTGTGTGAGAGAGAGAGAGAGAGAGAGAGAGAGAGAGAGAGAGAGAGAGAGAGAGAGAATCACACACACACACAGAGAGAATCACACACACAGAGAGAGAGAATCACACAGAGACAGAGGGAAACAGAGAGTCAGAGAGAAAGAAACCCAGAAAGACAGAGAGAGAAAAAACCACAGAGCACAAAGCTTCAGAAAGAAATAGGAGGAAATAGAATCAAGGATGCAAGTAAACAGAGTTAACTTGGCAAGAAGGACCATCTCATCTTCTGAGATTAGAGCAGAAGAGAAGATGAATGAAGATGGAGAAAGGTTTTGAAGTGTAAATGGAGAAGATAAGGGCACTCTTATTGACTAACTCTGAACTCAAGTATTGACAGACTTGATTTTCTTCAGTAAAGTTGGAGATGGAGTCATCTATCTACAGAAAAGAAGTTGAGGTAAATACAGCAATCTTTTAAGATAGAGGAGAAATTTCCAATCAGCCTTTTTGGAAAGTGTAAAGGAATCCATTAGAGATGAACAAAGTCATTGCCTTGTAGCAGTGAGTACCTACCTGAGATTAAATTGCATGAATTTGCTACCATTGCTGGCACCAAAGAATTAAAAAAAACAGAGGAAAGCTCCTATATATATCAAGTATTTTTAACATTACTTTTTGAAAATAAGTAACTGGAAGCGAAATGGGTACCAAAAGATCAAAGAATGCTGAACTAATTTTGTTGTACAATTGTATTGAAACAATCAGGCACTCCAAGAAAAAATGAATATAAAGAATTCAGAGAAATTAAAGGCTTATATGAGCTGATTCAGAGCAAAATAAGCAAAAATAGATAAAGAATTTACATTAGGACCATACTTCTGCAGAGGAAAATCACATTGAAAGGCATGAACATTTAGAAGAATTGTACATGTTTAACCTATATTGTATTATCTGCTGTCTAGGGCAGTGGGTAGATGGTAAAGGAGGGAGAAAAATTTGGAACATAAGGTTTTACATGGTGAATGTTGATGACTATCTGCGTATATTTTGAAAAATAAAAAAAGCTATTATTAAAAAAGAAAGACATGAACACTTTGATCAGAATCCAGAGGACTGACAAATCTTCCAAAAAGCAAAGCATTTCTTCTTCTTCTTTGCAGAGAAGATCAGACCATAGATATGGAATAAGATTTACATTGACATAGTCATTTCCTTAGATTGTTTCTGCATTCACTCCAGCACTTCAGTTCCCACAATCAACTACCATAGAAAGAAGGGGCCAACAATTAGTATGCTTCCAGTAGGCCTTCCTAGAAAATAGCATATAGCACTCTAGGTGCTGTTATTTTCATTAAGATGATTCTTGTGGCTTATTGGCAGCCAATTGTACCATGGTACCATGTGGCACTGCAGTCAAGACACTTATTAGCAAGTCACATAACTTCTACCTTATAATGGTGATATTAATAATACCTACCACCTAGGATTAAATGAGATAATATTTGTGAAGAGCTTAACACAATGACTGGCAAATAGTAACTACTACATAGATTTATTCTTTTTTCCTTCCCCTAATGGTGAGGGTTTATCTTACTAGAGTTGGCTTGATTGCTTCAACTTCACACTATAAGTCTTAATTCTTTCCCCATTGTCACTCTCCATGGATGGGCAAGGATACTCTATATCAAGAGTAATTTTGATAATGAAGGCATTGGGACTTCTCTGAATGGAAAATGTATCACAGCTCCTTGCTTCTTGTCTCAGTCATTTCGATCAGTGTTCTCAATAAACTCTATTTTTTGACTAAGTGGGACTCAAATACTTAATCATATTTTGGACTCTGACTTATTTTTCCCCTTGGGTCTAGTGCCTGCTCTAATCACTCTTAGTTACTTGTTCTCAGTTATTGTTAAATTCAAACCTGGTATAATCCCTATATTTGATTAAAGTGATCTTTTGTAATATAGCCCTTATGTTGGAGTCAATCCACAATGGGGGAAAAAAACAATTTGGGAAGAAATGTTTCCTATTAAAGAGTCTTTAGAAAGATACTAACCCTCAAATAACTAGACTCGCTTCTAGCCCCAGCCCCTGCAGTGATCACTGAGGGGAGAAATCATTGTAGAATCGTTGCCACAAGAAACAACTGCAGACCATCTGTCACTAATAGAGAGATAAGCTCAATAGCTCTGGAAATGACTCTATCTCCCCAGACCAACAGTGCTGCTCAAGTCTTCACTTGAGGAAGCAACTCATGTGGAGAAGGGGCAGGGCACAGGGCAACCTAGATGTCTTTCAAGACATCCTGAAAGAGAGATAGAAAAGAATATGTACCAAGCAAATTAAATCATTGCTACCAGGACCCTGACCCCAATAACCATACTCCCAATCCAGCTCCCATAGGTATCATCCTAACAAGTAACCTCTGTGGAGATGCAGGCTAGTGGCTATTCCTGTAGGTATTACAAACACACCTACTAACCACCCCAAAAAGAAATTCTCCCGCCAAAGTCCTTGGTACTGTTAGAATGTTCAACATCAGAAACTGGTATGATTTTTTCCAGTATATATGACATTAAAGAAGAAACATTACTACTTCCTTTTCTCCTTTATTCTAAAGACCTTGAGAATTTACCATCTGATTTTTAGCTGAAATCTTCCCATCCATGTTGTCTCTCCTATTAGAATGAGTTTCTTGCACCCAGGAATTGTCTTACTTTTCTATTTGTATCACCTATGCTTTGTATAGAAAAAACACTTAACAAATCTTTTTCATTCAAATCATTCATTCACTCATTCACCTGTTCATTCAACTACAGTAAAAGTTGTCTATCATTAGAGAATTAGGTTACTTAAACAATAGTTTCACAACATTGGATTTGGAACTAGAAGTTATTTGTTCAAATCTTATGTCTGTCACTAACTAGCTGTATGAATATGGGTAGGTTCTTTCTGATCTTGTTTCTTTGCCTATAAAATAAAGTTAGTAATATATTCCCTACCTCTCTAGTTACTGCAAATCAGTACTTGTTTCTTCTCTCTACTAATATTATAAAGAAATGTCTAAGGGGAAAGAGAAAGATACCTTTAGGGAAAAAAAAACATTTGAGTGAGAGGACCTAACTCTAATGTCTGGCTCTTTTCTTTTCTCCTTCTGCGACCTCTCAAAAATATTTTGTTGTTCTGGTCCTGAATTTCCTCATCTGTAAAATGAGAAGATTGGTCTAGATGGATTTTGAGGTTCTTTACAGCTCCATATTTATAATCTTAAGGTCTTTGAGGATTCTGTGCTTAGTTTCTTAACCATCCATCTAAATGGCAGAGACCAAAAAAAAATTATAACCATGGGGGGCTGTCTCTGCATGAGCCACCTTTATGACTCATGCTCCCAAACAGCTCCAAAGGAGATAACTTTCTGCAGCATGCCTTTCTTCTCTCGAGGCTCCAACAGCAGATGTGTGGTTCTGCAAGTTGGCAGACAGATTTAGAAAATGGAGCTGTTCAAATGGGTTCTGGTTCTTCTTTGTCTAACACTTCAATCACTCAATTTAAAACTATGAAACTAAGGGAAGCACTTGTTCAATTGACATCTCCCCAATTAAAGCATTAGTATTTTCTTCCAAAATTTTTTTTTCGCAATTTCTAGCAATAAGCCCTTCTACATTTTACAATCAGTTTTCTCCTTCCTTAAAAAAAGTTTTAAGCAATTGTAGCTTTAAAATAATCTTGAAGTATGCAAGTTTCATTGTTTAACATACATTGTGACTCAATAGCCCTGAGATGAGGAAGAGGAGAGACACTTTTCTTGCCAAAGGAAGGGGTTGGATTTGTGGCAATCTAATCTGTCTATAACACTTTGGGATCTTGAACAAGGAATTTAACTATGATTCTCTGTGTTTTAGTTTCCTAAACATCTAAAAAGTGAGAAATCATAAATTTTGAGTTAGAAGGAATCTTAGAAATCATCCAAAACAATCCCTCCATTTCACGAAAGAGGAAACTGAACTTCTAAGAGGTTAATTAATTTGCCTGGAATCATATAATTGTGTGTGAAGCAAGATTTGAACTGTTTCTGACTTGATGATCTTTGGGGTCTCTTCTGGCTTTAGATTTATGAGTCTATTTCTAGGAGATTTCAAACGACCCTCATAGCTCTAATTACATGATATTCTTTTTAAAATATTTATCTTCCCCAGTTACATGTAAAAGCAACATTTTTGTTATACATGTATATTTGTTTTTTAATATTTTTTTTCTTATGAATCATGTTGGGAGAGAAAAATTGGAACAAAGGGGGAATACACAAGAGAAAAAAACAGAAGAAAAATTAAAATTAGATTGAATATAAGCATGAGTTGATTTACATTCATTTTCCATAGTTCTTTCTCTGGCTTTCTTGGATGGTATTTTCCATCCAAAGTGAATTGGAATTGCTTTGGATAACTGAACCACTGAGAAGGACCAAGTTTATCATAGTTGATCATCACACAATCTTGCTGTTACTATATACAATGTTTTCCTGGTTGTACTTGTTTGCTTGTTTTGTTCAGTATCAGTTCATGTAAATCATTCCAGGCCTTTCTAAAATCATCTTGTCCATCATTTTTATAGACCAAATAATATTCCATTACTTTCATATACCACAACTCGTTCAGTCAGTTCCCAATTGATGGGTATCTACTGGACGATCTTCTGAAATGGAAAGACCAACACTGCAAGAAAGTAAAAAGCAAATTATCTATTAAAGAGCTAAAGTAATCTTGGGACTGGAGTAGATATCCACATCTAGTCTGCCTGCTCAAAACAGAAAACACTAGGGGAGTTTAATCTGGTCTCTAAACTGATTGCTTAATCTGGCTTCCTCAGTTACTAAACATGAAATATTTGTAAATATATAAGACATTTCAAAAAAAAGATAAGGCATGTGCTTTCATGGAGTATTTTATAACCAGTAACTGGAAACATGGGAAATTTTTTTAAAATTCATTCTATAATTTAGCTCTGTTATTTGAACCTGCTCTTAAATACACTTGAAAAGCTAATGAGCTTCCAATATTAGTCTTGGTTCCTATAAATTGTCTGCCTCTCCAGAGCTATCCCAACCTTGTTAAATGATATTATTTTCAAAGCTCATTGATTTGCTCCCTAACATGCTGGCAGCTCAGACACTCAGCATTTGCTGAGGATAATGAAAAGTTCTGCTGATTCTTATACTTTTTTATTTTTTAATTTTGTGTGCATGTCTTCATTTCTCTGTGCTCCTTTCCGGTGCAGGGAAAGTGTGCAGGCCCTGAATAGGATACTCTTAAGATAATTAGACTTCATTTCTTTTAAAGTGTTTCTTGGGGGATTATCTTTAGAAATAATGCTTGACAAATGGCACAATCATTTCCCCATATTAAACGTTTGCTGGGCAAAGTTTTGCTTCTTTATTCACGAGAGAATGCTACCAATGGTGAGCCCTGAAAAATCGGTTTAACAAACAGTAATCTGCTTACAGAAACAAAATGTCTTTGTTTCATGGTGTGTGTTCAAAGGTTCCTTTTAGTTGGATCATCCTTCAAGTAAATGGCTAAAACAGAAAAGTCAATAGAAAGCAGAGCCAAAAGCAAATTTTCTACTAGGGTTTACTGTTGAAAATTTCTTCAACTTTTTTTTTTGAGCTTTCTGAATCTGGCAGTCAATATCCATAATGTCTTTTATTTCTTTCCTTCAAGTTTGGGACTTAGATGTTCTCCATCAATTTAAGAAGCCAGCCAACCCAACACTGGCAAAATACTATAGACTGGGTCTAATTTAAGACCAGAGTCAGAAGAATGACTTCAAAGCTGTTGCTACTGGGCATACAGTCCAAGGAGATGAAAAACAGAAAGAAATGCCCCATACCTAGAGAGAGGTCAATGAAAGAGACTAAGTTAGAGTACAGTACTGTTTCTCGGAATTCATTAGCCAGCACAATGGTTCTTATTTTTCATAGAACACAGATTCTACTGGGCTACGGTCAAAATAAATTCTTTACCACTCTCTTTCCATCCTTTTACCTTTTTGAGGAAGTTGAACCTCAGAGAGAGTTAATTCTGCCATGAAGTAGAATAAGACCAGATAATTGCAATAGATTTATGGCCACAAGTTTGAGGGGAGTTGAATTGATAAACTTGAGGAGACAATATTCATAGAATCACTTCTTATGGACACACACACACACACACACACATACAACCAGTAAAGTACAGTTCAATTGGAGAAAATCACAAAATTGTGGTATGGGGAAATACCTATATTAATAATATATGTATTATAAGAAAATAATACTTAACTTTTATATTGAAATCACTTTAGATAATTCATGTTTTATAAATGCAAACATGAATACAAAGTATCTGCTTGTTGGTACCAGATACACTTTTCATTTTTATTATCTTGGTGAATCTGAGATGGTCAGATAGCTAGGTAAAGCAGTAAATAGAGAATTGGACTTGAATCAAGTAGCTGAATTTGAATTCTGCCTCAGATGATTACTAGCTGTGTGATTTAGCTGTGACTATTTTAAATAAGCCACTCAATCTCACTCGGTCTGTTTCCTCAGCCATTAATTGGGGAAATAATAGTATCTATCTATGAAATAGAGTTTCTGTGAAGATCAAACTAGTTAACATGTTTTAAGTTAACACTTTGCAGACTTGAAGAGTTATGTAAATGCTTATTATAATTGTTACTGTCATCTTTGTTATCTTATTTATTCTAAAGTGCAGCCCTTCCATACCTTCTCAGTTTATGCAATTCTAAATTTATCTTTTCCCCAAAATACTCCATAGGAGAATTGCCTATTGTTTTGGTGATCTTCTTTTCATATTTTTGGTGTCTTGAGGATGTCATTGGGGTCATGTCTTACTTGTCTAATTCTCACTGAAATGATTGACCCATCTTCTTTTTCTGTTCATACATGATTTAAACAATACCATTGACAATCCTACTAAAGCAAGCACAGAGGATCATAACTAAGAATTCTCACTTTATGGATGCTATTCTTTTTGTCAGAGCTCTTTGGCTTATTGATACATTTCATTCACCTGAGATCATGGTATCCCATTGCTCATAACCATTTAATATCATTGTATGAATATGAGCATTCATGAAATGGGATTTATGAGTCAGAAGTCTACCACCTTAAATGTACTGACTAATTACAGTTGACCAAGTGGGATCCAGCCTAGTGCCCTACTATATAATTTAGGACCTAGTTCATTATCTTTCTCAAGCACTTATTCAAGGTATAGGAAGAAAGGAAATAAGCATCTATTAAATGTCAGTTGATATATTAAGTGCTTTACAAATATTATTTCATTTGATGCTCTCAACAATCCAAGGGAATAAATGTTATTATAATATTTATTTTATATTTGAGGAAACTAAAAGAAGAGAGACCAAATGATTTGACCAAGGTAATACAGCTAGTAAGTGTATGAGTCTAGATTTGAACTCGGGTTTTCCTGACTTTAGACATGATGCTCATTGATCTACCTAGTTGCCTTTGATATGAGTAAAGGTATAGATAGACTTATTTACCAAGCTGCTCATACACTTACACGTGAGAATCTTACTCACTTTGTTTTCCTACTTGGTGGGCTGCTATAGATTTTGCTGCAGAAATGTATATTAGTTCATTAGGCAGTTAGTCCAATGCAATCTAGGAACAGACCCATTCAGAGAACTCTATCACTAATAGAAAATCCTTTCCTTTGGGTTTTCAGGACTTCTCCCATGATATTATGAATCGGTAATATTGAAGAGTATCTTAGATATATATAGCTTGATGTCAGTAAAATTGTTTCTGTTGTTTTATTGGTCACGTAGTCTGAAATAAGTTTAATTGAATATACCACAGGTACATTATCTAAGAAGAACCTCAAAGATGCATCTGTTCCACCAAGTTAAGTGCTTTTTAAAAATCAATAAACAATTAACAAATTGAGATTTTATATTCTATAGACCTCTAAGTTAGTTGTGTCTGTTAAGATGTGATCTATCATAGATTTTTTTGGACTAGACCTGATTTTAACAGGATAGGGACATCCTGGTGAGTAACTCCCTCTACCAATGGGAATTTTCACCAAATTTCCAACTAATTATCTTAAGTAATTTCTTAGGTGAACCAAAAAATAATATGACTTGCCCATGTTCTCAGAGTTAGTGTGTAATTAATGCAGTATTTGAACCTATGTCTTTCTCTATAAGTTGTACCATGTTGCTTTTCCTATCCTACTGAGCACAAAAATGTTAGTGAGCTTCTGGCTAGTTTTCAACAACATTAAGACAGTTGTTATAGAATCTGGCTTCTAAAAGGAGTTGGTCTTTGGAGCATGAGATTAATTAGCATCTGTTAGTTTGCAGCTTTCTTCGTGTTTCTGCTGACCAGCACCTGGACAGTGTTCTAGCTTAGTTGATGTCATACCCAAGGGAAATTTTTTCCCTAGCTTCTATGTAACCCAACCATCTGGCTTTCCATATTGCAAACACAGGGAAACCTGACATAGAGAAGGTGGCTAGATCCACACTCATCACCAGCACACTGGAAGGCCTCAAAGACTATTTCCTACTAAAAATGTTGAGGCAGTCGAAATCACCATCTTTATCTACCATGTTTCCCCGATAATAAGACACTGTCTTATTATTTTTTGGGACAGAAAAACCCCAGAGGGCTTATTTTCAGGGGAGGGCTTATTTTAATGAACATTGACAGCAATTTTAATAAACAGGTAAATGTGAACCAAAAAAAAGTACCTTTATTCAATAATGATCATGTCATCTTCTTCAACAACATCGTCATAAGTGTCCATACCCTGAATCCCGTCCTGGATGTCTTGCGCTTCTATTTCCTTCAGAAGAAGTGGACCCAATCTGTCATGTCCAGCAATATAACTCTCTTTAAATGAACATGTCTTGTCCAGGTAACCTGCTCGTAGTGCCTTGGCGACACAGCTATCAGTAATTTTATCCCATGACTTCTTCACCCAAGTCACGACTTCTTGCGGACAGGGCTTCACAAAGTTTCCATGCTGATTTCTTTCCATTCTATTTTCAATGTAGTCATTGACTTCCATGAGCAAATTGTCCTTGAATGGCTTGTTTATTGCAATATCAAGGGTCTGGAGATAGGCAGTCATTCCTGCAGGAATCATTACTTGATCTGTTCTTCTCTATGCAAGGAAGTTCTTCATTTCTTTAGCGTGGTGAGTGGTGGCTGAGTTATTTTTTATCCTCCATCATGCCCCCTGAGTTCTTCTTTTATCCTCCATCATGCCCCTTTTATCCTCCATCATGCCCCCTCACTCCCACTTACATACTGGGTTTTTATGTTGTCCTGCCTCAGCTCTCCTCCGCGGCACTGCTCTCAATGGCGCCAGCAAGCAAATCACTGGGGAAGAACAGGATGACATGCTCACTGCTGCAGCTCTGATTGGATGCAGCTCGGAGCGCAGCATGCGTTTCACCTGGGGGGGGGGAGGGGTGTGTGCGGGGAGGGGGACAGTGCATACAGAGGGTACCGTAATATAGCGTGTAGTGCAGAGAATCACCTTCACTACAGTAGCAATCTCAATAGGGCTTATTTTCGGGGAGGGCTTATTTTAAAGGAATCTTACACAGTAAGGGGAGGGCTTATTTTTGGGATAGGTCTTATTATCGGGGAAACACGGTATGGAGGACAATTTCCAATATTTTTTCCTATTAGCTTCTATGTGAGGGACTGGTAGCTAATGGATACCATTATATTTTTTTTCACCATAGTATTTATGTTAAAATTCAAACAATTTATGAGAGAAAACTATCAACTGGGGAGGACAACTAAGACTTTAGTTCCTTGCAAATGGATGCTTGGCTCACATATCTTGAGGAACTCTGCATAATAGTTATAATGGTCAGTCTCTTCATCACTAATATTCTTCCCAGTCATTGTAAGATCACCTAGTTAGCATCTCAAGACATGATCTCTTATCATTAGCCAACAGTACTCACTCCTCTGGCTGGACACTACTCCTTCCTTGGTGAGGTTGATTCAGTATCAGTACTTAGTTATGATTAATCCTCTGATCAAGAGATGGCAAAAGAGAATATTGCCCTGATCTCATTTTGGCTCTTTGAGAAGTCCATATGCACAAGTTTCTGGCATCAAGTTTCATCATAGAATACCGCCTCCCATCTTGGTTGCCCCTGGTATCCCTTTTCCTACCTAAGCTCTTCAAGGCCAAGAGTATGTGCCATTTGCTTTACCCACATCCTATTTCCATAAGTCTTGGGTCCTAGATTCCTAAGCATCCCAAGTAATTCCCTCTGACATGCTCAATCTCTGGCACTATGTCAAGAAACCCTAAGCTTATAAATCCTAAATAGAGGTCTAAAACTCCCAAGAGCTTTATCTATCTGCCAAGATTTATCTTAAAGATGAAAAGATCTAGCACTAGGAGTATGATCCTGTGTCCCAAGGAAAGATCTTATCATTTCTACTATTGAGAAATGAATTGGGTTTAGGGCTTGCCCAAAACCTCATAGTCATTAGATCCCTTTTCCTCTGAAATTGTAATCAGAACCAATCAGGTCATGTGGTTCTACTCCTCTGGAAAAAGAAAAACACAGAAATTGAACTCTAGAGCTGTTAAAGAATGCAATGAGATGTCACAGGGTTTGAAACAGGAAGAGTCTTCAAAGGCAATCTAGCCCAACTGCATCATTTTGTAGATGAGAAAACTGAGAAGCTTAAATGCCATGCCCAGTGTCATGCAGAGAGTAAGTGGTTGAAACAAGATTTGAACACAGATCTTCTGATTCCAAACCCAGCCCTTTTCCCACCACATTATGCTATCCTTAATTATATAGCTAAATATCACCTTGTAAAAATAGAGAAAAATAAATGCATCTTAAATCAAGGAGCAGAAAAGTCTCATCTAATAATGCTTGTGTTTACAAGCAGTTCTTAGATCACACACTTTGCATATTAATAAGTTGTGTGTCCAATTTTATAGACAAGAGAAATAACAATAGAATCACACAGGAGCTTTTCAAAGTCACACCACTATCCTATTACTGATAGAACAAAATCTTAGCACCGAATGAAAGGAAGATAAGAATAAGAGGGATTTTTACCAAAAAAAAAAAAAGACCAAAAAAAAATCTAAAAACAAACTAGGGCCAGACTTATTTCAGTCTCCAAAAGAAATCTAGTCATAAGGTTGATTCCAATCAGGAACTTTGTCTTTTACTTGGCAATATCAACAGATGAGCTAGATAGATAGATAGATAGATAGATAGGTAGATAGATAGATAGATATAATTATATAGTTATATTCAGAATAAATACAAAATAAACAGTAAGTAATTTGGGTAAGGGGCATTAATACCTGGGGGAATCAGGAAAGATTTCATATGGAAGGTGGAGAGTTTTAAAGTTGATTTTATTGGTAGATATCTGAAAAGAATATCAAGCTGGCTCCATCTTGTGCGTGAGCTCTCTCTCTCTCTCTCTCTTTCTCTCTTCTACTGTCTTTCTCTTTCTGTGTGTCTCTATCTCTGTCTATCTCTATCTCACTATCTGTCTCTTTCCTTAGATGTTATCTTTTCCAGTTCCATCCTCCATTTCATAGATGAGGATACTGATGTGGAAGAACATTCCGTGATTGCTCAGTCTGAAGCAACTCTTTAGTGTCAGACCTGGTACAGGACTTGATAGATCCATATTTCACAACTTTAAGCATATATACAACGGTTATCTTTCATCCTTGGGGAGATTAGAGATTTATTTAATATGGTACTCCCATCCACTAACAGAAATAATAAACGAATCAATTAATCAAGCATTTAATTATTGCTTATGGTGTGCCAGATGCATTGAGGATGGGAAGAGAAAAGAAAAAAGTCTCAGGTCTCATGGCGCTTCCATTTTAATGGAAGAGACAGCATGTTTAGTAAAAGATCCACTAGACATATACAGAAGAGAAACAAGATAATAGAAATTCTCTTATCCTGTGCCTTTCTTATCCATGTTTCCCTATCAGTCCTCCATGGGACATTCATCCAATTATTTTCAGAGGTCTTCCATTTATTCTTTTAATATTTCAAGATACTCAGTCTTTCCTGAGCTTAGTGATGCAGTGATTTCCCTGAGTCTTCCCCAAGATAAGTGTGTGTTTATTGAATGGCTGATGTTGCCTCTTTATCTAACTGTTCCTCTGGAGTGCCTCTGGTACGTGATCAGACTTCCTCTGGTCCTTTTGTCCATTTCCCTTGTCTAGTTCCTAGAAGCAAACTCTCCTTTTGACTTCTGATGTATCCAGCTGCCATATGGCACCACATGCTAATGGACTGCAATTAAACCATGAAGATATTGGTATAATAGAAAGGAAGAATTTAACTCCTATTGTGGGTAATTTCTGAACTGCCTTGATGCAGAGTTAGAGTGCCCACAGCATACATTTGCAGGTGCAATAGTACAGATTTCTCACTCGCTAAAAATATGTTTCAATTAAAATTTAATATAGATATATAATTAATGGAATAAAACTAGATTTACTTGTAGAGGATAGGAGGACACTTGTACCATGTACCACCATGTTGAAATAAAATCTCACTTCTCATTTATATGCACATATTTTCAATATAAACTAGTTGCAATGACTAAAATGCCGCCATTTTAAGCTCATTAACCCATGCTTTGAGGATTAAATATTGTTCTACACAAGAGCCCTGTTCATTTGCAAAGACAACCAGGAGAGATACTATATTAAGACACTATCAGCCATTAATATTTCAGCTGAAATGAATCATTTTGCTTATTGTTACTCAATAATTATTTTTTGTTTCTCAGAAATATACCAGGTCCTATTCTAAGCTTGGTTGATTGAGATTGAGAATGAGGGTCAGTAAAGTTTTCTACTCTGGGGGAAAAAAGATACTTGGATTTTTTTCTCAACTTCCTTCTACTTCTAACATTCTCTATTAACTTGAAAATTAAAGAAAAAAAATTAATCTCTCTTGTTTCTTTCATAAACATTTCTCTCCCTCTGTCTCTCCAAGAGCCATTCAATATGAAAAATAGTATTTTTTAATGAGAGAGAAAAAAGAAAAGTCAGTATAACTTATTGATATACCAAGAAAGTCCAAAAACAGGTGCAATGAATAACATCTGTGGACCTCTTACCTCCATGAAGAGTTGATTTAAGGGTGTTGTCTCATATAACTTCATTTGAATACCAGCTGATTTTTATATATTGCATTTACTTTTAATTTTTTGATGTGATGCACTTTATGTGTAAACATAAGTCATTATAATGGCTGCAAATATGGTTTACGTGGCTCTGTTTAGTTTATTATGCATCAGTTCTTCTAAATCTTTCAATGTTCCTCTGTATTCATCACAAACATCATTTCTCATGGCATATTAGTATTCCATTACATTCAGATGTCATAATTTGTTTACTCATCTCTCCAGTGATTGGCACCTACTTTGTCTCCAATTCTTACTATAACAAAAAGTGCTACTATAAGTATTTTGGCACATATGAGGTATTTTTTTCTTATCTGTGGCTTCTTTTGGGATATAAGCCCAGTTATGGAGCTTCCAATTCAAATGGTATGGAAATTGCAATCACTTTACTTGCATAATTCCAAATTAACGTCCTAAATGATGGTTCCATTTCACAGTTCCACCAGCAATATATTGGTGGCAATGCAATTTTAACTAGACTCAAGGAAACCAAGGCCCTTGAGGATACCTAGATGGTCTACTGGATGGAATGCTAAACTTAGAATCCAAAAGACCCAAGTTCAAGTTCTGCCTTGGATAGTTACTAGTTGTATGACCCTGGTTAACTTCCTCAAGCTTCTGCAAACCTCAGTTTCTACATATGTAAAACGAGTATAAAATTAAACCTAACTCCCAGGATTATTGTGAAGATAAAATTAAATGTGAATTTAAGTACCCATGGTCAAAACTAGTTTGAAAGCCTGCATATTCCCTATTCCTGAGCAAATCTATCTATTAATAATCATATAGACCAAAACTACCAGCCTCAAGCAATCTCTGCCAGCATTACTATTGGCTTTCTCTGGGAGGATTCTGTAAAACAATGGACAGTTGATGAGATTACTATTTCCAATTTCCAGATAAGATAGCCTGGGAGTTATTCAACCAACTAAAGCCAATCCATTTGATACTCACAAAATTGTGTATGGGGTAGAACCTCAATGTTGATATGCATCATCTAATTAAATAACTCCTCCCCATAGTTTTGGGGAAAGTCCTGCTTATGCAAAAGGGTCTGGACATAAAGTTCAAATACTTTAAAATTTTGATTGATGTCCCAAACCAGAACCTTTCCTCTTTTTCACAGGAAATACTTCTCCATGAGGTAATAAATTATATTTTCTGGGAGCCAAGACAGTTTTCATACTAAGGTTTCATGAACCCCAGATTTTTTTTAATATTTTATTTTATTTTATAATAACTTTATATTGACAGAATCCATGCCAGGGTAATTTTTTTTACAACATTATCCCTTGCACTCGCTTCTGTTCCGATTTTTCCCCTCCCTCCCTCCACCCCCTCCCCTAGATGGTAAGCAGTCCTATATATGTTAAATATGTTGCAGTATATTCTAGATACAATATATGTGTGCAGAACCGAACAGTTCTCTTGTTGCACAGGGAGAATTGGATTCAGAAAGTAAAAACAACTCGGAAAGAAAAACAAAAATGCAAATAGTTCACATTCGTTTCCCAGTGTTCTTTCTTTGGGTGTAGCTACTTCTGTCCATCATTTATCAATTGAAACTGAGTCTTTGTCAAAGAAATACACTTCCATCAGAATACATCCTCATACAATATCGTTGTCGAAGTGTATAATGATCTCCTGGTTCTGCTCATTTCACTTAGCATCAGTTCACGTAAGTCTCGCCAGTCCTCTCTGTATTCATCCTGCTGGTCATTTCTTACAGAACAATAATATTCCATAGCATTCATATACCACAATTTACCCAGCCATTCTCCAATTGATGGGCATCCATTCAAATTCCAGTTTCTAGCCACTACAAACAGGGCTGCCACAAACATTTTAGCACATAGAGGTCCCTTTCCCTTCTTTAATATTTCTTTGGGATATAAGCCCAATAGAAACACTGCTGGGTCAAAGGGTATGCACAATTTGATAACTTTTTGGGCATAATCATGAACCTCAGATTTAGAAGAAATCTTAAAAACTTTCTGATCTCATAAACGCATGCACAGAAATTCTCTATACAATATCCCACAGAAATGGCAATCCAATTTTCATTCTTTTTATTGTTGTTTATTATATTGTGTTTTCTTTCTCATTTTTTCTTTTTGATTTGATTTTACTTATGCAACAAGATAATTGTTTAAATGTGTATACATATATTGGATTTAATATATATAATAACATGTTTTTAACATATATTGATTGGATTGGTTGCCATCTAGTGTAAGGGGTGGAGGGAAGGAGGGGAAAAATTGGAACACAAGGCTTTACAAGGGTCAATGTTGAAAAATTATCCTTGCATATGTTTTGAAAATAAAAAGCATTAATTAAAAAAAATGGCAATCTAGCCTTAGCTTAAACACTGCCAGTGAAGAAGAACTCATTCAGTTCCTGCGTTGTCCAGTACACTTTGATATGGATCCAATTGTTAGGATCTTTGCTGTTACAGAAAAGACTATCTCTTTGCAACTTCCACCCACTGCTCCTCATTCTATCTTCTAGCTGCAAACAGAGAAAGCTAATTATTTTTTGCCATTCAACAATGATTTATTAAGAACTTTTTATGTGTCAGGTACTGTACTGTTGTTGCTGCTTCTGCTTAGTCCATTTCAATCATTTCTGATTCTTTGTGACCCCTTTGGGGGTTTTCCTAAGAAAGATACTGGAATGATTTGCCATTTCCTCTCCACTTATTTTACATATGGGGAAACTGAGGCAAACTGTGACTTGCCCAGGGTCACAGAGGTAGTAAATGTATGTTTGATCCATTATGCCATCTAGCTACCTCCAGATATTGTGCTAATCATATTAATTGTATTTGGGAAAATAATATTGGCACAGACAAGAAAACCAAAACTATATTCAAAGTAATTTTTAGGAGAAAATCACAGATCTAACACAAAAGATGATTTGTTAGTCATAAAACAAGATAATTTGGGGTAGAGTCTCCTATTTGATGTGAATTACTGGTAAAACTATAAAACAATTTGAAAGAACTTGAATTTAGACTAATATCTTACAATATATAGCACAAGTTCTATGTGGATATGAGACCTGAATATAAGAGATCATACCATTTAGAAGAAAATAAATCAAACAAATAACATACACATTTATTAAACATTAACTACATGCCAAGTGTCATTCTAAACATGGGCATACAAAGAAAAAATGAAAAAAGGAACTTATTTCTAATGAAAGAAATGATTTGTTTATGCAGAATATATGCACCATGAATGAGAAGTTGTTTGGAAAGGAATTGCTCTAGCAACTATGGGGACCAAGAAAGAATTCAGGAAAATGTTCTTGGGCTGAATCTTGAAGGAAATGAAGAATTCCAAAGGTAGAGAGGAGGTGGGAATATATTTCAGGGATGGGAGATAGCTAATGGAAAGGACAGAGAAGAAATATAGCTGAAGCAGCTCAGTGTGCCTGGATAGCCGAGTCTAGTAAGAAGATTGGAAAGATTAGGAAAGAGTCAGGCTACAAATAGTTTCATATATCAAACAGAAGACTTCATATTTGATCTTCAAGACAAGCAGATCAGATTCTTTCATAGCTGTGGTGTGGGGAGAATTCTTAACCAAGTAAAGGATAGAGTCAATCACAAAAGATGAAATAAAGAATTTTAATTACAAAAAAGTAAAAAGCTTTTTTTCACAAATAAAATCAGGCAAGCTAAAAAAAAAAAAAAGGAAGAAGTCAACTGGGGAAAAATCTTTCTATCAGCTATCTCCAATGATGCCCAAGATATATAGAGAACACTAATAAAAATGTATGACTGAAAGTCATTTCCCAGTGGTCAGTTGATCAAAGAATATAGACAAAGGTTCTCAAAAGAAGGATTATAAATTAATTTTGTTTAAATCCATGGTGGAGCAGCCACCTGGCTGGTACAATGGATAAAACAATGGCCCTAGAGTCAGAAAGATCTGAGTTCACTTAACAATAACTAGTTGTGTGATTTGACAATCACTTAACTCTGAATGCCCCATAAAAAAAGAGAGGGAGATATAATTGCAAACTACTTATGATGAGATGTAATTCAAGTAAATGTAAAAATGTAATATAAAAATGTAAATGTAAAACAACTCTTTGTTAGTTTCACATGATACCCCAAAATTGGAAAAGTGACAAAATATGGGAATGATCACTGTTGAGAGGTTGTAGAAAGACAGGATTATTGCTGTAACTGTGAATTGGTAGTGCTGATTCTGGAAAACAATTTAGAATTTTATTAAAAAATGATACAAGGCTGATTTCAGAAAACCCTGGAAAGACTTACATGAATTGATGCTGAATAAAGTCAGCAGAACTAGGGCATTGTGGACAGTTACAAGATTATGTGAGGATCAATTGTGGATTTGGCTCTTCTCAATAATGCTATGAATCAAACCAATTCTAAAAAACTTGGTTTGGAAAATGGCATCTACATCTAGAGGGAGAACTATGGAGAATGAATGTTGATTGAAACATAATATTTTCTCCCTTTGGAGGTTTTTTTGTTTGTTTTTCTTTGTTGTGATTTTTTCCCCTTTTGGTCTAATTTTTCTTGCACAACATTAGAAAAATGAAAATATTTTTTAAAAAATAAATTGATGCAAATGTCCATACTTATAGATATCACTACTAGGCAAATATTCCAAGGATATCAAAGACAAAAACAAAGGTGCCATATGCAAAGATAGCATATTTTTGTAGTAGCAAACAAAATTTTATCAATTGGGAAAAGAGCTAAACAAATTGTGGTTCATGAAAATAAGAGAATATTGTTGTGCTATAAAGGAGAATGAACATGAAAAATAATGAAAAATATGTACCGAAGCACATGAAGTAAGCAGAACTAGCAAAAATATTATATTGTTTACAAGACAAATAAACAACAACAAAACAAAAGAGAATGTTATAAAATATAATTGTCAATACAATTCCACCAAAGAGATCTGAGAATTTAATGGCTTCCTTTCTTTGCAAAGCCATTGGGATGATGTGTGAGGAACATTGCATATAATACCAGATTTAGTTAATGAATTGCTTAGTTTTATTGAGCATTTTTTTTCACTTTTAAAAATATTTTCTCATAAAAGGAAGGTTTTGCTAGAAGGAGAGAAGGGAAGTATGATTGAGAAATAAACTTTATATGAAAATATGAATAGATTACAATCAGTATCACTGGAAACCTCAGATCTATGAGATCACAAATCTATTTGGGTTTTTGAAAATAAAAATTGATGACCATAAAAAGTAAATATTCACATGTATGTGTGTGTATATATATATATATATATATATATATATATATACACACACATATATATATATATATACATAAATGTATATATAAATATATCTATATGTATTTGAGTATTTTGTGGATATGTGTGTATAATGTATATGTATACATGCATTTGCATACACACACATCTAAGTACACACATGTATTTATTAGGTTCAAGAAATAAGCTTCTTAATTATATAATGGCAGAAGCATGGCTAAATGGCAGTTTATCTGCTTTGGAAGATTGTAGTTTCTCCATCACTGGTCTTCAAGCAAAAGCTCAATGGTAAAGTTTCTAAGTATGTTGTATTGGATTTTCCCCCATGGGGATGGCTGCTGAGATCCTTGAAATTTCTAAACTGTTGTTATTCTGTGATTTTCTACCAAAATGTATTACCCTTCAAAAATTTTGTGCTTATTTTATCTTTTGACCCTGAAAATGGTGCCTCCTGATAGATGATGCTGAACATATCACAGCCAGAGACATTAAAAGAGTCATAGATTCTGGGAATAGAGAAGGTATAGCCCTCTTTTAAAGTGCTCTGATCAGAACCTTAAATTGAGCTCCATATTTGGCAAATATTTGGAACCAAAACATAAATTGATGAGTATAATAGACCAAAAGCCCTCAAAGCTCAGTGGGTACTTACTTTATATTTCAGAAAACTGAGGTCCAAAGAAATGACCAAGTTCAGTCAGATAATATGCATCCAAGATGGGATTTCAACTCAGATTTTAAAAGTTTAGAAGCAGAACTCTTTCCACTGTTCCATATCACTTCCTTTAAGGAAAAAAATTACCTTAACTACAAATAGATGAATTCAGCAAATTCTTTTGTATAGGAAATCTTATCTGTAATAAAATCTAATCAACCTTTTTGCTCATAGAAAGGAGAAGAATGGGTATTCCCCTCCTTGGATGTCTTTACATGGAGAGAATTTGAATTGTCACTGGTGAGAGTGAAGATTTCTTTTAGTGTGTGGACCAGATAGTTGCTGAGGTCCCTCCAAATTCTCGAATTCTGGGATCTGTTTTTCAAGACATTGATAAAGTTTGGTATACATTTTCCAGTGATCTGAAATCTTCCTGAAGCAATCCAAAAGCTTCCATTTTCAAAAAGTCATCACAAAATAAAAATAAATACCCTCTTCACTTCAATATTCTCTTTTATCTTTCTACCAAAGTTTTCATACCCTGACTTTTGTGATAAGACCTCATGAAAAAATAGTAAAGAAGAAAGGTGTAAGGGGGGACATATCCCTACCCCTTTACTGCCTATGTGACTTTCAATTTAATTTTTCTGGACCTCAATTTTCTTATCTGTAAAATAAGGTATTTGGAATAGATGACCTCTAAGTTCCTTTCATCCCTAAATCCACTATTCCATGACTTGACTTTTTGTTCCTAGATGTTGTTGTTGATTTGTTTCAATTATGACTGACTCTGATCCCATTAGTTTTTTTCTTTTTTTGTCAAAGATACTTGAGTGGTTTAGCATTTCCTTCTCTAGTCATTTTATAGATGAGGGAAATGAAGTAACCAGGATTAAATCACTTGGCAGGATCACACATCTAGTAAATGTCTGACATGAATTTGGACTCATGAAGATGAGTCTTCCTGATTCCAAGAAATAAAACAAAAATCAAAAGAATGAAAAATAGAAGAAAATGTGAAATATCTCATTGGAAAAACAAATGACCTGAAAAAAAATGAGGAGAGATCATTTTAAAATTATTGGCTTATTTGACAGCTGTGATCAAGAAAAAGAACTTAGACATCATTTTAAAAGAAATTATTAAGCAAAACTGCCCTGATATTTTAGATTTAAAGTGTAAAATAGAAACTGAAAGAATCCATGGATCCCCTCCTCAAAAAGATCCTAAAAATGAAAACTCCCAGAAGTAGTACAACCAGATTTCAGAGCTTCCAGGTCAAGGAAAAAATATTGAAAACAATTAGAAAGAAACAATTCACATATTATATAGTCACACTCAGGAAAACACAAGATTTAGCAGCTTCTATATTAAAAGATTGGAGGACTTGAAATATGACATTCCAGAGTAAAAAAAAAGATAGGAATACTATCAAGAATCACATACCCAACAAAACTGAGTATAATTCTTCAGAGCACAAAATGGATATGCAATGAAATAGAAAAATTTTAAGCATTCCTGATGAAAATATCAGAGTTAAAAAGAAAATTATTTTCAAATACAAGATTCAATAAAAGCATAAAAAGGTAAAACAGGAAAGAGAAATCATGAGGAATTTGATAGGGTTAAACTGTTTACATTTCTACATTGGAATATATTTGTAATGCTTAGAGCTTTGTCATTATTGGGGTACTTAGAAGTATAAATAGAGAGCATGAGTGTGAGTTGATTATAATGAGATGATATCTGAAAAAATAATATTAAGAGGTGAAAAGGAGAAATTCACTGACAGAAAAGGGAAAAGAGAAGTAGGATGGGTAAATTCTCATAAAAGAAGCATGAAAGAGCTTTTATAGTGGAAGGAATGATAAGGGAAATGGACTTGAATTTTATGCTCATTAGAATTGCCTGTGAGAGTAAATAACGCACACTCAGTTAGTTATAAAAATCTAGGGGATAAGAGAAAGTGAGTTGATGAGGCTAGTGGAAGAGGGGGAAAATTAGGGAAGCTATTGTTCAGAAGTAAAATACTTTTGAGGAGGGACAGGGCAAAAGAAAGAGAGAGAATAGATAAATGGGGAAAATAAGATGTAGGGAAATAAAGTTGTTAATTATAACTGTGGGGAAAAAATCCCAATACTTCATAAAGACCTCATTTCTCAAATATATAGAGAAAACCAACACAAATTTTTTAAATGAGTCATTTTCTAACTTATAGTCAAAGGATATTAACAGTTTTCAGACAAAATAATAAAAAATATCTATAGCTACATATATATATAGTCATATGAAGAATTGTTCTAAATCACTATTGACTAGAAAAATGTAAATTAAAACAATTTGAGGTACTATCCTTACCTATCAGATTGGCTAACATGACAAAAAAAATGGCAATTATTCAAAGGGAAATTGAGACACTAATTGTGAATTTATTCAACCATTCTGGAGTATAATTTGGCACTATGCTCAAAGGGCAATAAAGCTACACATAACCTTTCCACCAGAAATACCATTTCTAGGTCTGTATAACAAAGAGATAAGAAGTAAAAAGGAAAAGCACTTTTGTGTACAAAAACTTATATATTTATAGCAGCTCTTTTGGTAGTGGTAAAGAATTGGTAATTAAGAAAATACCTATCATTTGGTTAATGGCTGACCAAATCATGGAATATGGATGTGATGTAATACTATTGTGTTATTATAAGATGTGATAAGCAGGATGTTCTCAGAACAAACTGGAAAGAGTTCCACAAACTGATGCAAAGTAAAGTGAATAGAATCAGGAAGACAGTGCACATGGTAAGAGCAATACTTTATGAAGATTAATTGTGAATGACTTAGTTATCCTCAGCAATACAATGATTCAAGACAACTGAAGGACTTATGATGAAAAAATACTCTCCACCACTAGAAAAAGAACTGACAAAGTTTCATGTAGATCAAAGCATACTTTTTTAAACTTTATTTTTCTTGTTTTTTTTCTTGTTCTATGGGTTCTTTTACACCATAACTAATATAGAAGTGCTTTGCATGGCTGTACAACTATAACCTATGTAAAATTGCTTGCCTTCTAAATGGGGAGGGAAGACAAAACAATTGGTTGAACTAATTTTTTAAATGTTAAAACTTTTTACATGTAATTGGGGTAAATCAAATATTAAGCAAATTATTTTTAAAGAATGTAAGCTCTTTGAGAGTAGGCACTAGCTCTGATTTTATATTTGTCTCCCTGGTGTTTGAGACATAGTAAAAGATTAATAAGTTGTTTACCTTTTCAAAGGAAAAAGTCACTGATATTTCCATTTTCAAATCTAAAGGTTCATTGTAAGGGTTATGCTGTTGTTATTCAGTCCTGTCTGATTCTTTATGAAACCATTTGGAGTTTTCTTGATGAAAATACTGGAGTAGTTGCCATTTTTTTTTTGACAAAAATACTTTAGTAGTTTGCTAATTTTACAGATAAGGAAACTGAAGCAAAGAGGGCTAAGAGACTTGCCCAAGATCACATAGCTAGTAAATATCTGAAGCTATATTTTAACTCATGAAGTTCCAACCCCTATACCCCATGCTCTATCCACTGGGTCACCTAGATGCTCTTGTAAGAATTACATAGAATGATAAATTTTAAGTGTGCATGGATCTCATTTAATCCAGACTCTTCATCATACTGCTGAGGAAAGTGATACTCAGAGAGGTTGTTACCTGCCCATGGTAACAAAAGTAGTTCATGTCAGCAGGAATTGTTTCCAGGTACTCTTATTTCAAATAGGCATCTTTTTAACTGTACTCAAATAAAAAATGGGCCACTAAAGGATATTTTAGAATCCCTGCAGACCAGACTTAGAAAACTACATACCAACTTTGCTTCTCTTCTAGTATGTTTTTATTTATTCTGTTAAATATATTCCAATTGTATTTTAACCTAGTTTCAGTTGCAATATGGTAAGGACTGAGGTTAACACTTCTGTTCTAGCAAAGACAAAGTTCAAGTTCTGTGTTTGGCCAGCTCTATTTCTGCAAAGGTTATTGGGATGAAGGTCTCTAGTCTCCTTTTCTTTTGAAAACCTTTCAGGAAATAGGTGGATGACAGCCCTTGCCGTGCCTTATGGAGGACTTTCATTTCCATTCTGTACATGAAATAAATGTAATTATTCCCTAACATGTCAAAGACATTCATCAAGTTAGGTTGGTTTATGCTGAGCAGAAACTGTGAATAAGATTTAATTTGGAAATACTTGTTTCTGCAAATCTTGCTGGAACCCTGAGGATGAGCTCCTATTTGTGGATTCACATATGGGGTACCGACTGTGCTGTAAAGATTTAGGAGTTGAGGTGGTCCAACCCAGAAATGGACAGCACTCATTAATTCCCTGGCTAAGGAAATTGTTCCCTGAAAAGTTCTGGAATCGGAGGCTTTATTATTTCATTCCAAAGGGTGCTTTGGAGCAGAAACTTTGAGGATGTGCTGATTGTATTAAGGGCAGCCGGGTGGGTGTGGCCCAGCAGATCACATTTGTCACGTTCCATCAACTCCTTTCACTGAGGTTGAGAAAAAGCTGACGTGTAAAAACAGGAGTATACTTTGTACAAGGGTTGTTTTCAAAATAATAAGTACAATAGTGAAGATGGAGGAGGAGAAGAGAGGCAGGAAATCACATGCTGTGGCTAGTCTGTGTTTCTTTGAAACTAAATAACTTTGAGAGAGAAGTGGCGATGGAGGAGAATGAACTATGAAAAGACTGACTATAAGACATTTGGTTGAGAACTAGGAAGGGAGGAGGAGTGCTGGTAGGACTGAATTTATTTTTATGGGACATATGTCATTGTAGTCTTTCCTGAGTTAAAAGGAGAATATGTTACATGCAGACCTCCTCCTCTTCCAATTCATTGTGATACCACTAGCAGATCAACTTTCCAAAACCACAGCTATGAGTATATATCATTCCTTTCCTCAAAAATTTCCCACAGCTTCTTTTCCTCCCTTCCTTCCTCTCTCTCTTCCTCTCTTCCTTCTTTCTTTTGTTCTCTCCCCCCTTCTTTCCTTCCTACCCACCTTCCTTCCTTCTCTCATTTCCTCCTTCCTTCCCTCCTTTAGTTCTTTCTTCTTTTTCCCTCTCTCCCTCCCCCATTCCTCTCCCTTCCTTTCCTTCTTCCATCTGTTAATTCCTTCTTTTCTTTCTTCCACAGGGAATCATACCCTTAGCTGCAGGTGCTCTGCCCAAATACAAATATTGATAACTGAAATTTCATAAGATATCTTGGGATTTACCAGCTAGACAGCATTTTTAAGGATCGTGTCTTAAAGCTAAATTACTCTGGCTCTCATTTATTGAGCAGCAATATTTCCTAGGCCAATTCTTATTTGGTCATTGTTTGGACTCTGATGAATCAGAGTGAGTATGAATAGCAATTATTTCTCTTTTGGTCTGAAAGTCTAAAGTTCTTCCCTTCCCAAATTGATTTCTTTAAACTAGCTAAAAGAAGTTATTCTTTACTTCATTTACTTTATGCATATTATCTCAGTTTGTCTGAGATCTGGGAAAGTGTTCTGTTTAAAAAGGCCAAGGTCTCCCATTGGACCCAATTGGCTCTAGAGGAGTTTTTGAGACTGGCAGCTTTGCACAACCCTGCCTCCTTTAATCCAATTCACCTGCAAGTTTTGACATCACCTTCCACAGATTGTGTTCCTCTTCAAAAAACAAAGGTAAACATCAATACACAGCTTTCTATTGCCTGTGTTTGACACTCAAAGCCCTCTGCAATCTTTGCTTACTTCAATGGTTCTAATGAATTCTCTCACCTCTCAGAATACCAATCTCAGCAGTTAATGCTGCATATTAATGCTGCACACACATAGAGAGAAAACTCTCTACATTTTATATAAGTATATGTATTTTTTCATACACAAATAGTATTTAATTATCTTTCTATAAATCAAGGGCAGCTAGTTGATTCAGTAGATAGAGCACTGGGCTTGGAAACAGGAAGATTCATCTTCAAGAATTCAAATCCAACTTCAGATACTTCCTAACTGTGAGATCCTGGGCAAATCACTTAACTCTGCTTGCCTCAGTTCCTTATCTCTAAAATGAGCTGGAGAAGGAAATGGCCAACCATTTCAATATATTTGCCAAGAAAATCGCAAGTGGGATCACAAAGAGTTTGACACAATGACCAACAATGATACAAAGCAAATATAAGGGGCTCTTTTCTCTGTCTTTGTATCTCTAGCACATTGAATGGTGCTATGTACTTAAAAACGTATTGGATGAATGGATAAATAAATGAATACACACATATGTATGTGCATATAGATAGATATGGATATATGTGTGTGAGTAGATAAATTTAAAATTGAGTAGATGGATAATAGATAGTGAATTTTAATAAAGTGCAGAAACTAATCACAGACAAGAACATATATTCATAAAAAAGGGGATAGAAATCCAAGTTTGTTACAAAATAGCCCACAGGAAAAAGAACAAATATACCAACCATCATTCTAAATTAAGACTGGCTGATCATTTTTTCACCACACATGAGTACCAACAAATCTGTCTCTGGACCTTCCAATATGGTCTCCAAGAGTAAAGATATACTATAAGGAGAAAATCCACAACTTGTCTGTACATCCCCTTCTATTTTTTCATAGCTCTAATTATTAGAATTAGGAAGTCATTCCTTTCATGCAGCCAAAATCTGTCTTTCAGCAAATTGTTCCCATTGACCTTATCCTTCCAGAAGTAACAGCCTTCTTTTACAATCTTTTAAGTACTTGAAGACAACTATTGTGTTTCCCTAATCTTTTCTTCTCCAGGGCTAACAAGCTCAGTTCCTTACAATGATGCTCATATGGCATGACTAACTTCCAGCAATGAATACAGACCATTCTTTAAATGCTGTCTGAAATACATGGAGAAATGAATATAGAAATAAATGGTAAATAAATACTTAGTGGGGTCCCGTATTTTTAACACCAACATATAAATAAGAACAAAGAAAGTTGGGTTTTTTTTCCTAAATTGTTTTTTGAGTTGTGCTCTAGTTCTCTTTCTTAATTTAAAAAAGCAATCATTGGATTCCTAGTCCCCAAGAAAATTCTCCCTTTTTCATACCAAAGGGTAACTTTTGAACATCAACTGCCTTGGTACAATCCATCTGACATCACCCTTGATGCTACTTTAACAAGATGGATTTTCCAATAAACACAACCCTAAAGCCTTGATACCTAAAGTAATTACACAGCATGTCAATCACTATCTCTTTCTTATCCTTCCCACTGACTCTGCCTCTTCAAATATACATTCTTAGAGGACCTGAAATAACATAAGCCATGTCACCAGACTGAAAAGAACATTTTGAAGTGCAAAAAGGAAGTGGCAGGTTATAGATGGGTATCACTGAAAGTCATATCTCAGAGTAATATCTAAATACATCTTAGTGCTTGGGTATCAGTTTCCTTAGAGCCATAGGTTACCAATGGAATCACTAACTGCAGAGACATAGGGTTTTCAAAAGGCTAGAATTTAATGAGAAAATGAGACTTCATAACACATGGACCTACTGTGTTTTCTTCCTCAGAGTAAAATCATGACCTTTAATTCTTAATATGATGGTGAGTAGAAGCTAGAATCACTTTAAAGTTCAGAGAAGTTGATACTGATGATAACCTTTCAGCAAAAGAATAATATTCTATAGTACCCTCTTGTTTGGGAAAGCTAAAATACTATATATGATTTGCAGGCTCTGGTGTCAGAGAAACTGGGTTTGAATCTTGCCTCTAATCATCTAATATGCCTGTAAGCATCTAATTAAGCATCTAATATGACCTTGGAAAAATGACTTAGAGCCTCAATTTCTTCAGCTATCAAATGAAAGACTATATAGTCTCTAAGGGCCCTTTCAGCTAAAGATCAATAGTTTTATGGTCTCGTGACTTGGTCCCAGTGAAAGATAAATGCAGAGATATATTGCATTCAATTTCTAATTAAAATCAACCATTTTACAAACTAAATAAAAGTAGAAAAATCACAATTGAATAACACCTTATCATTTTCCATTTTTCTCCCTCTCCTTTCTCTCTTTTTCTCTAAATGTGGATGAATAGCCAGATAGGTATATTTTGGATATTTACATTGATTTCTTTATTGCGGCAGTAGCCATACATCGGTCATACTTTCTCAGAAGATGGGCCAAGAAACCGAGTCAAAGATAAATAATGGATCTCAAGCCAATCAGTGAATTAGGGCACTTTCTACCTCGAGCATGGGAAGACTTACCTGATGAAATGGTTGGATGACAACAATTTGTTCTAATGATCGAAAAGGTGGCTCAAGAAGACACTCTGGAGCACATAGCTTGGTCATATGTCAGATTCCAAGGCTATCCACTGTATCCCAGGCCATCAAAAGTCATCTTTGCCTTTGTCCTTCCACTGAACTTTGATGACTCTGTGAAAGTGAGACTGATGACTTTGTCGAACTCAACTTCACTTAAATCTCACTCACTCATGGGTTAAGACATCACCTATAAAGTCATTGGTCCCCTTAAAGAATGAAGGACAATCAACATTATTTCCTGCTTGGCAGAATAATAAAATTATGCAAGGAGCAACCTACTTCAGGGATAAGAGGACTTTGGGGGCAGCACCTGAAGCAAGGTTCTTCATTCTCATGACTTTTCTCTCTTTAGTTCTGCTATAACTGCCTTTGGGACTCAGCTAATGTGCTAACATTTACATGAATCATTTCCAGATAATTCCCCTACCAGTTTATTAAAGCTTCCCTGACTTAAAAAAAATGAAGGACGAACAACAATAACCACTTATTTATATCACACAGCTTGGTGCAACAAGCACTTATTAAGCATTAGCTATGTCCAGTGAATGCAATGTGCTAGGATGGGCAAAACAAAAACAAAGAAAGAACTTAAAAATCAATGCCTAATCCCAAGAAGCTTACATTCTACAAGCAGTGGAGGGATGCAACATTTGCACAGATAACTATAAATGTGATTATTTGAAGAAGTAGAATCACAGAAAGTTTTCTATAAGTGACACATGGCTGAATGCTGAAGAAAGTTGGGGCTCTAAGAAATATAGATGAAGAGGGAAAGGCTTCTGAGTAGGAAGAGGGAGCCCGGCTTGTGCAAAGAGACTTCAAGATAAGAGAAAGAATGTTGACTCCAGGGACCATGAAGTAAATCAGTTTGGCTAGACTGTGACAGCCTGGGAGTGTTGGCGAGACCTAGACTTTAAATTGGGGTCAGAGAATATCATCTAGAACTAGTCACTCAAGTGGTCAGGAGGTCAAGAAGTATATATTAAACACACACAGACATAAGTGTGTGCATGTGGATATGCATGTATGTATGGGTGCTGAGCACTCCAAATTCTCACTATTTCTATGAAAAATTCTTTTGCTCATTCATTTATCAATCTTTTGAAGAACAAATGGTTAAACATTCTACTCATGCGTTCTTAAGCAATAAACAAAATATGAGTATGTATATGGCATATATGTATATATTATGTATAGATCTACCTAGTACATGCAGGTGAATATGCACATATGTAATATCTGTATCAGGGGGCAGTTTGGTTGTTTTAAAGAACTTTCAGGGAGGATACTTCCTCTTCCCATCTCCATTAGTGTTTGCTCTGCAACTTTTACTCCTAGAGAGTGACATAACCCTGAGAAGTTAAGGGACTTGCCCAGGTCACGGAATGGTCCTATGTCAGAACCGGATGTCTGATCCAAATCTTCTTTTGTCTATGTTTGATTCTCTACCTTGATATGGCTGCCTCTCTCCTACAACATTAATGCTTCTTTTTGGGGAGGATTTCATCAGGTTGGATCCTCCAAAAGATTCTGGATCTGGATCAGGAAGAATCTGCAGAAACCATCTTTTCCAATTTCTTCATTTACACAGAAACGAGACCCAAAAAGATGAATCAATTGTCCAAGATCATCCAGCTAATTTTCCCCACCAGATCCCAATCCTTCTCCAGGAAGTTTTCATGAGTTGCTGGGACTCAAAATAATTCCTCCTCCAGTTGGTGATGAGTTGAATCAACTGAGCTAGGCTGACCCTCAACTGAAATATATCCAGTTTATGTTTCACTTCTCTCAGCTGGGGTCTGAGCTATATCTTGACATTGGATCCAGATGGTTTTGGAGGAGAAAATGAGGTTGGTGACTTTGACAGCCTTCAATCACTCAAAACCAATTCACTTGCATGTCATGGCATTATTCCCTTGATGTCATGGGCAAGCTTCAAGAACAAAAAATAAGAAACAACCTCTGATAAAATGCTGAGGAACCAAGGTCATTTCAACACTACATGCACACAGAGAGGTAATTTTAGGAAGGTAAGTCAACATTAGTTTTGCTTCTAGCTGTTAATAACAATAATTTTCAAAAACTTTAATGCAAAAATGCAGTCCTGGATACTTTCACATCATGTCAGTCAGTCAAGATACATTTATTAAACACCCATTATGTTCCAGGATTGAGCTGTGGGGACACAGAAAAGAGGTCAAAGATGGTGTCTACATTCAAGAATCTCAAAATCTAAGGAGACAACAAGCAAACAAATATGTATATACAGGCTATATACAGAATAAAAAAGAAATGACTAACAAAAGGAAAATCACTAAAATTAGTTGTGAAAAGCTTCCTGTAGAGGTTCAGATTTAAAGAAAGGAGGGAAGCCAAGGAAACTGAGGAAGCTAGGCAGAGGGGAGGAGGAAAGAACATTCCTTCTCCTGGGAAGGCATGCCAGAGGAAAATGCCTGCAGTTATGAGATGAAATGTCTTGTTCGTGGAAGTGGATCAGAGTTCATAACAAGGAGGAACATATAAAAAGACTGCTAGGTAGGGGAAGACTGAACATCAAACAGATTTTTGTTTTTTTACTCCAAAGGTGCTTTTGGAACCACTGGAATTTTGTGTGTGTGTGTATGAGAGAGAGAGAGAGAGAGAGAGAGAGAGAGAGAGAGAGAGAGAGAGAGAGACAGAGACAGAGACAGAGACAGAGACAGAGACAGACAGACAGAGACACAGACAGACAGAGAGACAGAGAGACAGAAACAGAGAGGGAGTAGGGAGGGAGGATGAAAGAGGGAGGGGGAAGGAGGGAGGAAGGGAAACAGAATGGGGCAAACATAGGGGGGAAGAGAGAGGAGAAGGAAAGAAGAGAAAAAGACGGAGGAAGAGAGAAAGGGAGAGGGACAGGGAAGGAGAGAGAGAAACAGATAGAGAAAGAGAGACAAAGAGGGAAGGAGAGAAAGAGAGGAGGGAAAGAGAGAATGTGGGGGAGAGAAAGAAGAGAGGAGAGAAAGACAGACAGAGGAGGAAGAAAGATGAGGGAGTAAGGAAGAGAGAGATGGAGGGAGAGAGAGCGGGAGAAGGAGAAGGGAAGGGAAAGAGAGACAGAGAGGAAGGGAGAGAAAGACAGAAAGAAAGACAGAAAGAAAGAGAGAAAGAAAGACAGACAGACAGAAAGAAAGAAAGAAAGAAAGAGAGAGAGACACAGCTCTGTGTCTTTACACAGAGGCGGGGAGGAAGGGAGGAGGGAGGGAAAGAGAGAGGGATAGTTAGAAGAAAAGGGAGAGAGAGTGAGGAGGGAGAGAGAAAGAATGGAAAGACTAGAAAGATAGACAGAGATAGTGAGTGAGAGAGAGAAAGAAAGAGAGAGAGAAAGGAGAGAGAGAGAAGAGAGAGGAGAGAGAGAGAGAGTGGGGGGGGAGAGAAGGAAGAGGAGGAGGAGGAAGGAGGGAGGGAGGGAGGGAAGAAGCATGTGGCCCCAAAGTAGTATTTTGATTTTGAATCACAAAGTTTGGGAGTTAGAAGGGATCTCATTTGCCATCTAGTTTAACCCCTACCCAGAAAGGATATTTCTTCTAATATCCCCAATAAATGGCCATTCTTGCCTCTGTGTGAAGATCTTTAAAAATAGAAATTGAGGCTATATACCATTTATCAAGGCAGCTTTTTCCACTTTGGAATATCTTTTTTTCTGTCTATGAGTTACTGATCCTCCTCCTCTCTCCAATGACCAAGAGACAGCATATTGTCGAATAGATGAATTTAATTATAAACACTGACAGAAGGTCATGGATTTAGAGCTACAAAAGACCATAGAAGCCATCAAGTCTAACCCACTCATTTTACAGATGAAGAAAGTAGGACTAAGAGAAATTAAGATAATTTGCCCAGGGTCATACCATCCAATAAGTCTGAGGCAAGATTTGAATAGCTCTTCCAACCTGCCAATTTCGTAGGTTCAAAGGGTTATAGATTTAGAGCTGAAAAGGTCCTTGGCATTTAAAAGCCATTTAACTAAAGAGTCCCTGCTATGGATTACTAGCAAATCTTCCAACTATGGCTGAACCAGGATGAAATTGTCATTGATAAATGTTTAATGAAATAAATAAAAACCTAACAATGTTAACTTGTGGGTTTCTAAGTCAATGAATATATTAAATTTTTGACATTAGTGATCAACTGTCTCATTTTATATAATGAGAGATTGAATCACTTGAGTGAGATGAGAGAGCTAAGATTCAAATTCAGGTTCTCACACTTGAAATCGTTTTCTTTCCTGCATGATGCTGCTTCCCCCAGATCTATTCAACGTTTATTTCAGTGGATCATAGTTTTAGACCTAGAAAGAACCTTTCCTTTTACAGATAAGCAAACAGACCACAAGGAATGGCTTACCGAGAGACATATATTTTGTGTTAGAGCCAGATTTTTAACCCAGGGCTTTAATTCATGTTCATTATCTACTATGTCACACTATCTTTCATTTGACTTAAAATTCTGCAGTTGTATTTGACTCCAGATTCCCACTAAAAGTATGTTGAAATATCGGTATTTACCTATTTAAACATCTGTTGATGAAGAAAGAATTCAAAAAGAGCTGAGCTCATTTATTACTGACTCAGATCTTTCTCAAGTATTTAGTCAAAAAGAAAGAAAATGAACAAAATAACATAATCGAGAGGCTCTTTCAGTTCAAGAGGAGTAGGAATGGGTATAAGAGCAGAAGTAGTACACAGGGTTCAAGTTCTGGCCTGAATATTAGGACTTAGAGAGAAAGGGAAGGAAATGCAGTGATTAATGGATTAGCATAAAATGTAAATAAATTATCCTAATGATGGGTATGAGAAACTGAAAATGGATGACATTAATGAGCTCAGCTCTCTTTCATTTATTACCATTTCCATCTGTCTTGCTTTATTAAATGACCCTTGGGGCTGAAATACAGTGGTCCTATTCAGGCTAAACTCCTGGAACCTTTATTTAAAATCCAATGAGTTTCTCAATTGTGAAGAAAAACAGGAAAAAGGTTCTTTGGGGACATGGAAAAAGAAAAAAATTGGCACAGCTTGGGTGGTTTGTCTTTGGGGACTCTCCAAACTATTTCCTAAGATTACAGGTCGCTGAAGCTTCAGGGTAACTAATATTATAGAGAAATGACTATCAATGATGCAAAAATATAAGTGCTATACTAATAAATGCTTGAAGGATTGAATTATTGTTTTCAGAAAATGTTTACAATTTTGCTAACCAAAGGGATGTGGGAAATGAATTCTTTAACAATATTATTTCAAGATGAAATTTATCCTCCTACTTGTGTAATGCTTTAAAAAAATTAAATAATGTTTGCATATATTGTCTTGCTAGACTGGCATGATGACTCTGGGAGATTAGCAGAGCAAATATTGTTATCCTCATTTTACAAATTAGAAAACTGAAGCCCAGAAAAATGAAATGGTTTGCTTAAGGACATGCTACAAGTAAGTGGTGGAGCAAGAAGCCAATGGAAGAAGCACTAGACTTGGGGTCAGATAATCAAGATTCAAATCATGATTGTTATTTATGTAATATCTGTAGCAATGGACATTGCTTCACTTCTGCAGGTCTTAGTTTACTCATTTGAAAAATAAGGGGGTTGGACTAAATGGTATTTAGTTTCTTCCAGCTCTAAATCCCTGAATCTGAGTATTCAGGCATTTTCTATTACAATGAATTAAGTCACATCAACAAATATTTCCAAAGGCCTTGTTTGTGTCAGGTATTGTGCTAAGTATTAGAGATCCAAGAGAGGCAAAACAATTGCAACAACAACAACAACAAATCCAATTTTTTTGTGAAGCTGATGGGAGAGATAATGTGCAAAGAATTATATAAGGTTGGAGGTAACTTCAGAGGAAAGACATTAAGGTTAAAGAAAAACCTTGGCTAGATTTTGTGCAGGAGATGGAATTTTAGCTGAAACTTGAAGGCAACCAGGTTAACGAGGAAATGGCAATTGGGAAAGAGTTCCAGGGATGGGGGACAGTCGATGAAAGGAACCAGCAAAGAGGAAGTCATTGGATATCAGAATACAAGGAGAAGGGGAGGGGGAAGCAAAGTGGATAGAAGAGGGGAAGTCATAAGAAGACTAGAAAGGTAGAGTAGGGCCAGGTGATGAAAGTCTTTAAAAGTCAAATAGATTTTTTGTATTTGATCTTGGGGAATCTATTGGTATTTTTTGAATAGGAAAGTGACATGATTTGAGTTTTTTGCTTTTGTAAAATATCATTCCTTTTTCTGAGGTGGTTGTTGTTTATCGTTCATTCGTGAAGAGGACCAATGATGTCAGGAGAGTGATTTCTTGACTTACAAGTGAATTGGATTTAAGTGACTTGAGCTGTGTAAAATCATCATTTATACTCTCTCCTTCAAAGTCATCAGAGTCCATCAGCAAAACATAGCTCAAAGTCACCAGTGATCTCCTTCCTCCCTCCCCCTGCCACTCAGTGCAGTTGGAGATAATGATCTTTATAAGCTAAAATCTTTTCCAGATCTCAGTTTATCTGAGGCCATGCTCATCCACTAATTAAAAGCTTGGTAAGAATCAAGGAAAAAGATGACCTAATTTGCCATTGCAAAAGAATCAGTCAAAATGGTCAAAGGACATGAGCAGAAAGTTTTCAGATAAGAAATTAAAACCATTTCTAGTCAAATGAAAAATGCTCTAAATCACTATTAATCAGAGAAATGCAAAGTAAGAAAACTCTGATGCATCATTACATCCCTCTCAGATTGGCTAAGATGACAGGAAAAGATAATGATAAATATTGGAGAGAATGTGGGAAAACTGGAACACTAATACACTGTCAGTGGAGTTGTGAACTGATGCAATCATTCTGGAGAGTAATATAGAATTATTACTAAAGGACTATCAAACTGTGCATACCCTTTGATCCAGTGATGTCTCTGCTGGGCCTGTATCCCAAAGAGATCATAAAAAACAGAAAACAGGACCCACATGTGTAAAGATGTTTGTGGTTTTTTGTAGAGGCAAGAAACTGGAAACTGAGTAGATGCCCATCAGTTGGAGAATGGCTAAGTTATGGTATATGAATGTTGTGGAATATTGTTCTGTAAGAAAAGATCAGCAGGATGATCTTACATGAACTGATGCAAAGTGAAGTGAGTAGAACTAAGAGAACATTTTACACACTAACAACAAAATTATGGCATGATCAATTCTGATGGAAGCAGCTCTTTTCAACAATGATATGATCTAGTTCCAATAGACTAGTGATGGAGAGAACCATCCAAATCCAAAGAGAGAAGTGTGGAGCCTGAATGTGAATCACAACATACCATTTTCACTTTTTTCTTGTTTGCTTGTTTTTTCTTTTCTTTCTCATTTTTTCCCTTCTTGATCTGATTTTCCTTGTGCAGCATGATAAGTGTGGAAATATGCACAGAAGGATCACACATGTTTAACATATATTGGATTACTTGCTGTCTAGGAGAAGGGGTGGGAGGAAGGAAGGGAAAATTTTGGAACACAGGGTTTTTGCAAAGGTGAATGTTGAAAACTATCTCTGCCTGTATTTTGAAAATAAAAAGCTATTGTTCAAAAAAATGTCAATCAACTTGAAGTTTCTAGTAGATAAATAATTTTTTTAAACTTGAAATACACTTCATTTCTATTTGAAGGTTTTTCTTCTAGCTATTTGCGGAGTTTACTATTCTTCGATGATGTGAAATTTAACTATGTCTTGGAATTTGAAGCATAAGGTGTTTTTTTAAATCATCTGTAGATTCCTTTGATGGATGCTTTGTTTACTGTAAGAAAGCCCAAGGAAAGCTCACCTAGCTTTATTCCACTTCCATGAAGAAAGTCCCCATTTTTCTATAGCTACATTTGGCCATAGGAATAGGAGAGGAGTAGAAATGCCTATGAAAGCAGAGGAGAGAGAAAGAAGACAATATTTGCCAGCCTAGCTATAATGCAATATTAGAAGGAATTTTAAATTAAGACAAAACTAATATAGAGAGCAATGCAAAGAGTTCACCATTGTGAATTCTTTTGACCATTACTTCTTTCTTCCAGTTCTGGAACCACAGTCATGTTAACTGTGCCATTTTTCCAAGATTGGGTGATAAATGTAATCCTTCATGGTCTTATCATGCCCCCCACACTTTCTGGGTCAAATTGTTCTCTAGCCACAACTTTCCCCCATCTTTTTGAGTTATCTTTTTAACAGGTTAATAGTCCCTTGAGACCAGGAGTTATCTTTGTTTTTGTATTTGTATGCCCAGGCTTACCACACCATATGACATATTATAAACATTTTATAATTTTTTTTCATTTATTGACTCATTAATTCATTTCTTTCCTAATGTGTGCAATTCAGAATTTCTAAATGCAAGAGTGAGCTGAAAACATTAACTTAAAAATCTTTTCAGCTATTTTAGAGCAGACCTCTATTTTCTTTTTGAAAGCCTTTATAAAAATCTGCCTCAATTATATATTTCAAATATTGAAACAAGCCTGCAGGCTGACCATGTAGTCTGAGGTCCAGCTAATTTTGAGGCAAAGCCCTAAAGCTTTAGCACCTTATTTCATTTTGTTCTTTTGCAATAGTAGCAAATAAAAGGATATGAATGGAATTTTAAAAAGAATTATTTTATTCAGCATGAGCATCATGTTCTCTCTCTTATTTGAATCAAGGGAGTCATTTGCCTTTTGAAGATGAAGCAATTGCAAATGGTGGTAGCCATTTGAAGAATGCTTCCCAGCCCTCTAATTGTCAGAATCTTTGGTTGGGAGTAAGATAGAAAAGTGGGTGTAACAATTATGACAGCTCAATCAATCAACAAGTACTTATTAAAAGTTTGCTATGTACCAGGTACTCTTTTAGGTTCTGGAGATAAAAGTACAGAAAATGAAATTATCCCAGCTCCCAAGGCGTTTGCATTCTTATGAAGGACATACTAAGTACACACAAGGACATTCATAGCATAAAGTGAATAAATACAAATATGTACAAATTAGCTTAACAGAAGAAAGTTTGGGAAGGTTGGCTTGAACAGTTTGGGAGATCAGCAAAGGTTCTTTTGACAACATGATGTAGGCAATAGGTGATGAGGGCCTAAAATAAATTGGTAGTTGTGTAGATGGAGAGAATAAGTTGGATGTGAGAGATCTTATAAAATTAGAAACAATAAAATTGGACAATTTCATGGATACATGAGGCAAATAAAATGGAGGAGCCTAGGAAAAGGCTAAAATGTTGAACCTTAGATTTCAAAAGAATAATGGTGCCTTTGACAGCCAGTTGGATGGATAGTAGTTAGTTTTTGGAATCAGGAAATCTAGTGTTCATGTTTCACCTTTGATACATTGTCTATGTGAGTTTGGGTAATCTAGACCCCAGGGAAAACTCTAAAATAAGATATATATCAGAAAAGATACAATTCTGTATTTATATCAGAAATTCCTATTCTAATTAGTTAGCTACTTTATCTAATTTAAATAATGGTATCTATTTCCCAGGGTTGTCATGAGGAACAAATAAAATAACATTTGTCAAGCACTTGGTCCATAGTAGGTACTATCCATATAAATGCTAGCAAAGATGATGATGATGATGGTGGTGATGATAATGATAATAATGATGGTGATGATGGTGATGATGATGAAATCAAAGGAAAGGCTAAAATATTGAAGGTAAATATGGATTTATCCAGGAAAAGTGGCATAAGGACATCAGATTTGGAACCAGAAGAGCTGAGTTCAGATCCCCGCTCTGTTAATTATCATCCATATCATTTAACCTTTCTGGATGTCAGTTTCTTCAAAAATGAAAGAGGGAAGTTGAACTTGAAGACTTCATTCACGCAACCTTCATTATTTCCCTGCTATGCTCTATACCATATGCTGACATTAAGGAGACTTGACTGAGTACTGGTTTGGATATCCATTATCCATGTAACCTTTGAAAGTCAATTTATTCCCTTAAAATTTTAGTTTTCTTGTTAATAAAAGGAGTGGGTTGGGCCAAATGACCTTCAAGAGCTCTTCTAGCTAACATCCTATGTATAAACAAACTCATTGTTCCATTATCTTGTTTGTTTATCTTTATGTATTTCTCTACATCTCACTCAGAGCACCATGTAGGGAAAGATTAGTGAGTCTTTCCCTCCAGGAATAATCCAGTCCAGCTTTTGTAAATGAGATGAGTTGGGGAAACAGCATTGCTATTTTTCATGTGACCCTTCGCTGCTTGATGTGTCTTGAAAACCTATTGGATTCTACTTGTCAACAAGAATCTGTTAATTTCCCACTCTGCAACTGACTAGGCATTCAACAATGTTGTCTGGACCATTAAGCTTCAGATGGTGGCAGGTAGTTATTTATTAGCGAGAAAGCTGTTTCTTTCTATTGCTTTTCACTCTTCTGCCACTTGTAAAGCACTGAGGTTTAATTGAAAACTGATCTCATCAGTATTTGGCGGGCTCCCTAGAAATGATTTGTGTGAGTAACTTACTACCACGTGGCAAAGGGGAAGAGAAGCTTTCATTGGGAGAGAAAATGCCTTTTGACAAATCCAACAATTACTCTCCTATAAGTGAAGATGCTCAGATGTGAATGGCCATCCAGTGTGTTTGTTGATTTCCTTCTGTGGCTAGGAATGCCTTTAGAGTTAAAATACTAACAAATGGAGAAGGTGAGCTTTTAGTTAGCTCTCAAGTATATCCTAAAAGCTTCCCCTCAATAAATAAAGTTGCTTCTCTGGACTTTTGCACTATCTCCCTCTCCTTTGCCTCTTTTATACTCCAATTTCCTTCTATACTGGTGCCACTTTTTATGTAGTTAGCATTTATGTAAGACTTTAATGTTTGCAAAAAACATTTATTTCATAATAACTCACTGAGGCAGGTGCTCTTAATACACCTATTTTAATAGGTGAAGAAATGGAAACTAAGGAAATTTCAGTTCAAGTACTCAAGGTTGCAGAAATTTCCAGTGTTCCAAATGTTTTGAATGAGTGCTCTTCTCATCTCTGAGAATCCCTTACTCCCCTTCAGATTCAGAGCACCAATACCCTTTCAATTCAGGAGGAATCAGGAATCCAATAGGAGGAAAGAAAAGATGACACATTCACTAGAAATTATAAGTACATAGATCAGAGTTAGCATGAATAAATGAAATGCAATCTGTCAATCAACAAACATTTATTAGGTACCTACTATGTATCTGGCATTGGGTCTCCAATGATCCCAGCCTGAAATGAGTTTCCATTCTAACAAACAAGGTGACACTTAGATAGAAAAGTATTTACAGAATAAAGATAAAGATAACAAGGACTTCACTAAGATATCAAAAGACACTGGAGAGAATAATCACACATATGTGCACACATACACGTGACACAAAATTGAGTATATATTAACAGATAGGAAATTTCTAGCTACTGGGATATTGGTCTTTTCCAAATCAATGAATTAGACCAACAGTTAGTTTAAACAGTGGCTAAACCTAATACCAAGTTAGAAGAAAAGAGAAAAATAACACAGTGTTCCTTATAATTCAAATATCTCCAATTTAATCCATTTAAATAAGCTATAAAATGAAAATCTTATAAAGATAAAAACATTAGCTCTGATTATCACCATTTCTTATAGCTATTTAGTTGGCATAAAGAGATTGCCAAAATACTGGGGACCAAGATAATATCTACAGCCTGCAAAGACAGAATCTCATTTAAAAGCAGAGAAACTGGAAAGCCAAGGACAAACTTACTGGGGAAATACTATAAAAGAGAATGGCAGAAAATGATAAATAATCATCACTTCACAAAACAGAGAAAGGAGTGAAAAGAGGAATTAGTGTGCAGAAAGTTCAATGTTAAAGTGACCTAAGTCTTGTCCTCCAAAAATAATTTATAAGTGAATTTGGAAGGAGAACAAATAGATGGAAAACAAAACAGATTTGCCAGCATCCTGTATACAGTTGAGCTACCAAATCTGGATTGTACCACCCAGGTACCCAATATACCTCAGGAAGAAGTGGCAGTTGTGTTTAAGAAAATGAAACAGCATAAGTGGCAGGATCACACCAAGAATACATGGAGAAAATCCAAGTTTGGAACCTTTGAGGTGATGATTATCATGCTTCCTCTTAGGAGCAGGGATTTAGGGTCCTCTTAAAATCTCTTGGAGCATAAAAAAGACAAAATATAGGGAATCAATTATAAAGCTAGCCTTACAATACTATGATTAGCACTAACAACCTATTATATTCCATCTATTCTGAAAGGAGTGAGCAAGGAGTAATAGTTTCAGTATCAGCCAAGAAAAGAAACCCGAGAGTCCTATTGAATAGGGAACCTTCTTTAATGGACAAGGCAGGATTCCCTTGTTTCAAAACCAACCCTTGAAGTGTATGTGTGTGTGTGTGTGTGTGTGTGTGTGTGTGTGTGTGTGTGTGTGTATGTGTGTGTGTGTGGTGTTAAGAGGTGCTCTATTGACTAAAATAAAGCATATGATGTTGTTGAAATCTCTCATAGGGAAGACCTGTGCACACCTGATCCTAAACAGAAGGAGTAGTGCCATAGTAGGTGACCAAGTAAACCAGGAGCAATGGGGAGGTTCTTAAGCCATGTCCCAGGATTCATACTTTCTGAGAGGACAAGAGAACAAAGTTCTCTTTTCTTCAAAAACACAGAACAGCCAGAGCCTCCACTTTTCAAGGAGTAGAGGTAGGGCAAAAGTCAATTTTCATAAAAGGTAAAGGGCTAACTAGAAAAAGCTCTAGTTAAAGGAAGCTATATGGTATAATGGATGGAATGTTGGTCCTGGAGCAAGAAAGACTCATTTTTGTGAATGTACATAGATGCTTGACTCTGGATAAGTCACTTCACCCTGTTTGCCTCAGTTTCCTCATCTGTGAAATGAGCCAGGGAAGAAAATAGCAAAACACTCCAATATTTTAGCCAAGAAAATCCCACATGGGGTCATGAAAAGTTGGACACAATTGGAAAATGACTCAACAACCAGAGGGAATAATTATAGACTTCAAGCTGGAAAGGATTATAGAGGCCACATATTGTAGAGAAAACTAAAAAGAAAAATGAGACACAGAGAAGCAAAATGACTTAGAATCACTGGATCACATAGTTAAAGCCAGGAGAGACTTTAGAAGCTATCTAATTCATCCCCTTAATTTTGAAGAAAAAAAATGAGACCAAGAAAGAAGTAACATAGATTTATAGATGAAGGAGACCTTAAACAGCATCATTTTACACAAGGGGAAACTGAGGCCCATAGAAGTGAAGTTACCTGCCCTGACTTAGAGAGGTAATTTATACCAAGGGCAGGTTTTGAGTTCAGGATCTCTGACTGTAAAACCATTGCTTCCCATCCAACTATTTTTCTCTTTTCTTTTCCTTCCTCTTCTTTCTCTTTGCTAGACATTAATAATTGATTTTTGTATAGCCTCCTGAGATCAAAGCAGGGTTGTTTTAGAAAAAATTGTGATAATTATATATGTATGTATATGTATATCTATGTGTGTATACATATATATTTATAAATATATATACATATATATGAAATTAATCAATTCATTTTCTGAAAGACATATGTATAAACCGAATTAAAAATTTTCCCTGAAAAAACATTTGTCTCATGGGCTTGCTTAAATCTCTCTGTAGCAAATACAATCATATATGCCTTATTTGCCTTCATATCTTCCATGTTTCAGCTAAACAGAATTACTTTATATTGCTTATGAGGTTTTTTTTTTCTCCCAGCTGTATACCTACCTCCTTGCCATAGCTTCTTTTTAATCTCAGTTCAGGTGCCCTTTTTACTTAGACCTTTCCTGATACTAATTTGTTAATATCCCTTGAATTTCTTTGGATAGATCTTATATTTTCTTACATATATACACATGATTTTCTCAATAGAATGTATGCTTCATAAGAGTAGGGACCATTACATTTAGTATCTGTATTCTCAGTATGTAGCATAATGCCTAAAAAAATACTGGAGCCGAAAACTTTGGGCCTTGGTGACTGTTTCTGATGGAAGAATTCTAGCTCCTTAAATGAAGGAGGTAAAAAAATCTTTGTAAGATTTAGTAATAAGAGTTCATGTATTATCTTACATCTAATTTATGATTAAGATCTTGATTTAGCCAGTTCTTTCTTCTGTAATTTATATTATTGGATTAATTCTTCTTAAGATCTTTGCACATCCATAGCTTCTCAGCAATCAACACAAATGAATTTCTGGTGTTTCCATGTTGGAAGCCTCCCAGCATGGCTATCAGCACTGCTTGGTTTTGTGTTTGAGCATGCTGTGTCCAGGACAGAATCCCATAGATGAATTTGGAGAAACTGGAAAGTTCAAAAATATTTAAAACCCATTAAAGATGCTAAGAATTATTTATCATCTATTGATCTTTTGTTTTGTTGTTGTTGAGTCATTTCAGTTGGATGCAACTTTTCTTGATCCCTTTTAGGGTTTTCTTCACAACAATATGGGAATAACAAAACCTATATGGGAATGGTTTGCCATTTCCTTCTCCAGCTCATTTTGACAGTGTGAAAACTGAGGTAAAAAGGATGAAGTGACTTGCCCAGGGTCACACAGGTAGGAAGTATATAAAACCAGATCTCAATTCAGGAAGGTCAGTCTTCCTAATTTCAGAACCACTACTCTATCTGCTTTGTCTATTCTATTTATCATGGATACCCACAAATCAGTCCTTAAGGAATAACATACCTAAGTAAACCAGAGTACACTATGACCTTTGGCATAAACACACCTTAAAAAATAGGGAAGTACTCAGAATGTGTTGCCAAATTATTGGGTGTTTTTTTAACCAAATGATTAATTTATTTATTTTGTCTACGTGTGAGGCAATAGAGCAGCGGTAATAAGTTTTAAGTGTCTGAGAACAGAGATGAATTCAGGTCCTCTTCACTCCAGGGTTGGTCTCTATCCACTGTACCATCTAGCTGCCCCCATCAGGTATGTCTGAACCCTCTACAGAACCTTCACCACCAAGTTCTTGTATTGGATGTGACTGAGATGTTAGGCAGCTCACAGTTCAGACTGTACTAAAATTCTTCAGGGACACATAGAATATAGGAGAACACAAGCACAGATATAAAAGAAAAGCTACCTGGGGAATCAGCCTTCCCAAAGTCACACATTTCTGCCAGTAAAAATTTTTCCTTTGATCTCTTTTTATCCTTTCTTCTAACACAACTATCATTATACAACTCTACTGTTGAAACATAATTTATGGTTCTAACAACATCTCAGAATTTGAATTTGAATTTTTTTTTCTGTTTTTATATGTTGCCTACAGGCAATTTCAGAGTAGAAAAGTATCTGGTCCCCCCTCCTTTTTTTTTTTTTTTTTTTTTTGCTTTATTGGCAGCAATCGCTGCCTTTCTGTACCACAATACAACTGCTTTGAATTCTTAAACTTGATAATGTCTTCAGTGAGACCTTTAGCTGGAGAAATGCAAGAATATCCAGTGTAGCGGGAATTTGCAATTCCAAAGATGACCTAGTTTGACTGTGTGATTGCGAAAAAAATGTTTTTAAAAGGATATATTTTTATCTTGATTCTTCTCTTTATTGGTTCTATCATTGTGCATCTATTTTAATAAAACATATCTGATATATTCAAACTAACTGTCCTTCCACTTTTCCCAGTCTGGACACAATATTTGATCTTAGCATCATAGTGAACTTGAATTTCTTGACCACTCCTTTTCTAGTCCATTGATTAACAAGGTATATTGCATAAAATGTTAATATTGACTGGAGGACAACCCAAGTTCCAATACTGACATATATATACTTGCTGTGTGATCCTAAACAAGGCATTTAAACTTTGAGTTTCCATTGTCACCTATAAAATGACAATAATAATATTTATATCACTGACCTTAAAGGGATGTTGAAAAACTTTAATGAGCTGCTGTATGTAAATTTCTTCTCAAGTTTTGAAGTATGGTGTCAGGCTTAATTTTTATTCTATCTCTTCCAACATCATAAAATCTCAGCATCAGAAGCATCCTCAGAAATAATCTTGTTTAATTGATATATAAACTGATATCAGAAATTTTCCATACAATTTTATTGAAAAATGATACTGCTTGGTTCCTTCTAGTGATAAGGAATTCATTACATTCTGAAACATCCCATTATTCTTTTATAAAGCTTCGGTTAGAATCTAAATCTCTCTCTCCCTCTCTCTGTCTTTCTTTGTTCCCTTTCTCTCTTCTCTTTTCTTCTCTTCTCTTCTCTTCCTTTCTCTTCTCTCTCTCTGTCTCTCTGTGTCTCTCTGTCTCTTTGTCTGTCTGTCTCTCTCTGTCACTCTCTCTTCTCTCTCTTTCTCTTTCATATTCATTATTGTTCTGTGTTATCACCCTCTTTCCAATTCCTCTCCCACTCATTGTGAAGGGATTATCAATTATACATGTGAAATCATGCAAAACTTAGTTTCATATTAACCATATTGCAAAAAAAGTGTAAAAAGTTATACTTCAGTATGCACTCAAAGTTCATCAATTTTCTCTCTGGAAGTGGATAGCACTTTTTTCAGTGTGCATCTTTTGGAATTGTTTTGGATGATTATTTTCATCAGAGAAGCTAAGTTTTTCACAGTTGATCATCATTACAATTTTGCTGTTACTATGCACAGTGCTTTCCTGGTTCTGCTGACTTCCTTTTTATCAGTCCATGTAAGATTTACTAAGTTTTCTGAAACCATCTGCTTATCATCTCCTATGGTATAATAGTATTCCATCACAAAAATAAACCTCAACTTGTTTTTTCATTTCCCAAGCAATAAACATCTTCTCAAATTTTAATTCTTTGCTAAGACAAAAAGAGTTGGTATAACTATTTCTGTATATATAGGTATTTTTCCTTTTGCTTTGGTCTCTTGGAGATATATACCTTGTAATGGTATTGTTGGGTCATAGTTTTGTAATTATTTGATATAGTTCCAAATTATTCTTCAGAATGGTTGAACCAGTTTGCAACTTCACCAACAGTGCATTAGTGTACCATTCTTTCCCTATTTACCTTCCACAATTTGTAATTTTCCTTTTCTATCATGTTAGCCAGTATGATAGATATGAGGCAATACCTCAGCACTTTTAAAATTTGCATTTCTCTGATCAGTAATAATTTAGAGAATATTTTCACATACTGTTAATAGCTTTGATTTCTTCTTCTGAAAACTGCTAACACTTACTTTTTTAAACTTTCATTTATGAATCTTTGTTCTGCTTTGTATGACCCCAGCAAAATAATTCAAATTTTTCTTTTACATCAGCCCTTTAAATACTTGAGACAATTATCACCTCATTCCTTGGATCTTAGACTTCTCTATGATAAATATCTACCTTTCCTTTAAATCATTATCATGGGAAATGGTTTCCAGTCTCCCTTTGATGATGTTCTTTTTTAGTATCATACCAATTTTTCATTGTCCTTCCTAACAACTGGTGGCCAGAAGTTAACTGCATATATTCTGACCATGACAAAACACACATATACACATACACACACACACACAGAAAGCGAGAGAGAGACAAATTATTTTTAAATTACTTTATTTTGTAAGTTATTTTATCTCCCCCATCTTATTTGTTTGATTTCTTGAACCTGACTATAATACTTTACATTTGTCTCTATTAATTAAATAGTATTATATTGAATTCACTTTCTTAGCCTGTTTAAGTTTTAATGCTGACTTTTGTCATCTAGATAAAATATTAGAATTGTCTTACAGCTTCATGTCAGCTACAAATGTTATGAGAATGACTTCATGGCAGTCATTGATAAAAATGTTGAACAGACCAGGATCAATAGGGCCACTTCACAGGAGACTTTCTTCCTAAGCAACAGAGAATTGGTATTCTTGAAGGTCTAGTCATTACCCTGTTTTGAATCTACCTAACTGTATTTTGTACATATGTGATGACTGTGCTAGTACCCCAGATACCCCAGAATCAGCCGGAGTCAGGATAAGCAAAAGTCCTTAGTCTTTATTCTTGGTCTTTAGACACAGGATTGAATAGGATGGAAGCAGAATCCCTGTGACCGTCTTCTTCCTCGTCTATGCAAAGAGTGACTCTGGCTAGTCTTACTCCACCCCCTAATCCCTCCTGCAATCCTCTGTATACACTAATCATTGAGCCAGCACAGGATAGTGGGAAAGACTATTTTCCAGCATATGCCCATAGAGTATTGCCTAATCAGTAATTAGTCCTAAGTGCTTCAGCCGACCTCAGTGCAATGACTCAAGAATTTCAGCCCTCTTTATACACAGAAGAGGCAGAACAGTCAGCAAAATACATAACCTAATTTGAAGGTAGAGGAACTACAGGGTTCAAATTATGCCTGCTACTTTAATGGATAAACAGAGAAGAAAGGAATCTCAGAGATTTTCCTTTGAGTAAGACTCCTCATTTTTATATTTCTTAAAACATCATCTGATATTTTCTAAAAGAACTACAATAAAGGGGAAGCTATTAGACACTTTTTGCAGAGCTCTAATTATGAGGAAGTTTTCCTTACATCTCAAAAAGAATCTGCTTTTATCATCTTAAAAACTTAAAACCATGCAAACACAAGCTAAGGTCTACCATTAATTTTTACACTCATACACAGATTGTGCTAACTCAGGATTCTCCATCCAAAATTATTAACATTTTTCCCAAAAGTTCTTTGGAGGACATAAGCCATCTCCTAATTCAAATCATTACAGTAGAAAGAGCTGTAAAATTGGAACCAGAAGACTAGAATTCAATCCTGACTCTTTACTTCACTTCCTGTGGGACCTTGAACAAATCACATCTTTCCTCAGTTTCTTCATGAATAAAAATGGGGGTTTGTGATTCCCATCGGCCCTATGTATATGACCTTAGTTCCTCCTTGATGCTGATATTTCCCTCCCTGTCTTCCTTCTTAAGGTCTCAGATTGGGGAAATGACCACTTAGAAATGTAAACACCTTAGAAAAATGAAGAGAAAAAAATAAAAATAAAAAGGGACCTCGCCCATTCTCCCACTCAAAAGTCCTGAAAATACAAGCTGCTGGTCATGGGAACATAAAATGTTTTAACTACCAAAAGACAAATGGAGTGATTACCACCCCCATATTTCTGCACAGTCAGGGAACTCCAAGTCCTCTAATGTTTCTGGATTTATATAATAGCATCTATTGTTCCTTTCTCCTTTTTTAATTTCATGAAAGAGCAAATCCCTATAGTCCTCAGAGATTTAGCCAAGTAAGCAATTACTGGAGATTGCTGGATCCATCTACTTTCTCACCCCATGATTGGATTGTCAAACTGTGTGTTCAGTTTTAATTCTCCTCAAAAGTCAATCATCTTCCTTCTGCATTTTAAGGTCACTGGAGATGGTCTGGAAATTCTTATTTGCTCCTTTGATGGAAAACTTTCTAAAATGAAAGCCTTCTTGTGAAGAGGTTCAAGCCTGCAGGGCTTCTTTATTCTCTGTTATAGTTCCTGACTTTTGGACTTCCAAACCATGAGGGCAGTGGGTACCCTCTCTCCTTCCCCTTTTACAGCTCTCTTTATATACTTATTTTCCCCTCTGGAAAGTAAAAGCTCTGAGAACAGGGAGTGGATTTTTGTATTTGTATTTGTATCCTCAGCACATAGCGCAGTGACTGACACACAGTAAGTATTTGATAAATGCTTGTTTCCTTCCTTATGAAATGTAGAGGGGTGGGATTTCTTAGGATTGAAATTTACTCCTCCACATTTCAGCCTCTAGCTTCCTTCAAGGAGCATCTCCAAAAGATCACCTACAAGAAAGAAATTAGGGATTCTAGAAGTAGAGGTAAAAAAAGAATTTTTTCCAGGCACAAAGAACAAAAGTGAGACATATAAGGATTGTCGTGGAGTTTAAGGGTTTAGATGAGATGACAGTATCCTTGCTCTCCTTAGAGTAACTTTCCCTCCTTCTCCATCCAGCTCCTCATTTCCCACATCTGTTTAAAATTCCTGTCCCAGATCTTGATCTCAGAAATGTATCCGCTTCAAATTATTAGCTTGTACATGAAAAAGAGGTCTATTTTCATAGTGGATTATTGGCAATGACAAGCTCTTCTAGACACAAAGGAATAAATGGTGCACCGATGCACCTGCGATAAGCTAACATTGGTGAGCACTTAGGGTTAAGAAGTCCTAAGTGATATCATGTAATAGTTGTCTACTTTGCCTCTATGTAATGTAGCTTCTGATGTACATGATCTTATGACTCTCACATTAAAGGGTCACAGTACTTTTGGATTTCTCACCTCTCTGGATCATCTTCTCAAGAAATAAAAGAATTTCAATATATAATGTTGTCCAATACATTACCACAAGTTCCCCTTATAAGCACAATTTACAAAGCTCAAAGAATCAAAAGATTGTTCACATGACAAAGAAAAAAAAACATAACAGCTCTTGGAAAATAACCCAGAAAAGACCCAGAACAGATGGAGCCTGGATGCAAATTAAAGATACTTTTCCTTTATTTAATTTTTCTTGGGTTGTTTTTTGTCTGTGTTTTCTTTCACAACACGACATACATGGAAATGTGTTTTACATGGTATACATGTATAACCTATGTCAAATTGTTAGTCTTATAAATGAGGATGGGAGAGGAAAAAGGAGAAAGTTGAAGCTCAAAATTTGAAAAAAGAATGTTAAAGTTGTTTTTACATGTAATTGGGGAAAAATTAAATTTAAAGAAAACAACAAAACCCATCAAGGAACAACCCTTCCCCCGAGATCTTTGTAGCTTCAAACCTTTATGGGCAGGAACTTGTTAAGAGTCGCAGTCAATTTGATTGGATCTCTTGGCTTGTGGTATGTTAGTCCTTCTGCAGCTCTCTACAATTGTTAGTGTAATTAACTTTTTTCCCCAAAATAAAAGTCTCTGTGCAGTGGAGCCCACCCCAATACCTCAGATGGCAATAGTTAAACAGCTTTGATGCAGTCACAGAAGACCCAAGTTTTCCTTATATTTCTAATCAATCAGTACTAGGTTCCCTTCACAATAAAGTGTTTTCTTTGTGGCTAGGCTTTCCATATATCTCTAGGCTTACAAAAAGATGCACTCTGTCCAAATCATCTTGAAATTAAGTTCTATCATGGATTGTATTGGGTTGTTTGACTAATATCCCCCTTTCAGATAAATAAATGAGTGGATGAATAGAAAAATGAGGAGATAGGTGGGTACATAGTCCCCTGTTGTCTTTCACCAGACTGGAATCCAACTTCCTCTCCCTTACTGGGGATAACTGACTATAATGGAGAGAAAATAAATCAATGACCAGTATTTGACCACATCTCAATCCATATAATAAATATCCACCCTCTGGCAACCATCTTCTCCTCAGTTATTCAACTTCTGCCTCCCTATCTTGATCCAAACAAAAAGTAAAAGTCCCCAGTTCTCTCAGGAGAGAAAGCAGCATAGTTTCCCACATTCAATTCAATTCAAAACATTTATTAAGAACCTTACATACAAAGCACTGTGCTAAGTGCCAGAGATACAAAAACCACAATGAAATGGTCCCTCACCTCAGGAAGCTTACCTTATTCCAGGCAATATAGCATCAACAAAGACAAGGAAATAGAGAATTTATGAAATGTTATACAAAGTTATTTTAAGAGAAAGGAAGCATTGGAGAAAATCATTCATGGCCTATGTAAGAAGTGGCCCTTTAGCTTTGCTTTTTGGAGGAAGCCAGGACTTCTAGATGGTTGGGGTGAAAAGGGAGTATACTCCAGACATGGGGGACCACAGATGAAGACCTGGAGACAAAGGATGGAGTTGGATGTACAGAGGGAATAGCTAGCAGGTCTGTTGGATCAGAACTGCTCACAGACAAACCTGTAAGTCTTGTTGCTCAGTCTTCCCTTGAGCATAATGAAGGCCTCCTGCAGCATTTGTGCTTTGTCGATCTGTCAAATTTAGATCCCCAACAGAAACCATGTCTAACACAACATTCCTCACACACACTCTTTGCCTCACACATTGCTGCCACTTAGTCAGGGCTCCTAACAATGCTGACAGCATCTGCTTTTTACAAACAACGTTGCCATTAATAAATCCTTGTTATTAGTTCATATATATAGATATATATTTAACTGCTTTGGAAACCAAAGATATTTTTCTCTCCCACTCTGCACAGGTGATCAGATAGTCTAGTCTGTCAGGACAGATGTGGTTTGGGATGGACTGAATAGAAATAGTCCCAGGAGGGGCAGGCTGACCTCTGGGTTCTACTGAATTTGCAGAATGGGACTTTAGAAAGCACCTTATCCAAGCTCCTCATCTGGCAGAGTGGAAAACTCAGGCAGAAAGGAAGGGACCTCATGCTGGGAGGAACAGCTCACATGACACAAGGAAGGATTCCAAAAAGGTTGACAGGCTAGAATATGAGGGCCAAATGAATCAAATCTAATAGGGATCTCATTCCTCTCTGTTATTGCTAATCATCATCAGTGAGGGAGAGGAAAGTGCAGCAAGTCTAATAATGAAAGAAAACCAGGAGATTACCTACCCATCTGTCTGTCTATCTGTCTGTCTGTCTGTCTGTCTGTCTATCTGAAAAGACAGTATCTAAATTCTCACATCTGGGCTAAAAACAATCATCTTCACAAGTACAATCCAGGGGAAACCTGGCCAAACAGCAGTTAATCTGAAATGACATGGGGATTTGAGTGGATTGCAAGTGAAATCAATAGTGCGATGGGACAGTCAACATCAATCAGTCAATCAAGAAGCATTTATTAAATGCTGACTGTGTGTCAGGTACTAGTCGAGCTCTAAATCATTTTAATAGCCTAGTCCGGTTGCCTCTTAGAGAGACTTATTTGATTTGATGGATTAGGAGCCAAAGATAGAAATACAAAAAAGGAAATATAAAGAAGATTGCTCTTCCCTCGTGGAGAGTTTACATTATTTGGGGAAAAGTGACATGTATACACACAAACAGAGACAAAATAAACAAAATAAATGCAAATTTACAGGGTGAAGATACCAGCATCTAGGACAATCAGGGAAGAGCTCATGTAGGAAGTAGTTATGCTGAGCTTTGAAGGAAGCACGGGAATCTAAGAAGCTAATGCAATCAAATGCTGCTTTAGTAGAAATAAGCTGTCCAGAATTAAGGAAACAATAATCCTATTTCCCTCTGCTTTGGTCAGGTCACAACTGCAACTCTGAGCTAAGTTCTGGACACAGTTGATCAGGAATTTTGGATAAATTGATCATGAATAAATTGGAGTGTCTAACAAGAGAGTGACCAGATGGTGAAGGATCTCAGGTTCATGAGATATAAAGGAAATAGTGGGATTTAACTTGAAGAAGAGAAGAGTTAGCAGACATGAAAGTGGTCTTCAAGTATTTCATGGGTGATGATATGGAAAAGGGTTAGTCTGTACTTAGCAGTTTACCTGGAGGAACCAGAGACTTCCTTCAAATCCCAGATAAAATGCTGTTTTCCATAGAAAGCTTTCCCTAACTCCTCTTAATTTTAGTGCCTTCTCTCTATTCATTATTTCCTATTTATCTTGGACATAGTTTGTTTGTATATAGTTGTTTGTATGTTGACTCCCCTATTTGGCTGTAAGCTCTTTTAAAGCAAAAGTTGTCATTTGTCTTTCCTTGTTTCCCCAGAACAGTGCTTGATACATAATCCTTGGCTCATTAAACATTTATTGCCTAACTGACTCAAGTTTCCCTGATCTAAATTCCAGGGCTTTTCTCACTGGACCAAAAAGCTCCATTCCTTCATAGACTCATCAAATGTGGCAGACATGACTACAGCAAGCTCAACGGGTAATGTGGACTTTTACAAAGTAATCAGAATGCTTGACAGTTTCTCACACTCTCAAACCTTCACATTCCTTATCTATTCCTTGGAGCTAGTGCTTCGGTCTCATTGATTCCCACTTGCTTTATGGGAGAAAATCTATACTGAGGAATAAAGAGGCATTTGGAATTTGGATCACCCCTCACATAGTCATGGAATCGTAAAGTTGCAAAGAGCCTCATCTGCCATCTTGTTGAACCCTTGTACCACCTCTGCCCCAAATAGCACCGACCCAATATACCCACACATCATTCAGTTCCTGTCTGAAGACCTTCGGTGAGAAGAACACACTACCTGTTGAAGCAACTCGCTTCATTTTTGGACAATCGTCACTGTTAGAAAGTTTTCTTAACATCAAGTCTAAATGAACTCTGCACTTTTATTCATTACAAACTCTGGACCTCATTTTACTCAGCTATAAAATGGGCATAATTAAATGTATTGCCCCTGATTTTGCCCCTAGAACCAAATAAAGCACATGAAATCCTTCCTTTACATGACAGTCCTTAATGATAGATTTTCCCTTCTTCCTATAACAGCCACGAAGCCCCCTACTTCAAACAGTAGGAAGAGAGTTCATTTATTATCCCATCCCTATGTCCTGTCTTGGCTTGTTGGAACCATTATCACTTTATACTGAACTGTGAACTTTCCTCTTAATACCCATCTTCCATGGGAACTGAAAGCTGAATTGCTGGTAATTAACACTGACTTCTCAAGAGTCACAGATTTCAGGGCAATGGGAATGAAAGACTGCTCCATGAAGATTAGAAATAATAAGTTTTAAGAACTATGATATTTTAGTGAAAAGACATATAGGACTTAGCATCAGGAAAGGTTTGTATTCAAATCTTATCACTGACAGTTCCCATTCAATTCAGTTCACCTCTCAGCTTTAATTTCCTTACCTATAAAATAAGAGTAATAAGCTCTTACAAGATTGTCATAAGTCTTAAGTAGTCTATGTGTAGACCAAGTAGCCCTATAGATGGTAAAGAGCTATATAAATGCCAGTAAATATTATTATATGATCCCAATTAACCATGGAATGATGGTAACAGCAGCTTTCATTTATGTGGTATTTTACAGCTTTTAAAGAGCTTTAAATATGTTATATCATTTGATCCTTATAATGATGCTGTGATATAGGTGCTATTATTATCCACATTTTAGAGTTGAGGAACCTAAGTTGAGACAAGTCATCAGAACATGGGTCTAGAGCTAGAATTAATCTTATAGGCCATTTTATTTGACAGATGAGGAAACTGAGGAACAGAGTCCAAGTACTTTGTGCAAGATCACATAGGAAATTAATAGCAGAGCCAAAGATTTGGACTCAGATCTTTCAACTCCAAATTTAGCATTTTCTGATATATAACCCCAATAGGCTCTTTTGATGTCACATAATGGGGTGAAAGTGACCAATCATAATCTCTAGTTTTTCCCTTTCAAACTGAAGAGGCTTCAAATACTGACCCAGTAACGAACTATTTCCAGGAACATGTCTAAGTTTGTAGACCCAAACATATGGTCCATAGAGTGATGAAATTTTTAACCATAGCAACTCCCAACACTCATCCAGGAAGTTGTGAAGGGGAGCTAATTATTATCGCAAAGGCCTTTTGGTCCTAGGAGTGGGCAGGAGGAGGAGGATAGAAGCATCTGTGTCTACTGCCCTATAAATCCCTGTGCAGTATTCAGAGAAGAAGTGGGACAGAGGGTCAAGAGTCCTGTAAATGAGATTCAAGGTAGCATTTGCAAAGAATCTTAGAACATTAAAGCCAGCCTAGCTCTTTGAGGTCACTGAGTTTGAACTTGTTATTTCACAGAAAAAGAAATTGCTCCCAGAGAAAAGCAAAGACCTGATAAAAGCATCCTAGTAAAACTGAGGCAGGGTCCTTTCTGTTGTACCTTAATCAAGCCCTGCTGGGAATTTTTATCTACAAGAATTGATTTTCTGTGCTTTTAATATGTTAGAAATTTATACTAATGACTGTCCAAGACCATTCCTTACCAAGAAGGGCAAGACAATGGACAGGAATATTTTCAGGGACAAAACTGAAAACCAAAATTCATCTGGTTCATAAGAAAATGGTCATTAGATTAATCCAATCCTCCAAGGGATGCTCTATTGACAAGATGTATGAGCCAAAATAAAAGCCATTATTTGGATTTAAATAGGAGATAGTTGTGTCCATGATCTGTTAACAACAAGAAAAAGAACAACAATAATAAGTAATAATAACTAGCATTTATATAGCACTTTTAAGTTTTGCAAAGCATTTTACATATGACATCTCATTTAATCCTTACAACAATCTTGGGAGGTCAATGCTATTATTATCTCCATTTTAAAGTTGAGAAATTAAGGATGAGAAAGGATGACTTGTCCAGAAGGACAATGCTAGTACATGTCTGAGGCAAGATTGAAATTTCCATCTTCTTGAGTCCAAATCAAATCTTTTGCCTACTGTGCTGCTTATCCCTGGGACTGGGAAATTGCTTTGCCACTTCCAGGAATGGGGGCCAATTTCTTGGAAGAAGCAGGATTCAGCCTGCCTCTCTCACAAGTCCCTGATCTGCTGCAGAATAAATGTTTCCAAGTCTTTCTGAGACCTAGTCATCTCTGGGTTTCATTGTGCTCCTTCCCTGAATAGCTTTGTTTCTAGGGTGTCATGCTTTCTTCAAGATGAAGGAACTGTTGTATAATTAATTTTAAGACAGGTTACATTCTGTCAACTGTGACAGTGCTGGAAATGCCTTTTTTTTCAACTGACAAAGAAAAGAAACTTTGAATATAACATCACAGTGACAAACATAGCTTCCTTCTGAGCACAGCTCAGGGGCCACCCCCTACTTTCCTGATCATACTAGTTAGTAGTTCTTCCTTCCTCAATAAAATTGCTTTGATTTGTATAGAGATTGTACTTCCTTGACTATGAATATATCATATGACTTATGGTAAATGAAAGCTATCTAAGTGCAGATACTATTTTATTTAGAGGAACAGCCAACATTGAATCTGGAATCAGGAAAATCTCAGTTCAAATTTGATCTCAGAACCTATTAGCTGAGTGATGACTGAACAACAATTATTTCAGTTCATCCTCACAACCTCAGCACCTAGTATAAGGCTGACACATTATAGGAACCTAATGTTCCTTTCATTGAAGTACTGATGGAAAAAACTGGGAGCCCAAAGACCTGATTTTGAATCCTGCCTCTATTACCCATGAATTCTTTTAGACAAGTACCTTTAGCTTTATTCACCTCAGTTTCTTTAGCTATAAAATAGGAATAAGAATACTTGCACCATCTCACAGAATTGTCATGAGAATGTTTTCTAAATTGTAAAATTCCACTTAATTATATTTTATACTATGTTTGCATATTATAAAATATAAAACACAGTTATTATAACCTTATTGATGGAAATCACATGGAGTTTCTATCTCACAAATCCACAAATGACATGTTAAATCTTTGCTATTGACTCTATGCTTCAGTTAATCTGTATTTATATAAAAGCCCTCCCACCAACCACGAACGACCATAAAAAATGGTTGAACTTATATTTGTAACAGTAATGTCAAAATGCAACTAAATTATGATCAGATCTCATTTCTGTATTGACACCCAACCCCCACCAAAAGACAAAAAATATTAATGATAATGGAATAGAGTTTGGAATTTATCTAATCCAACATCTGTTTTTCACAGACGAAGAAAGTAGCTCATTTGCCCAGTCACACGAGCAACAAATGAGAAAGCTAGTATTGGAATCTGTTTTCTGACTCTAAATTCAGCAGTTTCTATATATAATAAAAATACTAATGAAATCTCTGAGGCCATCTGAGTTGCCATGAGAGTTGTCATCTAGATAGATAGATAGATAGATAGAAATAGATGAAAGATAAAAATAGAGAAACACACATGTGTATATTGTGGATGTCTATATAATTTTATTCATATAAAGAATTCACAATGAAGAAACTCCCTTAACCAATATAGATCAGCATTTTCTCTGAAACCAGAATTCTTTAACAGTTTCCCAGACTAGAATACTGTTGACAGAAAGGTGATGGACTCAAGACATGTAATGGAACATTTATTTTTGAACATGACTGTCACAGGAATTTGTTTTCTTTAACCAAGAATTTGTTTTTCCTTTCTTATAGAATGAAGAAAAATATTTTTTCATTAAACATTTTTAATTCATTTTTTAAAAAAATAAAGTAACAAGAAATTAAATGTCTTCTCCAAAGTCAAACAATCAGCACGTGTCTAATGTGATACTTTAGCTTAGCTTTTCTTGGTTTCAAGGTGGCTTAACAACCAAAATATTTATGTATTGTTCTATATTTCACAACAACAATATATAGTACTTTAAAGTTTATACATTCCTTTACTCTTTTATTCATTGCTTTTGATTTTTCAATGAGGAATCTGAGGCAAAGAGAAATTAAGTGATTTGTCTAATATGACATAGCTAGTATCTGAGGCAGGATTTGAACTCATCTTTTCTGATTATAAGTTCTACCCTCTATTATACCACAATATCTGTATGCTTTCAGATATGCATATGAACATATATAATAAAATATATTGTTATATAACATATTTATAACATTATTTATAATATAATGTACTCTGGTATTATAAAAGTCTTAGATACTTTTAAGCTATTAAAGTATAAAACTGTCATTTTTTGAGACACAATAGATAAATAGATAGATAAGACAGACAGACAGATATAGACAAACATAAGTACATATACATATATTCATGCATATATCTGGTTGTGCATATAGTTCATTTAAAAATTCTTTGTTTCCTTTTTCATTTTCCAGATCTTAATACAGAGCTTAAAAAATGACTTAATTTGTCATGACTGGATAACACTTATAGCTTTAAAAAATCTTTTCAATTAAAAGTCAAAAGAAGTGACTATTCTCTAAGCTTTGCTACTAACTGTATGACTAAAACTTTCAGCATGATAGTCATTCAGCCTCCCTCAGCTTTCTTTTCTTCATCTTCAAAAAAAGAGGAGATTGAATAGAGCAATCTCTCTGATCCCTTCTGCTTTATAATTTCATATTTCTGTGTTGATACTGTTTTCTGTGGGACCAAGAGGAGAGAGAAGATTGAACTTTCTATGAGAAGTATGCCTAGAGAAGATGGATTTTGATCTTTTATTGGAAAATTACTTCACCATTTTTCTACCCATAACATTCCAGTCCACTATGATGGAAATAATTAGGAAACTTTCATTGAACACATTGAGGTCTCTTCACGCATAATCAAGAAAAAAGGATTTTAAAAGTGCACTCAGAATAAATGTCAATCGATTTCTAATTCCTATTGAAATGGATTTTTGAGCAGAAATGAATTTAATTCAGAAATTATCTCTGAGTAATGGTGATTGCTCTGACTTTGGGATGAACTCCTGTATAGTTGTAAGTTTACTTTTCAGCACTACTTTGTAAAGGAGGCCCAAACAAAAGACATTTTCTACATTATAAACTGAGACATCCTAGAAGCATCCAACTTTTGTGGGGATTAAAATTATCCCACCTACAATAAAAAAGACTAAGGCAGAGGTCTGACCTAGTTTATTAAAGGATCCATGGTCCCCTCTAATGAATTCGAATCCCATATCTTCCTCATGATCTGAGATGCTTCCTCCCTTTATAGCTTTATTTTTATAGGATTACTTTTTATAGGATTTTTAGAATTTACTTTTATAGGATTATAGTTATGCAAAAAAAGAACAGGAATTTCATTGGTTAATATAGAATACATAGACTAAAATATAAATACCAAAAGGTTCACAAATTGGGTAAAGCTATCACAATCAGTGACCTAAGTGATCATAACATGGTCAGTGATCATAAGATGGTCACCTGCTCCTACTGGATAAGCGATTGGTCTGAAGGTACAAAAATATTTTGAGAGGCTTTCCATATAATTGTGATCTCTGGGCTTAGTCACCATCACAAGGCAAAAACAAAGGAGGCCCTTTGGTTAACTTCCTATAGTTAAGCAAGTGAACTTAGAATCTCCAACTCAAAGCTCTGGGCCTCATATACAGAGCTTTGATATGATTCTATCAAATTGATTAATACTGATTGGAATGGAGTTAGAGATCTAAATGAATGATTTCTTTTACTTTAGAGTAGAAAAAGATATAAAAGACCAGTGGGAATCAAAGTCACTTATTTGTGGGTTAAAAAATTGAGGTCAAGAAATTCAAAAGGGTTTATCTAAGGTTACACAGCAATTAGTGATTGGCAGAACCAGATCTAGTATTAACAATTCTTGGCTTAACTGTGTATAATGTCTTCCAGTTCAGATAAAGAGGGGTTGCAATAAAGAAATAATAAGTTTATGGATGACATTATCAATAATACTAAAAAAAAATAGAGACTTTAAAATAGCATGTAAACCTCCTGAGGGGATGAACTTTGCAATTTTTGTATCTCCAATACATCACTTATCTTGATAAACAGAAAATACATAATAAATGCTTGTTTAATTGAATTATTATTATCTCATTCTTCTCATATTTTTATGGACTTCAGATAGAAATGGTCTTTTGGTCAAGTTGCTATCTTTTGTTAATTTTTTTTTATATTTACCTGCTTTTTGTAGTTAAATAAAACTAGTGGGATGCAAACTCATTTTGTGTAACCTCACTGAAAGTAATTTCAGAAATAGAGGACAATAGAGATGACATACTCCCTGGTCATTATCAAAATAGTTTTGATCACTGCCCTGAGGTCTCTGTGTTTTGAAAACTTTTCTTTCCATATAGATTGGAATTTTTGAAAATCTGGTAAATAAACATCTAACAAAATGTGCTAAATTTTTATGAATTCGTGTTATGTCCAGGAAATTGTGTGCAATCATTTGATCTATGATAAAGATCGACTTGGTTGAGCTCCTTAGGATATCTTGAAATCTATATGAAAATTTGTCATCTGCCAGTTCATGAGACAAACAGCATCTGACATAATTCTAGCCATCAGATCATATCTTGCTATTCACTGAGGAAATGTAAAGTTTGACAACCTGAGATGATATATTCTCTGTAGTTTTCAATATTTCCTTGTGTAATCTACATTAATCACTAAGTCTGGGCTCTTTGATAATTACCCTTCTGTAATTTCTAGGAGCCAAAGATTGGTCTTTAATTGCTATCATAAACTCCTCTATTCTACAAAAAAAAAAATCTACAAGACTTAGCCATTTATATTACTCTAACAATGACATTAATTAACATTTATAGAGCACTTTACAGTTTTGCAAAGTAATGCATTTGTTCTCACAGCAATCCTGTGAGAACAATAGATATCAATATCCCTGTGTTACAGGTGAGGAACTGAAACTCAGAAGAGAATTGCTTATAGTTGCAGAACAAGTAAAAGTCTAGGGAAAGAGTCAAACTCAAAGTCTTTCTAATGCCAAATTCAGCATTCTCTTCAATATGACCAATTGTCTCCTAAATGAAAAGAAATTAGGAGTAAGTACCAAAATTTTTCCAGGATTTATTTTATTCAGTGCAGGTTTGTATCTCTTTTGCCATTTAATCAATTCTGTTTTTAATGAGTTACTTTTTCCAGTATTTTTATACCTTTTTTGGTCAAAATGTTAATTCTCTTTTCATAATTTTCTTGTATCACTCTCATTTCTTTTCCCATTTTTCCTCTATCACTTCATTAAATTTTAAAGTCATTTTTGCTCTTTTAAAAAATCTCTTCCCTTAGATCTTTTTTTCAGAGACTGCTGCTAGACTGTCACAATTAACTCAATTGGAGCTCCTACTGGTTCAGAGTATCTAAGTTTCTTCCTTTTATGTATTTCAGCTGTTTTCACAGATCAACTTGGGAGGCCTATCAACTTTTGGTGCTACCAAAATTATATGATCTGGGGAGAAATATATTCACTGACCACTGGTCTGCATTCTGCAAGTTCTGGACTCATTTGAGTCTATTGGCTTATGTAGCAATTAAGCTTTCATAGACTCTCACTGGACTCAGTCACAATTAGCCCAATTGGACATTCTGCAAGTTCAATGTCTGAACTGCTTGTTCCTCCTTGTTCTTGCTCTCTTGGCCTGGTTTATGACACTGCAGACTAAAGGGGAGTATTGATACCCCATTCTTCTCTTGTATTCAAAGCCACACAGTTGTGATTTTGGAACTTGTTCTCTGCTTCTTGCTTAGGTAGGGACCCTGTTTGTGACCTCAACTGTTTCTCTTCCTTTTGGAATTGAGAACTAGAATTGGGCAATGGATGATAAAGATGCCAAATGGCTTCCCTTCCTACTCCCAGTGCTAGAACAAGGATCTGCTGGGATCTCTTTTTGCTTAAATGTTCAGTTCCCTCACTGACCCTGCTGCTACTTCTGCTACTCCATACCCTGCTGCTGTTTCCACCTGTTCCCAAACTATGAATTTCTCATCTAGCTAGCTACAACTCTAGTGTCTGTGTATCTCTCTGCCTTTCTCCTAAGCTGTTCAGACTGGGGAAATGATGTAATGTGACTTTTTCTTAAGCTTCCCACTCAGAATTTGGTCTGATGCATTTATAAGTTATGGCAGAGAAGGATGTGAAGGAGATAAGGCAAAATTGCTATCTATCACTCTGCCATCTTAATTCTATATGGCCATAAGCACAAGTATGAATGAATAAAATATATGATGGAAATTATGCTTATTAATAAGAAAAGCAGGCAAAATTTATTTCAGAAAAAAGTTTTTAAAAGAATATTTAAAGTAATTGTATAAGTATATGGTATCTTTTCCTCTAACTTGGAAAATGCCTTAAGACTGGACGAGTCAACTACTCTGAATCTAAGTTCCTTTACTTGTTTATTGGCAGAGCCATGATTTTATTGCAGTCATAAATATCAACTAAAAACTCAATAATTCTGCTGGCTTTAACTTATTCTAGCTGTTTTTCTAGCTGATATCCCAGAGTTAATTTTCACTGGTAACCATTGGCATTATGGAAATAGAAAGGTATTTTCTTACTCTACATTAAATGCAAAAGTCACCTTGCAGTGAAACAACTCAGAATGAAAAATTAAAGGGGTAGAATTGAAAAGTTTAAGGTCTTCATTAACCAAACAGACGTGCTGGGGACTGCATCATAGAAGAGCTAGCAACAAGTACAAGAAATGCTGTCAGTTCCTTCCCTCTATGGACCAGATTGGGAGAGAGGAGGGGGATGATAATGTAATTAAAGACCAGCAAATGGCAATAGAGAGCTAAGATACCCAAAGCAGAGTAGAGATGCCTGGTAAAGAGGAGTCCAATGGCATTACTAGAGTGTACTTACAATTCTGCAGCATCAGAAGGGTGAATTGCTTGGATGGCACAAAGTCTCTGACACATGTTTTTTCCTATGGGTACATCCTATCATGGACATTCTCTGCAAAGTGTTTGCCAAATACATGTGATTTTTAAATGTATATTTCCTTATCACACATGTTCTCTGAATTTATTCCCCAAAAATGGTGTAGGTTCCTATGAGAAAATGTATCCTTGTATGTATAAAGGGAATCTTTTCTGTAATTTATTCTTATCCTGTCATTTATATGATTATAGTTTGCTTTGGATTATTGTGTTCTATAGTTAGTCTAATAGGAAAAAAAAACATAGATAGGGACTTATTATCTATGGTTTTGCAAGGATGCTGACTGACAAAGTGTGTTGTACCTGGAGTAGTTTTCATGAGATCTATGTGTTGAGGAGACGGGGCACCATGTGCTACATATACTATAGAATAAAAGGACTGAACTTGATCATCTGGTTCCTTTCTGTTATAAGTCAAATGAATGTCTACAAGCCAACAAGAACTAGTTAAACACCTATTATATGCTAGGAATTATGCTAAACCTAATAATATAAAGAAAGATAAAAACAGTCCTTGCTCTCAAGTTCATAATATAATGAGAAAAGACAAATAAATGGTATAAATTAAAAATAATTTCACAGGGAAAATGCTAAGATTAAAGGAGAGTAAAGAAATCTTCTTGTAGAAAGTGGATTTTAGCAGAGATTCGGAGAAAACCTGGGAAGTTAGGGGGTAAAATGAAGAGACACAATTCTAGGCATGGGATGAGAAAATAGAATATCTTGTAAGGGGACTTACAAGGAAATCACTATTACTTAAACATAAAGCTTGTGAAAAGAGCAAAATAATAGAAAATTGGAAAGGTAGATTATGAAGGGCTTTAGAAGTTAATATATATATATATATATATATATATATATATATATATATATATATATATATATATATATATCTGAAACAAGAAATAAAAGGCATCCATTAGAGTTTGTTAAAGAAGGTTGGGTGGAGGTGACTCTCCTGGTCAAATATCCTTTAGAAAAATCATTTTGACAGCTAAATTGAAGGTGTACCAGAGTGGGAAGATACCTAAGGCAAGGAGAACAGCCAGGAGGTTGTTGTGCTAACTGAGGTATGAGATAATGAGAACCTATACTAGGGTTGTGGCAGTGTCAAAGAAGAGAAAGGGTTATATACAAAAGATGTTGTGAAGGTAAAATCAATAGGAATTGGCAATAGATTGTATATGGGGGTTGGGAGAATGTGAGGAGTTGAGGATGACACTGAGTTTTTTGTGAGTCTGGGTGTCTGGGAGAATGCGGTGCCTTCAATAGTAATGAGGAAGTCAAAAAGAGATATCTTAAAAATCAATCCTTGAGTGTCTTAAATATTGTATTGTCTCAAGCTTTGGTCTCTTCAAGAGCTATTTTGGTCAGATCCATCTGCTCTTTCTGACTACTTCTTCTTAAATGTCCTTATTATTTAAAAAAAAAGATCCTTATTATTTCCTCATATGGTATATTAGATTAAGAAGTGACAATAATAATAATGATTTTAGTGCTAATAATAATGATTTTGGTGCAAGTTTGAACAAATACAGAGCTGAATAAATGAAGACAGTGAAAGGAAGCAAAAAGGGAGCATATAAACAATAAGTTGTTATTGTATCTGTACCTATGGGTCTTTTAAAGTTTTAATAGTTGTAAATTTATTTAATTTTTGTTATTGTTTAAAGTTAATTTTACAATAAATTATTCCTTTTTTAACGGGACTCATAGGGCACCACAGAGACCAGAAGAATTAGCAGCAGTTGCCACTTTAATGACTACTTCCCAGCTTATAGCCTCCAGATCCTCTGGGTCCCAGGATAAAAGATAGCATTGGTCGTCTCAAAGGCCAACAGTTCACCATTAATGCAGACTATGAGACATTATTTCTTTAAATGGCTTGGTTTTTGCAATCCAAGGAGAATTGTGGGAAAAGTAAAACTTTAGAAAAGAGCAATTAATTGGTGAAAGGGGATCACTTTGTAAAATCTCCAATATTTCTCCTGTGTTTTACCCACTCTCAAAAGAAAAATCTCCTTCAAAAACCCTCCTTCCTGTTATGAGTCAGTCTAAGAAACAAGAGCCTAGTGTCACCTCAAAAAAAATAAAATATGTCTTAAACTATGTTAGGAGGAAAAGATGGATTAAAGAAAAGAAGTAAGATTACTATGCATGAATGGTATAATGACAATTGGCACAAAAGAATGGAGAGCTGCCAAAGAGAATGACTGTGGGATTAGCAAGGATAGAACTAAAATGGCTAAGAGGAAGTTGATCTCAAGATACAGAAGGAGACAGTAGCAGAAAATGTCACTGCTTCAACAAATTCAAGTCAACTGACTATATCCTTGTATACTGGAAAAAATGGCAGCTGTCAACTGGTCAGTCAATAAACATTTATTAATACTTACTGTGTGCTATACACTATGTAAAGATTTGGGATATAAAGAAAGGGGAAAGATAGTACTGGATCTCAAGGAACTCACAGTTTAATCCAAGAAACAACATATAGACAACTATCTACAAATAAGCTATATATACCATATCAATTAGGCACTAAAATTAATGAGGATTGAGAAAGGCTCCCTGTGGAAAGTGGAATTTTGGCTGGGACTTTAAAGGAAATCAGGGAAGTCAAAAAGTAGAGATGAGAAGGGAGAAAGGCAGGAAGAATGCCAGTGAAAAATGTCTGGAGTTGGGGAATGGAGGGGGGAATGGGAGTTGGGAAAAGCAGCAAGGAAGCCAGTGCTACTGAGTTTCAGCATATGTCGGGGATGGAAGATGTGAAAAAGACTGGAAATGTAATGAGGACCAGGATATGAAGGGCTATCTATGCCAAACAGAGGATTTTATATTTGATCTAGAAGATCATGAGTGTCATTGGAGTTTATTGGGCAAGGGTGTAATAGTCAGTCCTGAGATTTAGGAAGATTACTATGATATCTGAATAAAGAATAGATTGGAATATGGCGAGACTTATAGCAAGGATACCAACTACTACGTAGGCTATTGCAATAGTCTACTCATTAGGTGAGGAGTTCTCATAGAAAGTGGTAGTAGTGACAGAGGAGAAAAGGGAGAATATTCGTGAGATGTTACAAAAATAAAATAAAAAAAAAACTTGGCACTATAATTGGATATGGGAGAAAAGTGAAACTGAATGAGGAGTTGAGGATGACATCTAAGTTTTGAACCTAGGAGACTGGGAAGCTGATAGTGCTATCAACAGTAATAGGAAAATTAGGAAGCTCAGAGAGTTTGGCAGTAAAGATAATGGATTCCATTTTAGATATATTGAGTTTAAAATGGGATATCTGAGGTAAGCTGGAGTGTTTTTTTGGGAAAGAATAAAGAGAACAACAGAGATAGCACATGATTGGAGAAGGGAACATACCCAATTTTCAAGAAATTGAAAGTCTGACAACTGTACACCACTAAGCATGACTTTTATTCTTGGCAAAATTCTAGAAAGTATTTTTAGAGATTTTAATGAACATCTAGAAAAAGAAACCGTGATCAGAGTCATCATGACTTCATCAAGAACAGAGCATGTTGGTCTAAACCTTTTTCTGGACAGGTTTAGTAGACTGCCAAATCTGGAGAAGACTATATAATGTCTTATTTTTGTCAAAGTACTTGATAAAGACATCTCATGTTATTCTTGGGAAGGTGGAAGGGGGCAAGCATGATCAGTATATTCTGGACAGGCAGTAAGTCCAGATTCAAAGATTAATCATTAATGGTTCAATGTGAGCTTATAAGGGAATGTCCCAATGAGCACTCCAGAGATTTGTGCTTGTCTCTAAGTTGTTAGCCTTTTTAATAAATAAAAATATCCTTATAAAATTTGAAGAGGAGAGTTGAATGTCATCTTTCCTGGGACCAGGGTCCAGGGTGCAGGGTCCCAAATCAGAGTCCAGATTTGAATATGTTATATTATATAATTATATTATTAAATTATAATATTATATTGTGTTATATCATGTTGTTATGTTATATTTTGTTAGGTTACATTACCTTATATTATTTAGTTACTATACATTATATTGTATTATTATAGAATATGAGATATTAATTACAACCACACATATACATAAAATAAACACATATGTACATACATGTATTTCCATATATGCACACCCCTAAAATTGCTGGTCATAAAACAAACACATGTGTATACGCATGTATCTCCATATATTGTGTGTACACATATATATGTACATATATATACACCTATATAATTTCCAGTCAACAGTAATAATAGGTAATTTTATATATTGTTTTAAACATATGAAAAACACTTTCATTTGAGCCTTATAAAACTTGACAAATTCTATTAAGATGAAATTTAATGAGAATAAATGGAAAATGTTATATTAGGGCTAACAATTCAACTTCACAAATATAAGAAGGGGAAATCCATCTGTACAAAGGTTCAGTTGGAAAAGATTTTGAAATTTTAATGGCCTTTGAAATCAGTATGAGTCAACAATTAATTAGTACATCTGCCAAACGCTAATACTAGTATGCAGATTGTCACTTTTTCTGGAATTCGTATCATGAGAATTATCTGGAACACTAAGGGATTGAGTGGCTTGCCTAAGGTTACACCACCAGTTGGTGTCAGAGGTGAGATTTGACTCCAGGACTTTTTGACTCTGAAGGAAGATCTCTATTTATTGCACCATATTACCACTCATGTAGGAAGGACAGAGAGGGAAATTTAATTTCACAAGGAAATTTCACAATTTCACAAGGACAGTCAAATGTATCCAAATGTGAATTGAGCTGACTTGGGAAGTAAGGGGCTTCCCAAACTGGATGGCTTCAGTAAAGATGCAATGGCTATTTGTCAAATGTGTTTGAGAAGGGATTTTTTTTTTACTTAGGTGCTTGAATGAATGACTTCTTAGCTTCTTTTCAAGTAGGAAATGAAGTGAAGTGATATGAAAATAGTCCAGAGTATGAATACCAGACCAGAAAGTCAGGTTGAGCTGGATCACAGTAATGGGGCCCTTGAGTAGTCATGTAGTGCCAAGGAAGTAGCATTGGAGAAGAGGATTAGGATTAGAATAAAATGTGATGTTTATATAGAACTTTACTTTTTGTATACATTTACTCTTCATAGTAACTCTGTCAGATTCTATAACACTTGTGGTTCCCCTTACTAGGGAACTTCTGGGTAAAAGGAAGCCCTTAATCAATGAATATTAGTACCCTTTCTTCAATTATATTGCGTGATAACTGGACTAAATAAATTGAAAGATTGTCCAGAGTCATAAAGCCCATATACACTAGACTAAAGACTTGAACCCACATCTCCTGGATTCCAAAGCCAGTTCTTTATTTCTTAAGCCTACCTGTCTTTTTCTATCATGATTGTCTGTTTTTTTATAGATGAAGAAATTGAGTCAGGTGAAATAACTTGATAATCACTTCAGAATTAGGAACAGAGGTAAGTAATCTTTTCCCAGTACATAGTATTATAGAATTTTAAAACTTAGATAATTTTGAGAGATGGTATGGGATAGAGAATAGTGTGATTTGGTCACAGAGACTACAGTTTGAATCTTTAGGCACTTACTAACTGTGTGGCTCTGACAAAGTCCCTTAATATCTTAGCCTCAGTTCCTATACCTAATCAACCTTGGAGTATTGTTGTAAGGGATAAAAATAAAAAAATTTTAAAAACCAAAAAGCTAATTTCTGCAGTGACTCATAAACCTTAAAACATAATAAAAATGTGAGCTCTTTTTATCATTCCATTATACATTCTCATTTTGAGAAAACTGACTTCCAGAGCAATTGAGGAGCTTGTCACATAGATAATAAATGGCAGAAGTAGGATTTGACCCAGCTCTTCTTCCTTGGCACCAGGAAGAGTCTTACCAAAGGAGAATAACAACCAAGAGAGGAGGGGAGAAAACTGGTCCTGCCAAAGGACCTCTTCCCTAGAGCTGACCTTAAGTAGAATCTTTCATTTTCAGACATCTCTTTACCATCTCTCAAATAAACCAGGCATCTAGCATGGAGGAGCAAGTGCCCACTAGTGATGAGCTTATCACTGGATGGATAGATAAATCAGCCTTTTCCTGTATTCCCAAGTCACTTTTGCTGAGCTGTCAATCAAAACAAGTTTGTAAAGTCTAGCAAGATGGAGATACATAATTATTATTTCTGCATACCTCAGCATGCAAGAAAGAAATGCATTTCCAACCCAAGCATCTTTGTCAGACAATTGGGGAGGAACGAGCAGAGCTGGAGAGTTTCTCAGATTCTCTTTGGTACATGCAAAATAAAGTAAAGTTATCAGCAGATTTTGGAATCAGGCTATCATTTGCCACCTAATTCCAGAGGCTGCAGCCATTATGAACAAGTCTGTTTTGTTAATGCCGATTGAAAGCATCAGAGCAATAAGGTAGGATCTGGATGCCCTGATGATGATAAGCACCAAGCAAGTTAATGGCCGTTGAAGCAACCACAATCACCCAAGGGCCTTTGCTGCAGTCCCCAACCAGGAAACTGTGGCTCAAGGACCTTATTACTGGCAAATGAGGTTAAATCTCAATTCTTCCCACACTAAGTTTCTTGACTGGGATTCTAAGATGCTAAGTATTGGGATATTTTATATAATATATGGATTTCTTTAAAATTCATCTCAAAATAAACAAATTCATTCACTAGGATAGAGTTGCTATTTAAGAAAATGCTTGAATTAGAAAACATTCTACAATAGCCCTGATCAGGGCAGTTAAGTGATGCAGTGGATAGAGCACCAGCCCTAAAGTCAGGAGGACCTGAGTTCAAAACCTCAGACACTTAACACTTCCTAGCTGTGTGACCCTGGGCAAGAAACTTAACCCCAATTGTCTAAGCATAAAAAAAAAATTAAAATAATGTTGATCTCTAGAAAAGATGTTTATCTAATCCACTTCTCCTTTGCCTAAAAGGACATTACTAAAAGGACTTAATAGCTAGATTGTCTGAATTTGTCATTTAGCTTTGTGATCCTGGGCAAATTATTTAGCTCTGTTTTCTCATTTGAAAAATGAGAAGGGTGGGACTAAATAGCTTCTAAGGTCTCCTCTACTTCTAGATCTATGACTCCATACCTACATGGTAATGGACTATTCACATAATATTCTTGGGTTTTCATTTCATCATCTGTAAAATGATAAGGGAATCTTGAATCAGTGCAGATTGACAATTCCACTTGTGAATGATACTTAGGTGAATGAATACCTAGTTATTGAATAAATTAGGTAATGAACTTATAAGCCTCAAAAGTAATAGAAAGGCCAAAATAGATATCCTCAATAAGTGAAGCTGGTGGTAGAGACCACCAGAGCCAATATCACCTATAACTGAATTGGTGAGAAGACAACAGAATATTGGCCTGACAGTCAATAAATTCCATGCTTCAAAGTTCTAGTGTAGCTGAACAAGGGAGAGACCCATTAATTTGTTTTGTGACACCCAAAAGAAATTAGTGGAGATTCTTTCAGGGCAGAAAAGAATTCCCTTGACCACAATGTATTCCTTGGATACATGCCCATTCTATTTGCATGATATATAATCACTTATGTTTCAAGTTTGACTACATTGTCCCTAGAAAACTTGAATATGTTCAAAAGAAAAAATATATCCCAAAATTGAAGATAAGTTTTTTTTGTATCAACTTTAAACTTGATTCCATACTCCTCTACTCAATATTTCCAAATTTTCATGAATATCTTTCCTTCATATTCATAGACTGGAAACTGACTACCTCACTTCAAGGAAGCTGAAACAACACTATTAACATGGATAGCAATTTCAATGACTAATGTTTAATGGGGGTGACCAGCAGCATTCTATTATAAGCCTCAAATGTCCTTTGATATCTTGATTGTACCCTGATTGAAAGTGAACCCATCAGCTTCCAACCTTTTGACTCAATCTCCAAACTAAACATCCTAACTGACTTATAGTAACAACAACCATACCACCTGATATAGAAAAGTCAGTGTTGTCTTTGACCCCAGTGTTGCCTTAAATCCTCACATTCATTCAATTTCAAAGTATACTATTTGTTTTTATCAACCATCTTAAACTTGATCCCATACTCCTCTACTCTTTAAGTTCTGGGGAAGATATTTTTCCTAGCAAAGTGTTGCTTGTTACTAAATGATCTGTATGATGCCACGGGCTATAAAACATAGTAAGTTTTAAAAATGAAAATATATTGGGAGACAACATTGGAACATAAGGACATAATCGGAAGAAAAACAGCAGCTTAGTCTCATTTTTTACATTTAACTATATAGTATACCTGTGGAAAAATTTGGACAGTATGATTAAAGATTACTGTGCCAACTCTAAGCAAAAGAAAATAATTTAAATCAAAATTGAAGACTTTGAACTTTTCTTTTTCTTAGAAAAAATCTTGATTTCCCATAATTATAACTTATTTAAAAATATTGGAGTGTATCTTATTAAGAGTTGAAAGGGATATGGATTTGTTATTTCATCAAGGCAGGGGAATCTCAATGTGGAAAATTCCCTTCACTAATTCAAATCACCTATTTGATTTGTCTGCATTTAATAATTATATGGGAACTGTCAAAGTCTCTTAGAGGTTAAATGATTTGGACAAGGCAAAAACACCAATAAGTGTCACCCAAATTCAAAGCTTTCTGACTCTAAGGTTAGCCCTCTATCCATTATCTGTGGATAGTAATCATACTTCATAAACATCATTGATTCATCAATTGAAACATTCATTCAGCAAATACTTACCAAGTAGCTACTAAGTACAAGACATCTTTGAGGACAGAGTTCTCACTGAGATTCCAATCTATTTAAAGTCATAAATTAGGTTCTTTCATAACTATAATGTTATATTATATTATATATAATATTATATCATTACATATATAATATTATATATATACTATATTACATATTTAACTGTGAGATATCAGAATAAAGAAAAATTGCTTTCTGCTAGAAATGTCAGATAAAACTTTATGAAGCAGGGAACATTTGAGCTGAGCTCTGAAGAAGGGATTGGAATAAAAAGACTTGGAGAAGAGGATATTCAAAAAAGATGAACCAGCAAGAAGGAAAGCAGAGGGTATGTTTAAAAAATGATACTTAGTTGAGTTTGTATTGGAACCTAAGGTATTTGAAAATGAGTAATATTGCAAACAGCCAAATTATGGAAAACTTTGAGGGTCATTATAAGTAATCATAATCATAAATATACATTGTCTAGCATTTATGTAGCACTTTAAAATTTGCAAAATGCCTTACAAATATCTCATTTTATCTTTACAGCACCTAAGAGGAATGGATGCTATCATTATTCCTATTTTATAGACAAGGAAACTGAGGAACAGAGAAGTTAAGCTACCTACCCTAGGGTCACACAGTTAGTATGGGTTTGACTTTTTTTCAATGGTCAAGAAGGCATTAAAGATTGATCAGGAGTAACATTATGAGCTAGAGGATGAATAGGAAGTAAGAAAAACCAGTATCAAAAAAAAAATCAGACATAATAATATTGCAATAGTTTAGACAAGAATTAATGGTAGTATAGGAAAGATAAGGAGTGGATAAATATGAAACATGACATAGAAAAGAAGTAGAACAAATAGTATGCTTTAACAATGAATGGATGTGGGGATTTAGGCAAACAATGGAGTCAAAGACAATACTGGTTTTTCTACACCGGTGGTATGGTTGTTTTTGCTGTAACTCAGGAAGTCAGGTTAGGAAGTTTAGTTTGGAAGCTGAGTCAAGAGGTTGGAAGCTGATCCATTCACCTTCAATCAGGGTACAATCAAGATATCAAAGGACATCCAGATAGGGTAACATATCTATCAAACAGCTCAATATATGGGTCTAAAGCTAAAGAGGGAGGTCAGTGTTGTGAAAAATTCATTTAGGGACTTAACCTCAGGAAACCATCCCTATCCCCTTGAAGAACTTGAAAATGACTCTTAAAGTCATGGGACTAAATGAAGTCACCAAGAAGGAGAGCAAGGAGAGAAGAAATGAAGGATCTTGACCGAATCTTAGGTAGTGTCAGAATTTAGAAGACAGGAGAAGAAATAGAAGCTTATAAAGTAAATAGAATAATAGTCAAAGGTTAAATCAGAAGAGTGCAGTGTCATGGAAGCCAAAGGAATTTACAATGGAACATGCAGACTAAGCTAGAGAACACTTTTCCACTCTCTTCTTTCTTTTTATCACAAATAAGAGTCCCAAAATATATTCCTCTACATCTTTTTGAGGATAGTTAAGTGTTTTGTCATATAATTTGTCAATTGAATCTTGTCTTAGTTTAACATGATAATTCTTTGATTATTAATAGTCATAATCTCAAAAGTCACAGAATTGTGTGCACATCCCTTATTATACTCTCACTGCTTTCCTCACAGTTAATTCCATCCCCAAACTTCCAAGTATTTCATAAGTAGAATTGGTCTCAAATGATAAAAGCATATGTTATTAAAACTATACCAGTAGTTCCTTCATTCAGCATGTCAATTTTAAGTATTACTATACTCCATCAGAAACATAGCTTATTAGTAAATTATTTTAGCGATATTCAATTTTCAAAATTTTTCCAGTGCCCCAAATTTTATAGAGTAATTAGGTTCTTTTTCTTTCGAAGGTTTCTTATCCAGAATCAACTTGCTGGGTTTTTTAGCGTTTTTTAAGTCATTAAAAAGCAATGATAAATGCCTCTCTCCTCTCAGAATAGTTTTTCAGAAACCCAGAGTCCTAGATTCAGTGACAATGGACTTGGATTCAAATCCCAGCTCTGCCACTTATTATTTTCGTCGATTTTAGGGACTCACTTCTCACTCTGGTCATCAGCTATAGAATGAGGGGTCTGTACTAGGCAAGTTTTAAGGGCTATTACATCTTTAGATCTATGATCCTATGCTTTCTAAACAGTGAGGTAGAAGGGCTTTGGGGGCCCAGTATTGCAGACACAGACAGATGTTGTCATCATCAGCTATTTTCCCTTCATTATTTTTGTTTCTCTCAGGAAGGATCCAGTGCTTGGTTAAGGAAGTGGTAGAGAATAATGTAATATAAGAAAACAAAAAGCAACCATAAGACTTTTAAAAGCAAATTAAAAACAGAATATAATCAAATAGCTATAGAAGTTTCTCTTAATGGAATTCCTTTTATTTTCTTCAAGAAGACATACTTGTCATTCATTTGGAAGAACCACTAGCTTTCAGACATGGGCTCACATTTCATCTCTAATTCTTCCTACCTATGTGAATCTGGACTTCAGTTTCCTCATGTATAAAATGAAAGGTTGGAATAGCTGGCTTGTATTGTCCTATCTAGTTTGAGATATATGGTCCTATGAATCCAAGACAAAACATATGGCCTTATTTATAGTTCTGGAACATTGCCTGCTATCTCTAAAAGAAAGGAAACATTTATTAAGTTCATCTTTTATGTCAGGTCCTGTGTTAAGTGTTTTACAAATATTATTTACAAATAATTTCATTTGATTCTCTCTGTACCTCAGAAAGTCTTGCGATTTTCTTCTATTCTGCCTTCCTTCTCCTGGTAGTCTTAGGTCTCTTATGTGGATTTTCTAGATTCAAGACTTGCTGGAAAGACTTCTTATAAGCCTGGTGCTCTGAATGCCAACTGATCCTTTTCAATGCCTTGGAGAAACAAAATGGGTAAGTGGGTGGATCTTAACAAAGTACCTTTCCTTCTGATTGGGCAATAAAAGCAAATGAGGCATTTTAATTTGGGTTTACATTCATCTTTACTGTTGACAGCTCCTACACTAGTCCTGTACAGCAGGGTTCGCATCCACTATAAAAGAAGGGTTGAATCACCGAAAGATTATTCTTGCTGATATTTTAAGCCCAGAAGAACACTGACATCATTATTACTCAGCTATGAAAATTCCTAACAAACCCTGCATTTTCCTTTTAGTATGCAGGTGAATGCAAGTACTGATTAAGTCAAAGTCAGTCACTGCCAATCTGGTGATGTGACTGCTTCCTATGCCTTTAAAAAAACAACATAATATTTCTTCTGTAAACTTCACTTAAACTAAGCTCTCTCTCTCTCTCTCTCTCTCTCTCTCTCTCTCTCTCTCTCTCTCTCTCTCTCTCTCTCTCTCTCTCTCCCCCTCCCCATTTTTCTTTTTTATTGAGGTGTCAGGGGAAAGTGAGAAATGGAAAAATGGAGAGAGCTGTCTGTGTAGTTATTTTACATAAAAACAGTTTCTTGGAATCTTTCAATATGGGGCTACCACAATCCCTATAAAACATGGAAAGTCACTCTAAATTGTGGCAAAAAAAACCCCAATAAGACACAAGAAGCCAGGAAGAAAAGAAGTCAAGGCGTGACAATGAGTTTTCAGTATGTGTTCCCCAGGGGGCACATTTTACAACTGGATCGATAAACCACCCCTATTCCCAGATCACAATTGTAAAATCAAGATCACACTGGGAGATGACAGCTAGAAGGTCCCCAAAGAACACAAGAAGATATAGAGTTCCAGTAATTAGGGGAGCAGCTAGAGAATGGGAGGTGAAAGTGATGAGTCAAGAGGGAAACCATCTGGCATTCTTTACATTTAAGCAAAAAATGCTTAGGGGAATGAGGCAATCTCTTGAGTATGACTATAGAAACTAGGCACCAAATACTGCAGAAGGATTATTGAGATTTCAGTCCCAGTCCAAGACAAGACCTGATGTTCAGAAATTCTGAACCTGTCCTTGATTAATTTTATTTTATGCAAGTGATCTCTTTGGGGTCAATTGAGAAAGGAAAACAAGAGATTAGAATCTTAATTGAATGGAGTTAATTTATCAAGTCAATCATATCAGCAAAATGAGAACATTGGAAAACATCAAATAAAGCAAAGGTTGTAAAGCAATCCAGAACTGAACAGGACCACAATCACCTGGTGTTTCATGCATGCACCAGGAGACAGGTGACAGAGCTCAAGGTCTGATCACCATCTAGTGTATTGATCAAATGTTGCAAGTCACTGTGCCTCGTGAGGGAGCTAAAGCAGCTTCAGTCTGGAGCACCACATAGTGCCTTAGCCAGAAGTAAGTTTAAAGTCTACGCGGAGCAGAGGCATCAAACACAAGATCCCTTAGCTAGAGAAGGGCCACATATCTCTTGAATCTAGATTAAAATATATTTGGGAAATCTTGAACAAAATAAACAAAAGTACAATAAAACATAGATAACACTAATATGTGATTTTCTAAGTCAATATGGAGTCTACAGGATCCTAATGTACTGTTTACTGCTCCCTCACTTTCTATCTGAGTTTAACACCACAGATATAGAGTACAAAAGGAAGACAAAAGCTTCGTTGCCGAGAAAATATTCTGTCTGAATCAGCTACACCCAGAGAAGGAACACTGGGAAATGAATGTGGTCTACTTGCATTTTTGTTTTTCTTCCCAGGTTATTTTTACCTTCTGAATCCAATTCTTTTTGTGCAACAAACATACTGTACGGATCTGCACACATATATTGTGTCTAGGATATACTATAATATATTTAACATGTATAAGACTGCTTGCCATTTAGGGGAGGGGGTGAAGAGAGGGAGGGGAAAAGTGACTGCAAGGAATAATGTTGTAAAAAATTACCCATCATACCCTTTGATCCAGCAGTGTTTCTACTGGGCTTATACCCCAAAGAGATACTAAAGAAAGGAAAGGGACCTCTATGTGCCAAAATGTTTGTGGCAGCCCTGTTTGTAGTGGCTAGAAGCTGGAAAATGAAAGGATGTCCATCAATTGGAGAATGGTTGAGTAAATTGTGGTATATGAACATTATGGAATATTATTGTTCTGTAAGGAACGACCAGCAGGATGAATACAGAGAGGACTGGCGAGACTTACATGAACTGATGCTGAGTGAAATGAGCAAAACCAGGAGATCATTATATACCTCAACAATGATACTGTTTGAGGATGTATTCTGATGGAAGTGGACCTCTTCAATAAAGAGAGCCTTAATTGATCAAAGATGGACAGAAGCAGCTACACCCAGAGAAAGAACACTGGAAATGAATATAAACTGCTTGCATTTATGTTTTTCCTCCCGGGTTATTTATACCTTCTGAATCCAATTCTCCCTGTGCAACAAGAAAACTGTTTGGTTCTGCACATATATTGTATCTAGGATATACTGCAACCCATTCAACATGTAAAGGACCCTTGCCATCTCGGGGAAGGGGTGGAGGGAGGGAGGGGTAAAATCGTAACAGAAATGAATGCAAGGGATAATGCTGTAAAAATTACCCTGGCATGCGTTCTATCAATAAAAAATTATTTTAAAAAATTCACTCAAAAATAAATAAATAAATAAATTTAATCTTAATAAGGAAAAAAAAAAAATTACCCATGCATATGTTCTGTCAATTGAAAAAAGAAAGTAAAAAAAAAAAAAGAAAAAAGAAAATATTCTGTCTGATCTTGTCAAAGATGGAAGAAATTGCTGAAACTTACACTGGAACCCATCACTTCAATAACTCCCATCATCAGACCACTAGAGATGCTAAAATCATCAATAATTTTAACATGCTCTGATTCATCAAAAAACTAACTCCTGTTAATGTTGCTTATGATTTCTACAAAAAAGTTTGTATGAAAAATGTATTGATCTTTGACTTTGGAGGTGAGACGTTCTTTATTCTGACCACTGAACATGACGTCTTTGAAGTCAAATCCACAACTGGGGACTTCTCCTTAGATGTAGAGGACTTTAATAATCACATGATCAATTATTTCATTGCTGAGTCCAGGGCAAGAATAACAAGAGCATCACTGAGAATGAGAGGTATTCACTTCATCCTCTTGTGACTGTGTAAAGCATGTCTTGACTTCCAGAACCTCTATTAGTATTGAAAATACAAACTTCTATAGTATCCGTGACTATTTTGAAGAGCAGAATGCTGACTTCTATAGAACTATGGACCCCATTGAGAATACCTTGGAGTGTGGAGGAGGCAGAGTCAAGCTAGCCAAAAACAGATGGGAACCCATCTGAACTCTTCAAATTCCCCTCTAAACAACTTTAGAATAATGTCTCAGAAACAAATTCTGGAGTGATGGAACCCGAAAGGATGACATGAAATTTTTTTTAGCCCAGGGCAACTTAGAAGATTGGCAAAAAAAGTCTATTGTACCAAGATAAGAGTGGAATGTAATTCAGCATAAGCAAGCCAGCAGCAGGCTCAGGGACAACTGAACAGGCAGCAGCGGCTTTCACAGGTTTCAGTCTACAGATGGTAAGGGAGTTGGGCAATTGGTCAGAAAAGTATTATAGGAATTGCTTTGCTGACATTGTATATAGGATTCTGTTGCATTGCCCATGTGTGGATCTGGGCCAAAGTTCTGGATCACAGTCTCTGGAAAATAGGAGCATAAGTACACCAGAATGTGTTGATTATAGTTACAGGATAGAAATGAGTGTCTGGTCATTCACAGACTAGAGCATAGGCCTAGAGAGTAGTAAACTCACCTCTCCTTAGATCATGTCACCTTGGAAGAACTGATAGCTTACAACTCTCTAGAACTAGTTCTTAAAATAGTTGCATGAAAATCCCGTAGCTTGAGATAGTGCTACCACCACTCCCATAAGCAGAATCCATGTTAGCATAAAGTTAAAAGTCAAGAAATAGGCTGAGGAAATGAGCAACAATAACAAAAGCATCTTGTCCATAGAAAGTTATTGTGTTGACAGGAAAACTCAAAATACAAACTCAGAAGATGATAAAATCAAAATCACCACATCCAACACCTCAAAATAAAATGTGAATTGATCTCAGGCTCAAAAAGAATTCCTAGAAAAGCTCAACAAAAGATTTTTTAAATCACAAAAGAGAAATGGAGAAAAACTGGCAAAAACAAATGAGACTGATGCAAGAAAATCATGGGAGGGGGGTGTCAACAGCTTGGTAAAGGGGCACAAAATTGCTAAAGAAAATAATAGCTGAAAAAAGCAGAATAGGCAAAATGGTAATAGAGGCACAAAACTCCTTTGGAGAGAACTCCTTAAAATTGGAATTGGTCAAATGGGAAGAGGCTAAAAAATGCTTTGAAGAAATAATTTTTTTTTTGCTGAGGCAATTGGAGTTGAGTAACTTGCCCAGTCACACAGTTAGGAAGTGTTAAGTGTCTGAGACCAGATTTGGACTCAGGTCCTCCTGACTTCAGGGATGATGCTCTATCCACTGCACCACCTAACTTCCCCAAAGAAGGAACTTCTTAAAAAGTAAAAGAGAAAAGAAAATACAAAAACTTAACAAATAAAATAATTCCCTCAAAATTAGAATTGCACACTTAGAACCTAATGACTCCATGAAACATCAAGAAATGATAAAAAAAAATCAAAAAAAAGAAATAAAAAGAAGAAAATGTAAAATAACTAATTTAAAAAAGCTGACCTGGAAAACAGAATCAGGAGAAATAAATTAAGAGTTATTGGACTGCCTGAAAGCCATGATTTAAAAAAAAAAGCCTATCATCTTTCAAGAAATCATCAAGGAAAATTGCCTAGATATTCTAGAATCAGAAAGCAAAATAGAAATTGAAAGAATCTACCCATCATGTCCTGAAAAAGATCCCCAAAATGAAAACTACTAGCAATATTATAATCAAATTTCAGACCTCCTAGGTCAAAAAGAAAATACTGCAAGCAGTCAGAAAGCAACAATTAAAATATCACGTAGTAATGCTCAGGGTAACACAAGTTTTAGCAGCTTTTATATTAAAAAAATTGGAAAGCTTGGAATATGATATTCTGGCAAAGGATCTAAAGATTACAATTAAGAATCACCTAACCAGCAAAAGTAAATATAATCCTTCAGGGGAAAAGATAGACATCAATGAAAAAGAAATCTTCCAAGCATTCTTGATGAGAAGACCAGAGATGAATAGAAAATTTGACTTTCAAATACAAAGACTCAGGAGAAGCATAAAAAGGAAACAGTAAAGAGAAATCATAAGGGATTCAATAAGATTCAACTATTTACATTCCTACATGGGAAGATGATATCTATAACTCCTTAGATTTTTATGGGTATTAGGGCAGTTGGAAGGAGTAAACATAGAAAAACACAGGTGTGTGAATTAAATATGGTGGGATGATATCTTAAAAATAATATTAAGGGGTAAGAAAGAAAATGCCCTGGGAGAAGGGAAAGGAGAAGATAGGGGCTCATAAAAGAGGCACAAAACAACTTTTACAAAGGAAAGAAGTGGCAGTTGGGGAACACATGAATCTTATTCTCACTGGAATTGAACCAAACAAGGAACAATATACTCACTAAGTTGAGTATAGAAATCCATTGTACCCCATATGAAAAATGGAGAAAAGGAGGATAAAATAAAGAGGGAAGTGATCAAATAAAGGGCAGATTTGGGGGAGTAAGTAGACACAAACAAAACACTTTTGAGGGTGGACAGTATGACAGGAGAGAGAGAAGGATAAACAGGGAAAATAAAATGAAGAGAAATATACAGTAATCATAATTGTGAATTTCTCTGATTTTCTCTGAAAAAGGCCTTATTTCTCTACTATATAGAGAACTGAGTCAATTTTATAGAAATAAGAGCCATCCCTTTGTAAATTGTCAAAAGATATAAACAGTTTTTAGATGAAGTAATCAAAGCTATCTATAGTCATATAAAAATATTCTAATCTACTGATTAGAAAAATGCAAATTAAAATAACTTACATATTACCTCACATCTATCAGATTGGCTAATATGACAAAAATAGAAAATTAGCAATGTTGATGGAGATGTGGGAAAATTGAGACACTAATGCACTGTTGGTGGATTGTAAATTGATTCAACCATTCTGGAGAGCTTTTTGAAACTATGCCCAAAGGCTACAAAAACTTTAAGTCAGCAATATCACTAGTGCCTCTATATCTCAAAGAGATTTTTAAAAGGAAGAGACTTATATGTACAAAAACATCTATAGTCCCCCTTTTTGCGGTGGCAAAGAACTGGAAATTGAGGGGATTCCCATCAATAAGGTAAGGGTTGAACAAGTTGTGATATTTGATTGTGATGGAATACTATTGTGCTATAAGCAGGATGGTTTGAAAAAAAACTGGGAAGCCTTATATGAATTGATGCAAAGTAAAGTAATTAGAACTAAGAGAACATTTGATTTACATAGTAACAGCAATGCTATAATGATGACCAATTACAAAAAATGACAATTCTGATCAATACCAATGATCTAAGATAATTTTGAAGGATTTATAATGAATGTTATTCATCTTCAGAAAATTTTTTTTAAAAGTAATGACATCTGAATGCAAATGGAAACCTGCCTTTTAAAACTTTATTTTTTTCATTTATTTTATTTTTGGTCTGTATTTTTCACATGACAGTAAGGATGACTATACATGTATAAACTATGTCAAATTGCTTGCCTTCTCAAGAAGGGGGGGGGAAGAGAAGAAGGAAAAGAATTAAAAACTCAAAAAATTTAAAAATGAATGTTAAAAATTGTTTTTACATGTAATTGGGGGAAAATAAAATATTTTTTAAAATACCTGTCAGTGAGGTCAACTGGAATAAGCCTCAGATTCGTGGCACAATATAGGAGGGTGACTCATGTTGCCAAGACGCAGAAGCTTCTTCACATCAATAACAAGGATCACAAGAATGGTAACCCTGTTAAGGCTGTTGCTTATGGTATAACTGGTCGGACTGCCATCTTGATCAGGAACAAATCTAACAATATTCAGAATATGCTGCTGTTGGATGTAACTCCTCTTTTCTGAAAAACTAAAACATCTAGACGAGTGCTGACACTTCTTAATAAACACCATCCCCACCAAACTGATTTGGATCTTCACTATTTATTCAAGCAACCACTCTGACAAGTTCATCCAGGTTTATGAAACTGAGAGAATAATGACCAAGGAAAAGCACATATTGGGGAAGATTGAGTTCACAGGTGTCCCCTTCAGTGTCTCTCATACTGAAGAAATTTTTAAATAAAATGCAAATTGCTTCTCTAGTGCTTCTGTTGGTTATAGGAACATGGGTCAGGAGAACAAGGCCACTTAAGCAAAGAAAATATTGAAATAATAGTTAAGGGAGCTGAGAAATACAAGATATAAAATGAAAAAGACAAGGTATCTTCCAAGAACTCACACAAGTCTTATGCTTTCAACATTAAGGCTGGCATGGAGAGAAACTAGAAGGCAAAACGGGATAAGAATACACAGTAGATCTTTGACAAATTCAATGAAGTCATCAGCTAAATGGATAAGAACCAAATTGCTGAAAAGGAAGAATGTCAAGGAGAAAGCACTGAAGAATTACTTCAATCCCATTATTACTAAGTTTTACCTGAGATACAGGAATTTTTCATGAGGCATATCTGGTGTTTACCAGGGGGTCAAGCTTCACCTTATGGAGGTAACTCTTCTGAGCCCATCAACAAGGAGATTAACTGCCTATGTCAACAGAGACCATTCTACACAGTTTACCAGTAGATCATAGTCACTGAGCATGAATGTACCTCACAGACCATTTTGTCTAACCCCATTTTTTGACATAGAGGTGAATTGATTCATCCAAGGCATAGAAATAGTAAGCTTCAGAAGCCAGATTTCAATCTGGCCTTTTGACTATAGAATCAGTATTCTTTCCACTCAACCAGTCTAATAATTCTAAAAATTAAAGGTTCGTATTTGGAGATGTCAGGATAAATTGACCAGAATCACATTTTAAGAGTCAGATTTAAGTTTTGGACACTATAAAAATTTGAATGTGTTTAATAGGGAGAGAAGTGAAGAACAGTGCCTTTTATTGATATCATAACATAAGCAGAAATACAATTCTTGTCCTGAAAGACAAAAATCTACATAAAATTGACACAAATTTGTATACACACACACACACACACATATAGCCTGTCTATTTACTTCCCCCCCCCCAAGTTGTGATGAGGTAGGAATCAATTAACAAGTGTTTACTAAATACTAGGTAATATTCTAGGCAATAGGTATCATGGACAAAAAGAGGAATCCCCCTTCTCTCAAACAGATTGGCAAAATTTGTTTCAATATAATTTCTAAAATCCTTATGTCATTACCTAATCTTTCACCACAGGAAGCATAGTCATTTTTCTGCACCATCATTTATGTATGGATAGACCACAGAAGAAAAGTATATTTTCCAAATGGAGAAGCATTTAAGAAATGCCTCTTATGGACACGGATTTTTATCTATAAGCATGTATTGGAAAATGTCCGAGTTTTCAGGGATATCTCTGCCCCAACTTTCCACATTTTGGGAAATAAACATTTCAATAGCTCCCCTATGTCATCCAAATTCCAGGAATTCATAAGAAAAAAAAAGTATGAGCTTAATGTTACATACATTGAGAGGCAAGATGGCACAGTGGCTACAAAGCTGGAATGAAGCCAGAAAGACCAAAGTTCAAATACTGCCTCTGACTTTTATTGGCTGTGTCAATCCAGGCAAATACTTAATCTTTCAGTGTTCTAGGCGAAGCTTTCAATTTATAAACTGCAGAAGGTGCTGACCTACATCAGCAGTGAGTTTCCTCATTTGAGAGTGCTGTGCCAATGAAGTTGCCAATCAGTTTCTATCCTTATTCCAAAAACACTTACATAGCAAATGCAAGGTAACGTAGAGGGTTACCTCCTAGGGGGTAGGGATCCTTTTTTCCCTTTATATCCCCAGTGTCTAACTTTGCCTAACAGCATAAAGAAATTGCTTTAAAATTACTTATCAAATGTGAGATTTTTAGCAAGCCAAATCACTGCTGAATCACAATGTCCTCTTTTGTAAAATGTTAATGATAATGCCCTTACTATATATATATATATGTATGTATATATATATACATATATACATATATATATATGATTGTTTAGTTATATAAATATATGTGTGTAAATATCAGTCAGTTCCTTATCCTATCCTATCCTATTCTATCAAATTAGTTGCTTATGAGCAACACTGAACAACTCACTCAACCTCAATTTCCTCATCTGTTAAATAAAGGAGTTAAACAATCTGGTATCTGCAGTCCCTTTAAGCTCCAAATCTATTATTCCATGAGACAATAGCTGGAAAGCTCTTTGTCATCATAAAATGTTAAGCAAATGTCAGCTAATATTATTTTATGATCTGAAACATCAGGATGAGAACTCAATTAATTCCAACTCAATTAATTATCCCAGTGTTTGTTGCCAATTAAGCAAAACATTTAGACATTTGGCTGAAATTTTCAGTGTTGATCCAGATATTTTGACATCAGAAAGCCAAATTTATGCCTAAGAGGCAACAACTTCATTGTTACCTGATGCTTTGGACCTTTGAGAGATCCAAGATTTGATCAGTATAAGTGCTCCCCCTAATGGCGTTCATCACGACTTCTTACTGCTTGCACCTACACAAATTGTTAACTCTTCCTCATCTTTAGGCGAATCTTTCTTGGAGTATACCCCCAATGTCCTGGACATCTCTCACTGGGTCTTGTGATCTTAGAGCACTTGTGTAGCAAACAGACTCTCTCTCATTCTCCCTAGATCTCCCTTTCTGACTATATGTATCCTCAATGTCTTTTATGTCTCTTCTGGAGTACAAGCCATCATCAGTAACAGGCTACAAGTTGCTCATGCTCACTATGTGCCTTATTTCTGGTTCTTTTGGATTCTTCTGCAGTCACCATGGAACAACTAGGTGGAACACTGAACAGATCCCTGGACCAACTCAGGAAGATCTGAGTTCAAATAAGGTTTCAGATACTTACTAGGTGTGTGACCTTGGACAAGTCAATTAACCAGGCCTATTTGCTTCAGTTTCTTCATCTGAAAAATGAATTGAAAAATGAAATAGCGAATCACTTCAGTATCTTTGCCAGGAAAACAGCAAGTAAGATAACACAGAGTCAGAAATGACAAAAAACAACAGACATCATGTCCCTTAAGTTACAGGTACATGCCATCACTAGGAGAATCAAGGTATTAAGGTAAGGAAAAACATTGGAATTTTAAGTTTTTTTAAAAAAATCTATCCCTTCTCCAAATGAAAATTCCTTGTTTATTTTTTTCTGCTTATATACAATCCAACAAGTCCCTAGAGGGAGTAGGGATTGGACTCAAAAAACATAATAAGCCAACTTTTTCATAATGCCTTTTGGCTTGATACTGGGTTGACTGAATTGATTGATTAAGATTTCTTTGGGAATAATACTTCAACAAGTACCTAATGAGGCTAAGTGTTATACTGAGAACTTTATGCTCTTGATATTGCACCAAAAATAGTTCAATGAAGTTGGAATATCGTTGGATGGGGGTACAGATGCCTTTTCTTCTTTTACAATTCTTTTTCATGTCTGTCCCTAAGTCAATAAGTATATTGACTTCCATCCAGTATAGATGAGATAAAAGTTTATACAAATTTTGCTTCTTTCCTATATCTTAAAAAAATGAACAACTTAATAATTTTGCTAATTCAAATGAATTGCCAATTGGGAAACAGTGTGGTATATAATGAGAAGTATGCTGGATTTGATCATCAGACCTGGGCTCAAATCCCAGCTCTATACTTATGACTTGACAAATCATTTTTGCCTTCATGGGTCTCAGTTCCTTCATCTATAAAATGAGATAATTGGACCAGATGCCCTAAAGATCCCTTCCAATTTTGAAACTTTGGTACTTTGACCTTTCAGCTTATTGTTGCGATCTAGTTTGGGCTTTGGTTGGCAGAAATTAGAAGAGTCTGTGCAAGATATAGGAGCTCCCTTCAGCTCAGAAGAGCAGTAACTTCTCCTAAACTTATGCTCTCAGACTCTTGGCTATTGGCATAAAAAGAGTAAATAATTTGTCCATGATCATATAGCTATTGTGTGAGAGAGAATTCCTTAATTCCAAGGCAGGTCCTCTATCTACTCTGCTGTAATGTTTCCCACTTAGTATCTCACAAAGAGCTTATTACTTCTTTTTTGATATAATAGGAAATGTTAAAGGTATTACAAATTTTAAATGTCCTTCCTCATTAATGGTAACAAATCTACCCTGTATGCACAACATCACACTTTACGTCTATTCCTACTTATCATCATAATTCCATTATCTCCTCTTGACAATACTATTTTTCTCTACTGGCATATTTATTTGTTAATGAAATTTTCCTTTTGCTCAGACACGTCCAATTGTTTTATTTACAATGTTAGATTTCTAGCCTATGTCCAAGGAGATGTTGGATCAACATGTTTAGTCAAGCTAAATATGTAAATCACTTCACAGAACTGCAAATCAATAAATTTCCTGAGGTCATTCCCAGTCAGTTTTATCAGTAGTCAAGATAATTGTCAAAGATCCAGCAAAGTTTAGATGACAATTTTGAAAGAAGAGGATGTAGCAGGTAGAATTTAGAACAAATTCAGAAAAATCTGCCTTTATTTACCAAGGAAAGTTGTGAATCTCCACTGAATTTTTTATTCAGCTAAAAGTAGATAAATCTATTGCCTGTGATCATAGCAAAGAGTTTAGAAGTCATCTAGCTGAACTCCCTCGTTTTACAAGTGAAGAAACAAAGAGACAGAAAAGTAAAGCAACATGCCTATGGCATTCAAGTGCTAAGTGGCAAAACCACAACTTGAATCCAGGTCCCTTGATTTCAAATCCAGCTGTGTGTCAACTATGATATGCCCTTAAAGGGCTATCATTGAAGCATTTCCCCTTATTTCCAATGATTCCTCTGGGCTCTAACTTCAGTTCTAGAAGGCTGCATTATTGGCTATACACTTTTAGTAATAGTTTTAGTTGACCACTCGGCAGCTCAAAATGAGATTAAAGATAATGCCAAGTAATGTATTGGGAGGCATTCATGGTACTGTTTTGTCACTTATAAAAAAAATTAACTCATTGGATACAAAAACATCATTTAATCATAAGAAAGTACTTTTTTTTTGTTTCAGTCTTCAGAGTATCCCAAAGCTCTTTGATTTAGTTTGAGATTATGTAGCAGTTTATGATGAGTTTTATAATCTTTTCCTCATTTGGTCATCACATCAAACCTGAGAGGATCAGAGTACAGAATACAAAATATCATTACTATTGTACATAAAAAAGCAACTTTCATAGAAGTCAAAGAAACATGTAACAGTATCAAGACTCAAGACCAAGTGTTCTGACTTCAAATTTATCTTCCCTTCCACTGCATCAGGTTACCTTGAGACCCCTACATTTCACCTCCATTTTGAGAAGAAAATACCAATTCCCACATAGAAGTGTGCCTAATATCTGGATAGCAACCAAACTGCAACATGTCCAACGCAATCCAAAACATAAAGCAGTTATTACAAGCCTATTATGTAAAAGATACATATTCACATATCACACAAAGATATTATGAAAAATGGTCTCTGTCTTTAGGTAGCTTGTTTATAATTGGAAGAGGAGGGGCAACATGTAAATAGATAAATATATGCATAATAGTTAGATGGCACAGTGGATACAGAGCTAAAGCTAGTCAAGAAGACCTGAGTTCAAATTCAATCTCAGATTCTTATTAGTCATATGAACCTGGGCAAGTCACTTATAATTTCTATTTACCTTAGTTCCCTCACCTGTAAAATGAGGACACAGTATTGCCTCCCAGATTGTGGTGAGGATCAAATTAAAAACAATTTTAAAATTTAACACACAACCTGCAACACATTGCAAGCATTATATAAATGCTTATTTTTATTATTATTAGGAGCATGAGTACTAACAGATGAGTGAAGCAAATAAGAAAATCATTTTTGGAAGAAGTTATGTGGTAGGGGAAATGAATCTTGAAGGAAACTGAATTCTAAGAGATAGAGTTGAAACAGCTCCCTCTTTTCCTCACATGGGGACAATAAGCAAAAGAAGGATATAGCACCTTGAGGGAGTAGGAAGTTGACTACTTTTTCTGGAACACAGGGTTTATAAAGAGAAATACCATGAAACACATCTGGAAAGCAAAGTTTTTCTCATGTCATGCCAAACTTTAATCTTGTGTGTGTACATATAGCGTGTGGTGTACAATCTGGAATAAATATGAAGTCCTAGGGATAACATCCAAGTCATTTTAGCAAATATTTATTAAGCACCTACTATGTGGAATCTAATCTCCTTGAGGACAGAGACTGTTTCATTTGTCTTTCTATTATGTTTCAATCACTACTATATCCCTATCCAATCATCTGGCATATAGCAAGCATTTTTTTTTTTTAGTGAAGCAATTGTTGACTTGCCCAGTACCACACAATTAGTAAGTGTCGAATATCTGAAGTCAGATTTGAACTCAAGTTCTCCTGACTCCAAGCTAATGTTCTACCTACAACACTACCTGTCTGGAACATTCTTACTAAATACTTTTTGATCAATTGATTGCCAAAAAGTGGAAAGATACTGAATATATAATGATCAAAGGAAAGAGCCCCTCAAGGAGTTGTCCTACAGCAACATCCCAACCCCCATGGGACAAAGGCACATTGTATGTGTGTATATGAGTATATGTACGTATTTATATACACATACATATATATGCATGTAGAGTATCATTGCCATTGTACAACAAAAGTCAGGTTCATAAAAGGCAGAGAAACAAGTGTCAGAATCAAGACTCAAGAATAGGTATGACTACAAACCTATCTTCCTTTTCATTGAATCTGGTTACTTGAGACTTCTCCACATCATCACTTTTTTTTTTTTGGGGGGGGGGGAGAAACACCAGTTCCCTCACATGTGTACCTCATATCTGGATGACTCCAAACTACAACATTGCCAACCCACTCCAAAACTGAAAACATGTGCCTATAGGTATATGACTGAAGTGTTGCATATATATATTTGTGAACATATATATGTGTGCATATCTACATGCAATACATTATATTACGATTGTGTACAGTATACAGTGTACAGAATATGTATATTACAACACAGAGTACAATTACAATATTGGAGGATATCTCATAAGTGCCTCCTGGATCGATTGGATGTCACTCCCACATAATAAACGTGTATAAATGAATGTTTGTATCATATATACATATATATATATATACCTATGTATTGTGTATGTGTCTGAATGTGTGCACACACCCACACATGTATATATATAATACGTATCCATTATGTAGGGATAACATCCATTTATTAAGCACTTACTGTGTGGAATATACATTCTTCGAAGACTCCTGTGTATGCACTAATATGCACTCACGTGTATGTGTCTACTTAGATACATAGATCTCAGAAACAGAATTAAGGCCCTTGGTGTTGTGTACTAAGATAACTTATGATAACTGCATAGAGCCATATGGAAACTCCAGAATAAGCTCAGTCCCCCGCCACTTCTGTGTACTGAGCCTTGAGGCCTCTGCTTGCCTCAACTGTCCCGGTGACACTAGAAAATGCCTTTTACCTCCCTCTTCCCCCCAAGCCCTTCCCTCCCCTCCTTCAGGAGACGGACTAGCAGCTAGCCTTTCCATAGCCCTCTCGGCCAGCTCGATCCGCGCTCCAGGCCGTCGGCGCGCTCTCCCACTCCCTACCTTCCATCCCCCCTCCACCCCCCACCTTGGGCAGGCTGACCCTTTGCAGTGGAAGGGCACGCGCGCGCGCGCGAGCTCTAAGGTGCAGCGGCCTCCTGAAGCTGGCCCTGAACGCCCCGCGGAATCTGGGAACCGCGCGCGCGCGCGCGCGCTCCGCCTCTGCGCACGCTCTCGGGGCCCCGGGGCGCGCGCCCGCCGGCGGCTCGTGCTCTGCACCTCTCGGCGGCGGCGGCGGCAGCTGCGGCGGCAGCTGGGGTGGGCGCTCACGTCAGGGGAGGGGAGGGGAGGCTGGGGTCCGGCCCCCAGAGGAGGAGGGTTCGCTTGGAGAGAGCGAAATGAAGGAGCCAAGCGGAAAGCGAGAAAGAGTTCGCTGGAAAAGGAGAGAGTTGTAGCGGCTCCTGAGCGGACGGGCGAGACTTTTCTCCTCCTCCTCTTCCTCCTCCTTCTCATATTCCTCCTCCTCCCTCTCCTCCCGCTCCTCCTTTGCTTCCTTCTCGCTGGGCTGTTCCCTCTCCCTGGCGGGGACTAGGCTGCCTCCTGCCTTCGCCTTCAGCACTGGGCTGGGGGACAGCTCCTCGCCTCCTGCAGCACTGCGAAGGTGCAGCCCTAGCCGAGCGGAGCCGAGGCGAGCCGAGGCGAGAGACCTGAGCTGAGCTGAGCTAGGCTGAGCTGAGCTGAGGGGAACACAAGCAGGCAGGCGGGAGGGCACCAGAGCTGAGCCGCCCCAAGACCCCCAGCATTCCCCCCAAGCTGCTCCCAGTGTGCCAGCCCACACGGGAGAACACAACCGGCCCGCCTCAGGGGGCCCGAAGAAGCCCAAGCAGAATGTACCAGGGACACATGCAGGTAAGATCCAATCTGGGCTCAAAGATGTTTTGGGGCTGATTTCAGGAACAGATGATTGAGCCAGCAAGTTCCAGGGCAAACTCAACAAGTGAAAGAATGGGTCAGATGTGTTCACGACAAGAGAGTGCAGGGGCTACAGAGGAAACTAGACGGGTCTTTTACTGGGGCAGAGGGGGAAGAATTTCTGGGAACTTTAAGCTAGTGAACTTTGCATTCTGCCCGCCTATTTAAACGGGCTCCGAAGAGAATCCAAACAGGGCAAATATCTGTAATGTCAATGTTTTCGCTTTCCACGACTGTTGCAATCTGATGGAGGCGTCTCCGCATGTATGTCAGCTGAAGGGCAAACAATAATAGGCAAGGCAAGGCATGGTCTTTGCACGTCTGCAAAGGGTTCGTGGCATTTGGGATAACTTGCTGTGCTATTATTTTTAATGTTGTTTTAAAAGTGGGTTGTTCTATTTTTCCTATTCCCATCCCCCTTCAGATCTTGGGACGTTCTTGTGCCCAGTGGGCACATAATGACTTTGGAGCCTGAATCTCCAACACATGTCCAAGTGACTTGAACATTTTCAGGGGAAAGAGCTTCTTTGTGTCGTCCTTGATCTCCACCTCTCCATGATGCAAACGCTCTCGGTATTTTGGACAAGATTACTTTCACCTTGACTTCCATTCTCATTTGCAAGTTCCCCTCCCCTTTAAAAATACAGGTATATATTTAAGAAAAGGAAACACTAAAACAGTTCCTGAAATATGAGCTGAGGCTGAGTTCTCCTGGCTTTCCATTGCTCAAATGGCCACAGACTTTTTCTACGTTGCAGTGCCTCTACACAGGTATATTGCCTGGGAGAGAATATTGAGACTGTTGGTCCTTTCAATTTGAAGGACTGCAGATGAGTAAAGAGATCGGGTCTGTTTACAACTTCTGTACTATTCCGGGAGAAGTTATTTTGGACTATATCTTCACTTAGATGTCAAGCCCAGCTTTAGGTCTTGCTAATAAGTTTAGTGAGAAACCTGAATCAGCACAAGAATTTCAAAAGCATTTTCTATATTAATGACCTCATTCTGTTTTGGTAATTATTAATGAAATGTATCACATTTGTTAGGAGGAGGAACGAAAATATACAAGTCAAGAAAGGTAGAAATCAATTTTAGGAGCTGTCTTCTCAGTCCACGTATGGTAGTTTGTTTGCATGTTATTTATAGGATATAGATTATTTGGTGTAGGCATTCATAATAAAGAATTGCAAACAATATATTCTTCAAGAATACTATATTTTATACTTTTCCCCCTTCGAATTTGAATGTCATTACAAAATCTGGAATTAGTGTTTTGTCTCCAAGAAAACTCATTAAAAAGGAAAAAACAGGTGGGCTTGGTTAAATAGAGTAGACTTTCTAAAAGATTGCACACAGCCATACAAAATCAAAATCGGGTACTTTGGAGAAATTTTTCAAAAACTGAATTTTCTTAACTTTATCAGAGAAAGGTTATATTAGCTGTATTTGATTGTTAGAACAACACACACTCAAGCTTGGGTCTATACCTGTAACATGAAGTAGAAATTGATGATGGTTCAGGCCAAAATATACTTACTTCTTCCTCTATTTTCTGACCATTATTAGGCAAAGGGTTTTATGAAGACCCTAATCTCCTAGATGCTTGCCCTCATTTTCTGCTTCACTTTGCAAGGACAGATAGACTCAGCCTAAAATTTAGGATCTGCACAAAACTTAATGGTTTTTGCTTGTGCAGTGCTAAAACAGCAAATAGGATGTTTTGCTGCAAAGAAAGAATCACAAATCTCTTTGCTGCCAAGCTTAACTTGAAAATGTTGCTAAATAAAGACTATGATCAATATGGTAGCCCCAAATCTAGAACATAAAACCTTTTTTCATTGCCCTCCCAATCCACCCCCATAAATGTTTATTGTTGACCACTGGCAGTACATTTAGCATTTCCAGATCTTCAAGAATCATGCTTATGAATTATTTAATTATGTGACTTCACATTGGGACAGCTCTCACCCCCTAAATATAATATGCTGACTTGATCCATAATATATTTGTTAATTAACTGAATGTAGTATTTTTTTTTAAACATCCTATGATTTTCTCTGAAAGATAAATCTTTAGGCTACAGGCAAAGTCTCTACTCTGCTGTTATTGTTCTAAACTCAGTTAAAAGCTTTTCTTTTTCAAAGACCACATTTTCTTCTTGAGTGCACCTATCTTTAATCATAGGATGGGATGGTGGACAGAAGAGGGGAAACAGCCAAAATATAGCCAAATGTTTTGATTAAAAATTTGAATCCTATCTGCTAAAGTGATCTTGGGATGGGGAAATTAATAAACATTTCTGCCAAATATGATGCAGACTTGAAATACTTGCAGTGGTTGGCCAGTTGCTCCCCAAAGGAATGGAACAGAAAATGTTACTGGTCATTGAAAAACTGCATTGTGTGGCTAATATTTTCATTTAAGGTCTCGGATGAATCAATGATACTGATACTTTCCAAAAAATTCAGGAAATTCTCCCCAGATTTGGGAGAAAATATTTCTATAAGTGTGTAGGCACAAAACAGAGTTCATGGAGTATTAAGGACTATTGTAATAAGAAACATAGCTTCCTACAGTGTTCATATTTGAGGATTTACCAGTTTGGCAAGTATAGAAGAGCCATGAATTCACACAGAGAGACTTAGTCCAGATAATTAACTACAGAACCTAACTCATCAATTTTGAATATTTTTATAACCTTTTTTCTACTCGTAATTTACCACAAAGGTTTCATAGAGCCATACTAGGATAACTTTGACAAACAGAGAGAGGTTAACCTACAGTCCAAAGTGCCATAAATCAGACACACCTTGGGGGCCTAATCCTACAGTCACTGTGTACATCATAATCCCACTGCCTTCACTAATTAGCCTCAGCGGGAATTTTATGTACACAGTAATTTAACCAAAGGTTTCTTCTTTAGGGTAAGTTTTATATTTTTTTACACTTTGACCCCATGGACATTGTCTTAGGCTGACTATTATTTAGTACTAGTTGTGAGGAAAATTTTCCATTCCTAATAAATGGCACTTTCATATAATAGCCATTCCTGTCAATACCAGGATTTATACACATAAGTGAGTTATAACTGCTAATGAAAGCCCTAGAGTTGTACCTCCAATTACTTCCTTTGAAAAACTCTGTTTCTGAGCTAATATAGAGAACAACGTAATTGTCTGAGTAAGAAGGTAAGATCAGGATTTTTTTTTTAGTTGACAAAAAAGAAAAGAAACCACTATGAGGAATTGGTTATACTAATTAAAGTTTGATTGGTACTTCTGGTGACAAGTTCCCAATTCTTTTGTCATTAGAGCTGTTTGTTTTCATTTGAAAATTCAAAATTCAGTTCTTGGGTTTCTCAAAGACAAAGAGGATTAGGAAGCATCTGCTACTCGTGCTGTCAATGGAGAAATAATTTGAAATACCTTGAATAGCTGAGAGACAAAGATTTTGAGCTAGAAGAGATCTAGAAGATCATCTGGATAAAGGCTCCTTTTTAGGGTAAGGAATGGGTACCCTTTTTAGGGTGAAGGATCAATGACCTGCTCAAAGTCTTACATATAGTAAGTAACAAAACAAGGATTTGAATCCATGTCACACCTAACTCAAAACCCACTGTGTTTTCCCAGTATGCAATGGAAGACAGAGAGGTGGTTTTTAAATCAGGGACACATAAGTTCAAGTCTTGGCTCTGATACATATTATGTTTATAACCACGGGCAAATCTCGTTAACTCCAGGTAAATCCAAAGTTCCCCACAGCCTTGAAATCTTGAATTAAATTCAATACTCCAAAATTAACATATCATAAACAACTCTGACTGGCCATTTCACTTGGGTTTCATTTGTATGTCTTCATGAGAGACTTCCTGTTTATTTTTCTGTTGAGATCTTCAAAAAGAAAAGTAGTTTACAAAATTAGCTAGATACATCCTCACTGAAGACAGAAGAAACCATGCTGCTCACAACGTTTCTTGTTCTGCCTGGGAGCCTATTTTCAAAATTTTGTATAACACACAGAGATACACAGACAACCATTTGGCTGTTCTTTCTTGGTTTCTCAGCATTTTAATTATAGCCTTAACAGAAACATACAGTATTGGGGAAATCCTGGGCACCCAATACAGGAAGAAGAGAACCTTCTTTATATTTAAGCTAAAGACATCAGTCTACCTCCTCTGGAGAGTATTAGTGAATTCAATTCAAAGCAATTCAAGCCAAGGAGCATATATTAAGCTCCTGCAACATGCCTGACTTTGTGTTTAGCATGGTGTAAAGATAAAAACAAAACATTTTTTTGACCTTGTGGAGTTTTCATTCTATTGAAGGTGGGTGGGTATTAAATGAACAGACACAAATAAATACAAGATATATACATGTTAAATACAAAATAATTTTGAGCAAAGGGAAGTAAACAACTGTCATGAACCAGGCACAAATTTTGTTGCAATAAAGGCGTGCAGTCCACAGGAGGGCCTGAATATTGTTTTCTTCAAAATCATCCTAGCACGGTATTATCATAATCTGACCCAGCAAGAGACAAAATTATGAATAGGCAAAGTTTTTTCTCTGACATTTTGCCTTCTCTTTTATCTCTTTGTCATTCTTTTTTCTCTATTATTATTTGTACTCTTTAAATTCCAGTTCACAGTAGATTTTAATTGAAACTAAAGATGCAAGATCTCATATTTATAGATTTTCTAAGAATTGGAACAGCAGCCAGTGGAATTTGACACATAATTCAGGGTTTTTTCCAAGTCATGTGAGAGTCAGTCAGTTGTGCTTTGTTGTTGTTGCTATTGTTGTTGTTGTTGTTGTTGTTGTTGTTGTTGTTGTTGTTGAGTCATTTCAGTGGAGTCATACTCCCTGGGATACTATTTGGGGTTTCTTAGCAAAGATACTGAAATGGTTTGTCATTTCATTGTCTACTTTATTTAACAGATAAAGAAACTGAGGCAAATATGATTATGTGACTTAGTCTGTATCTGTAAGTATCTGAGATCTGAGATCAAATTTGAAATCAGCTTCTCCTCATTTCAGGACCAGTACTCTATCCACTGCTCCAGTTAGCACCCCTTGTTAATTGTGGTACTGGAGTTTGTTGTCATTATTGTTGTTGGTTTGTCTCTTCCTAATAGATAATTAGTAATTTGTTTAAAACCCTACTTGTATAAAGATAGTAATTTAATTCTTTCTCTCTTTAATGCCCCATAACTACTTTGTGTCCAATTATTTTACTCTAAGATTGATAAATAAGTACAGTAGGGCACTGTGGCTAGCGAATCAGTCTTGGAGCAAGAAGAATCTGGGCTTGAGTTGTGAATTTGACTTGTGATCCTGTGCAAGCTGCTTAATTTCTTGGTATTTTTTTGTTACTTCTTTAAAACTACAAATTGCAGAAAAGGTAATAATCTGCATTGGTAGAGTTAAATTTCCTCACAGTAAGTTCTTGATACCAATCAAGTTATAGATCTGATCCAAAATGACTTATAATTAATGTAGAACCATTTTGATTTACATAAGTGATTTTAGAATGAAGGAAATAAAGATATAGTAGGCTGAAATTACAATGGTGAATTGAGAGATGACAGGATTGTTTTTGATCAGGGGTCCATTTATGTCCTTTCCTCCTATAAAATCATGAGACTGACTCTAACGACACACAAGACTAGCCTTGATTAATATAAAAAAGAACTAAATACATTCAATTATCTCCAGTTGAAAATCTTAACAAGCTGGGGCTTGTCACAAGCAGGCCATTAGGACAGTGAGGGAAGTTGGTATTATATTAAATGAAGAACAGTTAAAGAAATTTATTATGTTTAGTCCAGACAAGTTAGAGGGGAACCTGCCTTTCCAGTATTTTAAAGACTGTTATAAAGAAGAGGGAAAAGACATTTTTTTTCATAGGTCAATGGAGTAGAAGTAGGACTAGGAATTACAAACAAATAGGCAAATTTCAGATCAACAAATGGAAAAACTTCCTAAAAATCAGAGCCATACAAAAGTAGAGTGGGCTGTCTGAATAAATAATAACTTCCCCATAACATGTCTTAAAACAGACTACAAGTAAATTCTTGGGGATATAGAGAAGAATCTATGGCTAAATATGAGTTGGACTTGATGAATTCTAAGATCTTTTCCATTTTTAAGAGTCTGGGAACTATTAACTAACATTTCTGTACTATAAGAAAAATTACAATGCTTATAACGGTGAAGATAAGCACTACAAAATGCTCAGTTGCCTCCTGAATCATCCATGAAATACTAAATTATGTTCTGTATCATTTCAATGTTCAAGGGGTATTTGAATCTCCTAATTCTGTAGGGAAAAATAACATGGCATAATGAGCTTCTGAATCAGAAAGACCTGGATTTAAAATCTGCCTCTAACATGTAGTAGTTATATGAAATTGAATAAATCCCTTACTCTCTCAGCGCTGCCTCTCTGCCCCTCAGCTCCATACAACTCTTAAAGACTGTGAGTCTAAGAGAAAAGATGGGTCTGTATCGCTAGAGGACACTTCCTAAAGCAGCAAAATCACAGGTCTGGTATAAAAGGTTTTTTTTTTAAAATCATTAATCTTTTGATACATATATGGTATATTTGGTCTATTAACCACAATATTTGACTAGCCAGAATATTCTCCTGCAATCCCACTGTTTGAGTATAATTTGGGCACAACTAGGTGGCACGATACTTAGAGCACCAGCCCTGAAGTCAGGACCTGAGTTCAAATCTGACCTCAGACACTTAATACTTCCCAGCTGTATGACCCTGGGTAAGTCACTTAACCCCAATTGCCTCAGCAAAAAAAAAAGTCATTTTGATATTTATTGAATATTTCTAGATATGCAAAAAATTATAAGTAATATATATACATGCATGCATCCATTATTCATGTTTCTGATACTTTCAGACCATATTTATTCCATCACTTGCAGTTTACAACATGCTTAGACACATATTCTTTTTGGCTCCTTACACAACCCAGCAAAAAGATACAACTAGTCTTTGATCTACACTCATGACTACTGACATGTCTCTCTTTGCAAGAACATGTAAAGAGTTAAATTGAGTCTTTGGAATGTTTTGTCTATTCAATGCTAGAAAATGGAACAAAAAAGAAAAACAAGCATGAAAAGGCATTTTAGTCACAAAAACTGGATATATAGAAGCAGTAATTCCAAAGAACATAGGATGAAACTCAAGATTTTGGACAGTCTAGAGTACCTACAAATGAGAACAGTTTCAGTTATAATTATGAAGAAAAATTAAAATGAATAGAATTTTATGAAACATTCCTTATATTTTTATACCTCAGAATTTGTAAAAGATTTCTCTTTTTTCAAATGACTATCTCAGTATTGCACAATGAAAAAAGCACTAACCTCGGCCTCAAAGGACTCCGGTTTATATACCAGATCTGCTATTTATTGTTGATGTAGTTCTCTGGGTCTCAGTTTCCTCCTTTGAAAAATGAGCATGTTGATCATAGTGGTGCTTAAGATCACTTTTGATTTAAGAATGGATCAGAGGTTAGAATAATATAAATTTATAGCTTCCTTTCTCCACAAACCCTCATGGGTGCTAGAGACAAATTCCAGAATCTCAAAGTGTAACAGAATTTCAGTTGCTATGTAATCTAAGGGCTCTTAACTTTTTCTTAGTCATGGATCACTTTGGCATCTGGGGAATCCTATGAATCCCTTCTCAGAAAATTCATAAAATGAAATATATAGCAATATAAAGTAACTGACTATAATGCAAAGTTATCAAGGTATTAAAAATATAACAAGTTTGCATCTCTAGCTTAAGAACCCCTAATCCTGTCTAAGTCAAATCCCCCAAAACAAATCCCCTTTACAGCATCACTATTAAGAAAACATCAAATCTTTGATAAAGGGGCATCTTTTACATCTTAAAGCAGTCCCTTCCATTTTTGGACAGTTTTAATTGAAATGAATTATTTTTATTCACCAAGTCTGTTCCCATGCAGAATGGAAACTTGGAGCTTATATTTCTACCTTCAGTACCTGAATAGAATTAATCTAATCCTTCTTCCATGGAACAGCTTTTCAAATATTTGATTATAGCCCTTACTGCCCCCTGTCCTTCTCTTCTCCAAGTTTAACACCCCCTTGATATGGACTTCATATATAATGGATTTGAGGCCATTGACTTCTGATAGCTAAATACCAGTTAACTGGGGGCTTGCATTTTCTCTTGCCTTTTTAGAACAAGGGATGCCTTCATGATTCTACAGACACACATATGCATTTTTATGAAGAATGGAAACAGAAAAAAAAAAACTGTTGAAATCCAAGTAGTCGAGTTTTAAAAGGCTTACTGCCAGTACAGGGTTGTTTTATTTCATCCTATTCAAATTGCATTTTAAATGCCAGTCTGCATTATAAACCTCTCTTTATAATGTTAACAATTAGTTCTGAAGAATGGAAAAATATATCTTCCAAACCTACTGAAATTCCATTAGGCCAAGCTATCAATACTATAGCCTTCAGCAAGAAGAACTAAGTGAGAGTCATAGGATTAGTAGCCTGAAAGTTAGAAGGAATCCTAAGAGATCAACTAGGCTAACTTCCTCATTTTTCAGGGGAGGAAACTGAGGATCAGGGAGGAAAACTAATTTGCAAAAGATGGAATTAATAATAGAACAATAATAATAGAACAAGAAGTTGAATCAGGTCCCTCTGATACTGAATCAGGGCTTAATATTTTTTAATATGTATTTCTAGATATATTTATAATCTATTCCTCCTGCCACCCTCTATCATATCCCAGGGAAAACTAACAACAATAAAAAAACCCTCATTTTAACATTCAGTAGAACAAATTCCCAAATTGGTCATACCCAAAAATCTCTGTCACTGCATTTGCAATTCACCAGCTCATTGGCAGAAGGTGAGTGGTATGTTTCATCTCTAGTCTTCTGAACGCAAGATTAGTCATTGAATTAATCAATAATCTAAAGTCTTTCAAAGTTCTTGTTTTTCCCCATCACGTTGTTAGTATTACATAAATTATTCAAGTTTTGCTCAGTTCTTTCTGCATCAACACAGAGAGAGGGGTCTTAAAACAGAGGTTCTTAACCTTTTTATGTCATAGATGCCTTTGAAAATTTGGCGAAACTTAGGGACCCCTTCTCAGAATAATTTGTTTAAATGCATGAATTCACATGAACATTTAGATTCACAAAGGAAACTATTTATAGTAATGATCAAAATATTTTCATTCAATTTCATGGACATCATAATAAGGACCTGGCAGGGCTTTCTAATAAATTAATCAATTAATGAATAAGCATTATTAAGCATTTACTGTGTTCCAAGTGCTGTGCAAAATCCTTTACCTCAAGATCCTTACTTTTTTATGAGAGGTAACATAAACACATGAATATACATGAATATAATGCTGATTTAGGAAGGGGTACATTAGAAATTGGGAGAATCAGGAATGGTTTCTCTTTACTTTTATCTTTCATTCCTTGTCTCCTTCTCCATTAGCCCCCTCCCTTCCCACTTCTGAGAATAACTGATGAGGAATTTCACAAAGGGAAAAATGATCATAATGAGTTTGTTTCCATAGAAAGAGGCCGATTACTGTGTCATCCCGTGCAAGGGAAATCTCCTCTAACCCTGCCAGCAGTTTAGAAGTGCAAAGAACTTGATCCAGGCGTGGGAATTTTCAATGCAGGTGCACAGAGAGGGGAGAGCTCCCTAAAGGATTTCCTCTAGTTCAGAAAAGCTTGTGGAAAAAACCCTGCAAGGAGAAATGGGAAGAGCAACTTGATTTTTTTTTTCAAAAAGGGCACCAGATGGTGGGCTATGAATCACAGAGGGTGCTGAGAGTGTGGTACTCTCTCAGATGCCAGAAATCTACCTAAAGAGATATCCCTCCCTGATCTCAAAGTTAAGCTATGGCCCATTAAATCACTTGAATCTTTGCCACTCCCAATGGTTGACTTAGTTTATTATGAAAGTAAATTTTGACTGGGTTTGAAAAAGAAAACAGATCATGGAAGGAAATATTTGAGTTGAAAGGGACCTCAAAGAAGATCTAGTCCAACTCTCTAAATTTCCATATGAGATCATTGAGGCCCAGAGAGATTAAATATTTAGTTCCACACAAATACCAGAAAATTGATCTAGAGCTGGAAGAACTTCTTTATTTGACATATGAAGAAACTGAGGTGCATTGAGTAAAATGACTGTCACTGGTCAAATAAATAATAACCTTCAGATCTGGGTTTCAGGACCTCAGACTGCAAATTCAATTTTCTTTCCACTATTCTAAAATTAACAAAAGGGAAAAAAGGTGTAATTGAAGAATATTCTATTTTTCTTTTCTTTATTCAATACTATAATATAAAATGCAAGTAAGTCAAAGCAACATTTATTTTTTCTGCATCTACTATGTTCTATATACTATATTAAGTTCTGTAACATAAAGGCAAAAACAGTCCCTCTCCTCAAGTAGTTCACAGTCTAAGGGGGAGGCAATAAGCAAACAACTATGTCCAAGCAACATATATATGCTGTATGTATGTATGTATATATACAATATATATTTTATATTCCCAGGAGAAAATGAAGCTAATCTAAATGAAGCTAACAGGAAAGATATTTCACAGAAAGTATGAGACATAGAGGAAGCTAGGGAAGCCAGGAGGCAGAAGTGAAGAGAAAAAATTCCTGGCAAGGAGGACAGCCAATGAAAAAGCATGGAACAGGAGGTGGAGTATTATATGAAGGAAAAGTTAGGAACCTGGTCATGGAAACATGGAGTTTGTGGTGATGAATAAGTAGATTCAAGAAAAAAAAATAGATTCTCTTTTTTTCAGCTCAGATGGTATAAGAGAGACTGCACCACTTTCTCTAGGAAACCTCCACTGGTACCGAATATTAGGACTAACATATGATAAACATAAAACATATATTTATTATACATATATGTTGTATAACATATATAATACATACATAATATACATAATAAGGTAACCCCCTCCCCCCAAAAAAAGATAAGCTTCCTACAAAAATTCCCTCAGAGAAAACTTTGATTTTATTGAATGGAGTTTTTTTTTCCTTGTTTCTTGTAATGATTGATCCTCTCATATTGTAACCTGAGATGTTAGGCTTTATATGTTATTCCACTATAATTAAGCTATATCAGTAGGTTGTGGTTAATGAGTTCTGAAGGTTGATCTTTCAGTTTAGGTGACTGGATTTTTCCAAAGATCTGCCATCATCTCTGAAACTCATTTCCCTCTCTCTCATGAGTTTTCAACATATGCATTGCTTTGCCCTAGAGTTCAAACGATTCCCAAAGGTTATCTTGGCCATCATTACTCTCAGATCAGAGATTCCTTCTCTGTAATTCCTGACAGATAGCTATCCAGTCCTGGCTTTATTACTTCCAGGGATTCTAGTGAGTGAGAGACCTAAGATATGAGGCTGGTTTAATGGGAAAATTCTTGATGCTGAGTTAAAATCTGCTTCTGTGTTACTTCTATCCATCAGGCCCAGTTTGAAACAATGGAGAACTAGTTTGTCCCCTCTTTTGTGTGACTGTCCTTCAGAATAGAACAGGATTGAAGGAAGCAAACTGCATCCCATACGGTGTTGCTTCTCAAGCTTAACATTCAATTCAACATGGAGTTAAGTCCCTAATATGGTCTGTAAATAACCGCAGCTTCTGTTGCCTCTCCTCCCCTCCCCTTTCTCCTCCTTTGTGGATCAAGTTATTCTCTGGACCATAAGACAATCGATTGAAGACTGCTGTGTCATCAGAGACCATCAAGTCCAACCTCCTTGTTTTCTGTAAAGAAGGAAGAGAACTTAAGTAACTCACCTAAGAGCTGGCAAAGTGCTTTGAGTCTTCTTGGCTCTGATTGCAGAGCTCTCCCTCCACTATATACATCACCTCTCACAATTAATCCACCTGGTCAAATTTCCCTCCTAAAATTTGAGGTCCAAATATCCTGTACTCTGCTTCAGAGTATCACCTATCTTGATTTGATGACACCTTGCTTCCATTAATGCAAGTTAAAGAAGAATTGAGAGACCACATGGCATAGGAGTTAGAAAGGTGGACTGGGAGCCAGGAAGGCCTGGGTTCAAGGCCTATTTTTATTGAAGAGTAGTCATATCCTAGGCAAGTCACAACTTCTTAATCCTCTAGGCAGACTACTGCAGAGGAGGCACGAACTTGCATTTGTGGAAGGAATTTTCTTGCCCAGAAAATAGTTCCTGTGTCAGTAAAATGATGGTTCTATTCCTTATTGTGACTTTATCCCCTTAGAAAGAATGTTTGATTTTTTTTTTTTTTTTTGATTTGATTTGTGGTTTTTTTAATTCCTGAATTTCCTGTGTCACTTTGATCTTGCTCTCATTTGGCACTTAAGTTCTACCACAACTATTTGGGTTTTCAGGACAATTCTAGGATCTTCTGGCTTCTACTTCCCCAGAATTTCTAAGCAATTTGCTTTTACAGAATGTTCAACCAATATTTCAATAGTAATTCTGTTTTAGGATCACAAAACATCACGGATGGAAAGTATCTTTGAAATAATGCAAACCAACTTCCTCATTCAATTTGATTCAGTTCACTGAGCATTTATTAAGCACCTACCAGAAGCCAGATATTATACTAACTAATGTTAGTTAGTATAGACCAAACAGTTCCTCTCCTCAAGGGTCTCTCACCTCTCCTAGAGCTTTTCTGTAGGCAGGAATTGGAGTTCAAAGATCTCAAATGATTTGTTCAAGATCACAGTTATTTTTATATAGGGTATATATATATATACACACATTTATATGATACAAATATGTGTACATTGATATATATATAAAAGAAGACTGAAATAGAAAGAGTGTTATATAAAGTCACAGTTATCATCAGGGTCAGTAATGAAACCTAATTATCTCTCTTTAAATTAAGAAGTCTTTTTTTTAATGGCTATAATAATAATAATAATAGCTAGAATTTCTATAGAGGTTTAAGGTTTGCAAAGACATTACAAATATTGTCTCATTTGAGATAATGACCCAGGGAGGTAGGTACTTATCTGCATTTTGCAGATAAGAAAACTGAAATTAACTAACTTTCCCAAAGTTACACACCCAATAAGCATCTGAAGTCAGATTTGAACTCAAGTCTTCCGACTCTAAGTCCAGTATTCTGTATACTGGTGCCACCTAGATTGCTTGCTAGATTGTTCAACCTTTGCTAAAATAATTAAATCCCTACTTTTCACTTTTTTATACAAATTTCTAGTTAAAAATGGAATTTTGCAATTATTTAGATGTTTGCAAGTATCAGGATATTTGTTATGATTAAGATAAAATATCTGATCAGTTTATAAGAGATTTCCATTTTTATTGAGACATCAGGGCTAATGGAGGGCAGACAGTGAAAAGAGAGTAAAGAGAGCTCCCCTTCAAGTCAGGAGAGGCTTGCTACGAATTCCTTGTCTGACGCTTGCTAGCTATAAGTAATTGTTTCAATCAGAGCTTGTTTCCTTAGTAGCATAATAGGATGTTTCTGTCTACAAGCTCTATCTCACAGAGCAGTTACAAAGAAATGATAAGAGATGGCATTCATATGGGATGTTTTTAAGTAAAAACTGCTGCAAGACTTTTGGGACATCTTTGCCATTACTATGACTCTCCAAAGCAGAAATGATCTTGTTTGATTCCAAGAGGCAGGTACTATTATTAGTCCCAGGCAAAGAAGATGTCCCTCCTGGGATAAACAGATACCACCAAATCTCATCCTCATACTGCTTACTTAGCTATCAAAATCCTTCCCAGATACTTATTTGCTGTGTGATTCTGGGAAAGTTACTTAATTCCTATTTGCCTCAGTTTTCTCATCTGCAAAATGTGGATAAGTACCTATCTCCCAGAGCTGTTATCACAAATGAGACAATATTTGTAAAGTGTTTCCAAGCTTTAAAGCTCTATAGAAATCCTTCCCACCTTCTTCAGCCTCTTTTCCCCTCTGACTGGAAGGCTGATGGTAGAGCTCTGATCTCCTCCCAAAGTCTTACTTTCTAGAAGACTAGGGTCAGAACATTCCAATTAATTCACCGCTTTCCATCAGAAGCTCTGCTTGGTTTCACCTCCATGAAACAGAATGTCTCCTAGTATTCCTTCCCTTTCTTCCTTCCCAATTTCCTTTTTGTATTGTCTCCCTCATTAAATTATAAACTCATTGAGGGCAGGAAGTGCTTTTAAATTTATAGCCTTAGTACTTAACAAAGTACCCAAGATACAGTAATAATTTAATAAATGTTTTGAATTAAATTTTGTTGATGATACTAAGCCTCAGAGAGGTGATGTGACTTACTCAGAGTTATACAGCAAATTACTAAAGTGAAATTTGAATCTAGTCTTCTTGTTTCATTTCTCTACCACCAGGCAGCCATTCTACTGAGATTTCTGTAAGGTGCTTTGCAAACTTTAAATTATTATATAAATATACAATATTATTTAGGATAATATTAACTCCTATCAATAGTAGTAGTATAACTTCTTTTAAATCATAAGGAGCTTTTTCCTTACTATGATGTAATAGAAAAAAACCCATGGCACTAAGAGTTAGGAAACCTGGATTCTAGTTTTGCTTCTGTTATTCATTCTGTTCCACCTTGGAAAAGTTATTAAAATATCTAGGTAATGAAAAGATGCCTCCACCTGCTTTTTTGCAAAGGAAAAGAACTAAGGGTGTGGAGGTATGCATTTAATATCAGAATTTTTTATATTTTGGATAGTTTACTGCACGTTTTGTCTCCTTTTTATTCATTATTTTAAGGAATAGTTCTCTGAAAGGGGAGGGGGAGACTACATTGGAAAATGTAGGTGACAGAAAATTACAAGATATCAATAAAAGATAAAGTATTCTGGAACTTATTTTTATCATTTATATAATGAATTGCTCTTTTAAGATCCCCTTCATCTCAAAAAAAAAAAAAAACCATGAATAAGAAATACATTATTGCTGTTACCTGTTTAAAGACAACTCCTAGGGTCCATTCAAGAGCAGCTTGAAATCACCTGCTAATCCATACATTTACTTCTGAGAGAAATGAATTTCAAAGCTGGAATATATATAGCTTGAGCAGTTAGGTGGTACAGTGGGTAAAGGGCTGAACCTGGAATCAGAAAGACTCATCATCATGAGTTCAAATCTGTCCCCAGACACATACTAGCTGTGTGACTCTGATCAAGTCCCATAATCCATTTGCCCCAGTTTCCTCATCTGTAAAATGAACTAGAGAAGAAAAATAGCAAACCTCTCTAGTACCTTTGCCAAAAAAAATCCTAAATAGGCTCATGAGGAGTTGGATGTGACTAAAACAACTAGACAACAACAAAAATGTGTAACTTATTAGACACCAGGTCCAACATTAGGTCTACTGCACTACTTAGCTGTACCTATATCATCTTCCAAGGAATTAGAAGAAAAGTAAGATGTTCAATATCCCCATTCTCATTTGTAATAGAAGTCATTATTAATGCTGTTCCTCCGTTTCATATAAACCCTGATGGAAATCCTTCTTTAACTCTTCAAAAGACTTGTTTTCATCAGTGTGGATGAAACATAATATACAAGAGTTCTGAACTAAATGTCACTGGAATGTTAGACTTAGAAACAAAAATATTTGAGCTCAAATTCTGCTTCCAACTATAGTTGGAAGAGTTCCTGAGCAACTCACTTCTATCTGACTTAATTTCTTCATGTATAAAATGGAGATAATAATAATACCTACATCATAGGACAGTTGTAAAGATCAAATGAAGTAACATATGTAAAGTGCTTTGACATTTGTAAAGTACTATATAAATGTTATCTGGTATTATTATTATTCCCGTTACTATCTCTCATATCATAAACCATCAGCCCTTCTCACCTTAGCAGGTGGAGTCCTGAGCTGTTATGGCTAAAAATACTCATTATCGTTAATATAATTGTAGATTTAATTCTGGAAGGGACCTTGGAGATCATCCAATGCAGTTCCTTAATGATATATAGGAGGAATAGGAGGTCCATAAAGCTTAAGTGATTTGTCCAAGGTCACTAGATTGCAAATTGCAAGTCACAATTCACAGAATCTCAGAGTGTGATGATCATCTAATCCAAACTAAAACCCACAAAGAAAGCCTATTAAAAATCCAGACTTTATTAAGTTCCTACTATGTTCCAGGCACTATTCGAAGTACTTCACAAATATTGTATTATTTGATCCTCAGAGCAACCCAGGGAAGGAGGTGCTGTTATTATTCCCATTTTACAAATGAAGAAACTGAGGTAGACAACAATTAAGTGAGTTGGCCAGGTCACACAGCCACTAAGTATTTGAGGGCAGATTTTAATTTATGTCTTCCATATTCTTAAGTCCAGAACTATATTCATTGTGTCACATATTTGCCTTCTATAATACACCCAACATGTTACCATCCAATATTTACTTGAAGACTTCCTTTGAATAGCCAGATCCTCTAATTCCAAAACTGGCAGTAGTTCTAGTATACCACCCTGTTTTTATATATACATATACTTACATATATATCTTATAAAACATACACGTATATATGATGTACACATATATGTGCATATACGTTTGTGTATACCCTCAAGTTACATATCATATAAGCTACTGTGCCCCTAGGCATATAATGCATATGTGTTTATATATACATACTTTTATGCATATACACATATATAAATAAAACTGTGTGCCCACCTATATAACATGTATATATACATGTATACATATGCTGTTTCCTTTGATATTAAAAAAAAAGCTTCATGAGGTAAAAGATGACTTCATTTTTATGTTTGCTTTCACAAGCATTTATCACAATGCCCAATATATAGTAGGTGATTAATAGGTGCTTGTTGGTGACTGATTTTAGTTACCCTATTCTTCAGATAATAGTTCCCACAAAGATTTTTCACTTTGGTAAGCTCTTCCAGAATTTGTGCTCTACTGGTCTAGTTTCGTACAGCTCAGGGTTATCTCAAGGAATCAACAAGTATTTATTTCACTATGCTCTAAACCTTGGGAATACAGATTCAAAGAACAACAACAAAAAAAAACAACCTATTATCAGATATATATACAAGTTAGTTAGTAAGGGAGGCCATTAGCAGTTGGGGAGATTGGGAAAGATTTCATGCAGAAAATGGTGCCAGAGATTTACCTCAAAGGAAGACAATTCAATAAGATGGAGGTAAGGGGAGATGCAGATGGATATAGCCAATAGATGTGGTATGAGAGATGGCATATCAAAGGGATGGGGTGGGGGGGACAGAGAGAAGGTCAGTTTGCTGGATTGAAGAGTGAAAGAATAAGAAGAATATTCAATGAGGTTGGAAAGATAAAAATAGAATTAAGTTGTATAGGGATTCAAAAGCTAAACAGTGGAGTTCCTGTTTTTATTAGAGGCAAACCAGTAGAGAATAGTAGAATGAAAATCCAGAAGGGAAATAGTGTCCAGAAGAAGAAAGTGGTTATAAGAATCAAATAATGTAGGGAATCCAAGATTGAAAGATTAAAAAAACAGCACCATTACATTTCACAATTTTAAGAAATCATTGTTAACTTTGGAGAGAACAGTTTCAGTTGAATTGATGGACTTAAAAACTAGATTGCTAAGCCATAACAAGACACTTGAGTATAATTTTGTCATCTAAAAAGAAGAAAAAACTGAGGATGAGACTGAGAAAAGTATATTTTCATTTGGTTCCATTCAATTCAACTGGCAAGCATGTATTAAGCACTTACTGTCTTCGTAGAAAAATAAATCCAGACTAGAAGAAACTACAAGGGTCAATTCATTCATTTTATAGAAAGAAAGAAAATGAATTCCACTGTTAAGTGACTTGTTCAAGTTCACACTGGTAGAAAGAATCAAAGGTGAAATCACTCCAATTTTTTGACTAGAGAGTCAGTGTTCTTTCCACTATATAGTCTGCTTCTTCCAAATGCCAGCAGGAACTCTGCCCCATCTTGGGGTTACAAAGTCAAATATGAACTTGATTCTTGGTCTCAAAGTGGTGGGAGCAATGTATCTAGAGATGAGGCCATGCAAAATAGAATCAGAGTAATTTGGTTCAAACCAAGTACACACATATCTTGATAGTGCCAATGGTTCAGGACCCTCGAATTAGCTACCTAAAGTCTTGGAGAAGTTGGCCTGAATTTGTGAAACTAAGATGTGTAGAGTGGCATTTTGTGTGTGATTTGTGCATAGTCTGTTCTCAGTTATAATGTTGGCAGCTAGACTTTCTTCTACTAAGAATCTACCTTTAAAAAAAATTCTTATATCACTGTCTTTCCTCAGTATGCAATTGAAGAATTCTTCCTGGTAGTTATCAGGACAAGATCCCCTAGAATCTGGTTCCTGTTCTCTTGTGATTCAGGAGCAAATGCACATCCAGGGAAGTTTCTACACAGTTGAAAAAGAATCAATTACAGGGAAACCTTATAATTAGATTGCCACTGTAATTAACCACCCTTCCACTGTCAAAGCATTCTACAGTGTTTAGTGGTTTGAGCTTCTCAGAGCCTGAGGGCAATCAGTGGCTAAAGCTCTAGAAATAGAAATATAACCTTCCATTTGTTTTTGACCATTTCTCCAACTTCCCAAGGTCATTTTGAATTCTCATCCTTTCCTTTTAATATGATGTTAATTCTCACTGGCCCCTATACCAGTTTAAATGATGTAGCCCAAGAAGCAAGTGATTTGTGTTAAAGGAGAGGAGCAAGGGGACCTTAGTTATTGATTGTTATCATAGTAAAGGACAGAGCCACGGCATTGCCAGCCAATGATGTCACCCCCTTCTCCCTGATTCTGGGATATCTCCTGACACACAAGGTCCTTGCTGTCCCACTCTGCCGAGACTGTTCTGACCATGACTGGCTCCATCTTCCCCTACTTCCAGAGATGCAACTCCAAGAATTCAGCAAGGGAACTATTATTTCTACCAACTATACCAAGCTAGGGTGAGACAATCTCAGGCACCATGGATAGGCACCAATCAGATATAACCTGCATAAATCAGCAAACTAGGTTTGGTGTAATTTACTGGGTACATTGTGGTTACAACTATGGAGTTATCATCCATGTAGAATGCAGAGCCAGAAAGAGGCAGAATTACATAATGGTTAGAACCCTGGATTTGACTGCAATGTATATCCTAAGCAACCTGTATCCTAAGCATCCTTCAATATCAATAGGTGGACTTTATAAAATCTAACAGTGAAAACTCCCTGAGTCTCTCCAGAGGGCATAGAACTTGCCTGTCATGTTTGTGTTCACACTACTCATGTTTACTCCAGACTCTCCATCTTTTTGCTTAGCCACTTTCCCCTATCTTGTTCCATCCCCTTCTTTGCACTATTCCTGTAATACATTGGTACCCCTGGAAGACTAGAGTGTACTCTGTCCATATTTCCACTTGTGGGAATCCCTGGTTCCTTTAAAAAGTTGGTTCAAAAATCCTTTCTTCATAAAGCTTTTCCTGCCCCACCCCCCAAGCTGCTAGTATGACTCTTCTTCAAACTACTTTGTATTCTTTTGTATATACTTGCTATATACTTGTGTGGATACATGTTATCCCTCTTCTTAAGGGTAGGGACTATTTTACTGTTGATTGGTTGATTAATTTAGAGCTGATGATAAAAGCTTTTCCTGCCCCCCCCCAAGCTGCTAGTATGCCTCTTTTTCAAACTACTTTGTATTCTTTTATATATATTCACTATATACTTGTGTGGATACATGTTATCCCTCTTCTTAGATTATAAATTCCTTAAGGGTAGGGACTATTTTACTGTTGATTGGTTGATTAATTCAGAGCTGATGATAGTTTCTCAAAATTTTCCCTAGAGGAAATAATGGAAACTGCTCTGGATTTGGAATGAGTTATCCTGGGTTCAAACATAGCTTTGTCATTTGTTATCTGTAGGATGTTGCACATATATCTAGGGTTTCAGTTTCCTCATCTATAAAATGTAAAAATCAATTGCTTTGCAATTTCTTATCCTAGAGAGTTGACCGGAACATTAAGTCTAGATGACTTTTCTAGGATTGCACAGCCAGTCTGATTTGGGAGTTTTTGACTCTGAGGTTTCTTTAAAAAAATCTTTATTAATATATTTTGTTTTCACATTTTTAAAATATTTCACTTGTGTCCATTATTTCTCTCCCAGACAGTCATCATTCATAATTAAGAATTTTAGAAGAAAGTAAAAGAAAAAGAGAAAATTCATCAAAACCTGAATATATCAAAAATTACATTATATGCAGTGTCCTAAATCTTTAGATTCCCACTTCCACAAAAGATCAGGAAGAGATGTCTTCTCATATATCCTCTGGGACAATATTTTTTTATCATTTTGCTACTTTCTTGATTATGATTTTATTTCCATTCGCATTGTTTTAGTCATTGTACATATTATTTTCTTGGCTCTACTTCATTTTCTATCAGTTCATATAAGTCTTTTCATGCTTCCCTAGATTAAGTATGTTCATAATTGCTTTCAGCAACAGTAATATTCCAAATATATTCATAAAACACAATGTATTTAGTCATTCCCCAACTGAGGGTCATCTACTTTGTTTCTAATCCTTTGCTACCACAAAAAGGTGCTGCTGTAGATAACTTTCTTTTTATCCTTGATCTTTTTTGGGATATACCTAGTAATAGAATCTCTAGATCAAAAGGTATGGACATTTTAGTCATCTTACTTGCATAATTCAAATTGCTTTTCAAAATGGTTGAACTAATTCACACATCTATCAATGATGTTTTTGTGTGTGTATCCTCTTATCCTCCATCATTAATTATTGTTTTTTTCAACTTTGGCACTTTGCTGAGTCTTAGGTTTGTTTATTTGTTGTTTTGGTTTACATTTCTCTTATTAGTGATTTGGAACTTCTTTCAAATGATTGCAAAAATTTTTCAATCCTTCTTTTGAAAACTTTTTATTCGTATCCTTTGACTATATTGCTATTAAGAAAGAGAGAAAATTTAGAACTCAGAATTTTTTTAAAAGATTGTTGAAAATTATAATTATATCTAATTGGAAAAATGAAATACTATATAAAAAAATCAGTAGGGCTCAGGGACCATTGCTTCTTGAAGAGTCCAATGTATTTTTAAGACATGGAGGTTGGGTGAAGGAAGAGATCTTTAATCTAACATTTTTGAAAATTTCTTATGTAAATATCTAATAAATATTTTCAACTGAGGCTATTTGCCACTCCAGTGTCTAGCTCTTATATTAGTTTCTTGCTCTTAATAAATGCTTGTTGAACGAGTGTTGATTGATTGCACTGTAAAAGTTCTTTTCCTGCCAGAGGTTCCAAGGATTTAATGCTCACAATTCTGATAAGTATGGTATGGGTAGATCAGTGATTATTCCACATGGGGAAGAGTAAGGTGAAGCCCATAGAAAGATTAACAGACTTGCACAAGTTTTGTCAGCAACTGTTGTGAAAGTTTGGAGAACAGAATCTAAGTATTTTCTTTCTTCTTCAGTTTAAATTATCACACAAATACATAAATGTATTCTCTGTCAATTTGTCCACAACAAATATTAGTGGAAGTGATCTCTCTGATCACTTCCTGAGCACTAGTTTTCATCCTACTTTTGATATTTTCATTTCAATTTTTTTAGAATTTTTGGATAAAGGATCTCAGCAGACATGAAATAGATACTCATCACCTAGGCCCTATGGATCATGGGTGAAAGGATTCAGAGGAAAAGTAAAAAACTAAATCATTCATTCAGATATTTGAACTTTTTTGCAATAAAGACCTGAATATTTTTCTATTGGGCAACTGGCTTAAATCTTGACTTTTCATTCTAATTCTATAATTTTATGGCCTTTTCTGGTATACCTAGGAATTTTCAAAGACAAGATTCATTTTTTTTCCCTGTGGGATTTTGTTTTTGTTGGCTTGGCTATGTTGTAGCTAATAACTAGGTTTGATGAGGTTAAACAAAGTAACTGCAATCTGTGCTCCATTCCCATATATCATTGTGGGTCATCCAAGTCTTCATAATAGACTTATTATCCAGCTATCTGATTTCTTATATGATTCTCAAACTCATATGACTCATTTTTTATCTAGAACTTACTTGTAGAGTGTGTCTCATAGTTACAAATCTGACTTTTATGAACTTGTCTACTATTGAGAAATAGGACAATTTTCCCAAAGAAGCCATAGCCCTACCTATATATAGTGGTCATTTTTCTTGTCCTACACGTCAGAAATCCTGCTTGACATGCAAAGCTCACCTGTACAGTCAGGCCCTTTGAAAGCCTGAGTGTCAACAGGGCCTATAATATTGTTCAGGGCACCTGCAACTTTCAAGAAAATCTTGGTATGACTCTTGGCCTTAAAAGGAATGTGGATCTGGCATCATATTCCGATCTAGGCTTCATCAAAGAAATCCTTCTGTACCTCTGGGGTTCAAGAATAATGGTACTTAGAATAGCCACTTTTTGTCAATCTTCAGAGAGACCATGTGGTGTCAAGAACTTGGAGTTCAAAGGAAAGTGGTTAGTCATCCTCATTCACCCAAGTACTTGAAGCACTAGGAATGAGGCTAACTTTGATAGATAGAATTCAGTGACTTCACAAAAGACCTGAAGGAAAAGGAAGTCCATAGTATTTTTGGACTTTATTGGGCTCAAAAACTCCGTTTTCCTCACCTCTTTTTATATCATAATTGGAATGTAAAAGACCTGGGTTTGAATTCAACCTCAAGTACCTACTAGCCTCTGTGACCATGAGGAAGTCATTTAGTCACTCTGAACCTTAATTTCATCTCTAAAATAGAGATATTAAAACCTTTCATGTTTATCTTACAGTTGTCATAAAACTCAGATCTTTTTAATCCATAAGTAAAATAAACAAATAAACATTCACTAGTACTTATTATATGCCAGGTACTGTGTTAGGTATTAGTGGACTACAAAGACAAAAATGAAACATATACATTCAAGGTTTCACCCTTGATTTTGAATATTAAGTGTATGCATATATACATTGGTACATGTATAAACAAATTCATAAACACATTCAATTTTCAAATGAATCTGTAATTCCACTGATATGAGTAATATAGTACTATAGACTGCAACCATCAATATCTGACTATCCTTTGTGGATCCTGTCCTTGTCTTCCCATAACTTTGCCAGGATGTAACCAACATATAGGGTGCTTTCATCTTTTTCTTGACATTGAAAAGAATCCAGTAGAAGACAAAAGCATCCCAATTCTTGCCATATAATCAAGTTTATCTTCTGTTTCTGTCCACACATTTCATTATTTCTTTTGCTCTGACTGTCCTTTCTAATTCTTTCTTTGTAGGATGTCACAACCTATATCTGCTTGCCATATATCTCTCCGTTGCCCTCTAGTTAATATTCATTGTCTGTTCTTCTGAGACTGGAGAGTTCTGTACCTCTCATCATGAGAATATTGGCATAAAAAAGATGGCTCTTTACTTCATGGGTGTGTGTGTGTGTGTGTGTGTGTGTGTGTGTGTGCACGTGCGTGTATGAGAGAGAGAGAGAGAGAGAAAGAGAGAGAGAGAACTAGTTGTAACATCAGGATACTTGGATGAAAATATTGCCTCTGACATACATATGCATTCTGTAACATCTCAGGATCCGAGGGAATTTTAAAAAATCTTTAGCTGCCAATGAGCTGTAGATTTGTATAAGCAGAGGAGTTTTCCATACCAGGAGTCCCCTACATTGATGAAATCACAGTCCCAAAGGATTCCCCATCAGAAGAAATTATTATGCAAATGTTTTATCACAGCAGGAATGTACCAAACTCGTCCAGTTTTCCAGTACCAGGGACAGATCCACAGCAAAATTACCAGGATAATTAATAGTGTAATCGAATATAATGACTCCAGGGTAAGACATTTGAAGATTTTTTTTTTCTATATTAGTGAGACCTAGTAGAAGAATTCCTAGAATTAAGATAAGAAGAGATGAATTAAGATCTTCACTGTCACCATCCTTTTCTGAGACTCAATTTTCTCCTCTGTAAAATGAGTATAATATTACCTACAGTACTTATCTCACTGGATTGTTGTAATCCAGAAATGAGATAATATATTAAAGTGCTCTGCAAATTTGAAAGAATTATCTATATGCTTAAGAGCAGGTCTGATCAGAGTAGGGAGCTGCTAGAGAGGAAAAGTGTTTTACTAATACAAATCAGTTGATGAGATTTGTTCTTTGAACCAAGAGTCTTTGAAAATTGTCTAAAGCATTTAATAAATTAGGTGACTTTACTAGAGTCACTCAGTTTACAAGGTCAGTTCCTCAGATACCACATTGAGTCAAAGCACTATAAGTCAGTGGTTATTACATTTATCATGTCCAAAACTTCTCTCCTTAACTTGAAGAGGTAGAGGTAGAAGAGGCCTTTGAGGCTATCTACCCAAACTCCCTTTGAAGACACTGAGATTGAGAGAGGCTTGCCCAAGTCACACAAATTATTAAGTGTTAAAAGTCTTCTAACTCCAAATAGAGTGCTCATTCTCCTTCATTCACACCGCATTGTTTGGAGTGTGAAGGAGAGACTAGAAACATGAAGGCTGTACATTCAAATCCCCAAATCTGATATAGGATTGTTCATGATCTATCCAGACTCTCTCATCCTCTCCTCAGCCCTTGCCCCCACCTCATGTACTCCATTTAATAATAAGTGAGATTGCAAGATCCACCTCTGGTTTCCCCTACTTCTTTCAATTATCCTTTAAAGATACACCTTCTGCACAAACCCTTTTCCAGTACTCTTTAATCTTAGGACCATTCCCCTGAGATTAGACTCAAATTATCCTATAAATATCTTATTTGTGAGGGCAGTCAGGTAGTGCAATACAGTGGTGGATCTAAAGTCAAGAAGACTCATCTTCTTGCGTTCAAATCCTATCTGAGGAGACTTCCTTGCTGTGTAAGCTGGGGAAGGTTACTTATCACTGTTTGCCTCAGTTTTCTCATCTGTAAAATGAGCTAGAGAAGGAAATGATAAACTACTTCATTATCTTTGCCAAGAAAACCCCAAAATGGGACGGGATCTTATTTGTACATAGTTGTCTACATGTGAGCTCCTTGAGAATAGAAATTGCCTTTTGCTTTTCTGTGTATCCACATCATTTAGCATATTGTCTGGCACATAGTGGGTACATAATAAATGCTAGGTGACTACTTGAATGACATAGCCCTTCTCATTACTCATACACATGGGCATAATTAGAGCAAGCCAAGATCTATGAAGAAAAGATGCCATATTTTTTCCACAGGCCATTTAGCCTGAAGCAGAAAATGTGGTTGATTCAGTTGGTTGTAGCTTTAGCAGACAGCCTTGCCACCTGCCAGGGGCCCCAAAACTCCAGCTGTCCTAATTCTGAGTCATTACTTCAGTTTAATTCCACAAAAAAAGTAATTTAAGTACCTACTCTGAATTAGGTCTGGGGATGCAAAGATGGAAACCCCAAAGGACTCCTCCTCAAGAGTCTTATAGCCTCATGTGGAGGAAAGGTGTTGGACAAATAGATATGAGATAAGGTGAATATGAATATAAGGGAGGGATCTAGACAAAAAGCTTTAGGATAGTACAGATGAAAAATCTCTGAAATCAAAGGACCTGAGTTCAAATGCTTCCCCTGCTGTCCAGTCACCTGTGTAGCCTTAGGCAAACCACTTAATCTCACAGGGTCTCAGTTTCCACATTTGTAAAATGAGATCAGACTAGATGTCTTGGAAGGTTCCTTTCTGCTCTGACTCTGTGATCCTAAGACCTCAAGAAAAAAGAAAACTCCTTCAGCACCATTCAGAAGGCTTCATGGGCAATAACTGACCATGAAGAGACCAAGAAAAGCTCACTCTTGGAGTACTGAAGGAAGAAGAACATTCCAACTGGCAGAGAGGAGGAGGGCATTCATTCCAAGCAGAGGGCTCAGTCTGAGCAAAGATGGAAATGGCAGGATGAGGGGAATCGAATTGAATGCTAGAAAGAAGTTTAGTGACCAAACCCCTCCTTTTACAGATGAGGAAACTGAGATCTAAAGAGATGAAATGAATTATCCAGAATCCCATATGGAGTAAATAGTAGCACCACTCTTAGTCAACCAACCAAATCAATCAACATGTTTTTATTAAGTATCTACTGTGTGCAAGTCTTTTGGACTGAGATTACCAAGATCCAAATGATAACAATCCCTGTGCTCAAGGAGCTTACCTTCTACTATAGGACTCTAAATTTAAAATGCTTTCCACTAGATGGCATCACCTCTCTAAGCACTTTCCTAATAATAGCTCTGAAAAATAAAGTAATATTTCATTTTTACAAATAAGGAAACTGAGGCAAGGAAAGAAAGATTAGGTGACTTCTATGGCCACACAGTTGGGATCCAAAAGCAGGGATACTGATTCCAAGTCTTGTGCTAACTCCAGTACCCTATATTTCTATCTGTTTAGTTCTCATAGAAGTCATGAGGAGAAGTAGACAAAGCTAGGATTGCTCCAACTTGGCTGGAATATAGTGCAGCGAGGTGGAACCATAATGTCTCAAACACCAGACCTGAAGTCAGGAAGACTTTTCCTGAATTTAAACCTGGCCCCAACCACTCATTAGCTATCTACATTTGGGCAAATCATTTAATCCTGTTTGCCTCAGTTTCCTCTTCTGTAAAATGAGCTGGAGAAGGAAATGGCCAACCACTCTAGTATCTTTACCAAGAAAAGCCCAAATGGAGTCAGGAAGAGTTGGACACAACTAAACAATAAGAAATATGTAAAAAGGAGTACTAAGAAATAAAATTGGAAAGGTAGGTTGGGGAGACTTTGAAAATCAGCCTTAGGAGTTTGTATTTTAGCCTTTAGGTAATCGGGAACCAATGAAGGTTTTTGACCTGGGAGTGACATTGAAGACTTATGTATGAGAAGGCAAAAGAAGGGAAGGCAAGGGAATATGGAGTGGATGGCAAAGCAAGACCAAAAAAAAGGAAGGCCAAAAGTTTAAAAATAAAATTAGTTACAGAAGTGATCAATATTTATCTATGAGGCATTGAAATCTGGGACAGACTACCTTGGACAGACTGTGAGCCAGAAACCAAATGAGTCTAGAGCAATGGAAGACTTCTGTATTGGGCCCAACTAATCATCCATCCATAATAAATACCAGTAGTAGTGGCCAAATCTTCTGCTGGCTCTCCTCCCAGCAAAGCTTCTCTGAAGGCAGCGATTCTGGTGCCTACATGATATCTAAGACATGCATAGCAAAATGAGACCTGAGCCCCTTCAAAATAGCAGCCATCTGTCCACCCCTGGTCCTTACTCTTGATCTGCTCTTTCTATTCTGTCTCTAAAAAATGCATCATTCCAGGCTCTGCTTCAAAGTAAAAATTATTATAATGATGCCTTATGTTCATTCATTTACTCTACACTTATTTTTCACCAACTATGTACACCCCTTTGCGCCCCCCCCCCGCAATGTCTCCCTGTGGCATGGATATGAGCCTGGGCTCCTGAAGGGTCCAGCAGCACAGAACAAACTGGTATCATTCAGCTTATGCTGGCAAGGCTGCAGATGGGGTTTTGGAAATGGGCTTTAGCTGCCTTTTGACCAAAGGCCAGCCCATATAAATTCCAAGAGGTCGGTACCAGAAAGATTACAAGGGAGGGGGATTTTTCAACCAGCAATGCTGGGAGGCCATTTGCAAAATGCCATCTAAAGGCCATCTGAATAAATTGGTTTGTGATTGGAAACAATGGAAACAGGGTCCCATACCAACAAATCCCAGGTGCTGGAAGTATGGGATCAAAAATCCAGAGCTGGAAGGGAACTTAAAAGTCACCTTGTCCACAATCCCTCTTTTTACAGATAAGGAAACTGAGACCCAGAAAAGTTCTAGGATCATAGAATTATTGCTGGATTGTGAGATTTTCTGATATCATCTAAACTATTAGTTTATAAATGAGAAACAGATCACAGGGAGAGACCAGGATCATGGGAACTTCAGAAGCTATCTAGAGTCCAAACATCTCATTTTGCAAATGAGGAAACAGGCCCTAGACTGGAAAGTTACTTGTCAATGATCACACATGTAATAAGTATCAGAAATAGGAATTGAATTCAAATCTGATATATCCAAGTTCAGTCCTTTCCCTACTATACCATGCAGAGCAAAGTACTAAAACTCCATGGGGGGATCCCAGCAGGCATCCCACACAGCCCCTTTCCCCCCAGAGAGCTTCTAATCTAGTTGCAGAGTATTCACATTCACATGAAACATTGAAAAGAAGAGTAAGTAGAAATATAAGAGCTGACATAAGGCAGGATGAAATGATTCCCAAAGGAGAAGGGGCAGGTGGAAATGTTATGAATTCAGAGGAGAGCAAGAGCCTAGTGGGCTGGAGTGATCAGAGAGGCCATAGCAGAGGTATGGGACTTGATCTAGGCCCTGGAGATTAGATAGGCTTTAAATAAATGGAGCGAGAAGCACTATTGGAAAAAAATAGAAGGAAAATCTGGCTTCCTAACAATGAGTTGTTCCAAAGTGGGAGCTCCTTATTACTAGTCTTCAAGAGGGGGATGCTGGATGACTATTTGTCACAGATATAATAGACAGGATTCATCATTTGGATAAAGATTGAGAACTGTTCCTTTTTTGCAAGGCACCATGGGCATTGGATAGGCATTGGATTTAAAATCAGAAAACCTGGATTCAAATTCTGCATTAGATATTGACCAGCCCTATGACCACAGACAAGTCACTTAACCCCTGTTGAAATGATCCCAAGTTTTAAGAGTTAACATTTAACATCTCATAATGGGAAAAAGTTGGCTTAAGTGATTTGGGCAATCCAAATACTATCATTTCATATGTTCTTTGTAAATATTAGTTGGCTTATTAGTTAGAGTGTTGAGATGATCCTATTCTCTAAATATGATAGGATGAAGAAAAATGTCAAATTTAGAGGACCTTGGTTTCATAGTCACATTTGACAGAGAAGAAAACTGAGGTACAGAGAGTTTAAGTGCCTCTTCCAGAGAAGTAAGAAATATACAAAGGTTGCTCCTCTGGCTCTGGTTCAGTTGTTTTTTTGTTTTTTGTTTTTTAACTAGGTATCAGAGCTGCCTCTCTATTGAACAAATTAGTGAATGGCAGTGGATGCCTGGGGCTTGAGAAAACTGATCTTGGTTTGGTAAATTGACATTTTAAAGTTATTCAAAGCTTCCACTTTCAAGAATACCTGATTTCATCATGTGTATGGTGCTGCTTCTGATGGTGCTGTCAAACCCTCTCCCCCTTGGAGCGTTAATGGATTAAAGGGAATGCATCACTTTGGGGCCAACTTGCTGTTTGTTGCTGAGCTTCTCAGAACTTAGCAGGGCCAGTCCTATAAGGACAAACATGGGCCAATGCCAGTTCTGAAAAAGATGCTTGAAAAGGCTTTTCAGCATTTGAAGGATGATGACACTGCCCAGGAGAGCACAGGCTCACTGCCACCTTATGATGAGCTAACAGAGTGAAACTTCGGTGGGGGAAACTTTTCCTAAGCCTGAAAATTACTGTGGCCCTCTTGTTTTTTTCCTCTCAGATGAGCTCAAAACTATAAAACCATTATTTCTATTATGATGATGACAAGAAATAGCCGGGTGATGCATGGATAAAGCACTGGCCCTGAAGGCAGGAGGAATGGAATTCAAATCTGGCCTCAGACCCTTAATATTTGCTAGCTGTGTCACCCTGAGCAAGTCATTTTACCCCAATTGCCTTACCAAAAAAGAAAAGAAAAATATTATAATGACACAATTTATTAGCCACTGGAGATTATTTTAAAATAGAGACTAGCCAGTAAGTGATACGATGGATAAAGGGATAGACTTGTCATCAAGAAGAACTGAGTTAAAATCCTACCTCAGACACTTCCTAAATAATGTAATTCTAGGCAAGTCACAGCCTCTCTCAACCTCAGTTTCCTCATCTATAAAATGGAAATAATAATAGTTCAGCCTCTTGGAGTTGTTGTGAAGATCAAATAACTTCACATATGAAAAAAAGATGAAAAAATATGAAAAGTACTTTGAAAATGCTATAAAATTGGCACCTATTATTGATCCAAAGCTATATTTCATCAAGAATGTCTTATTTCATTCCTTCCATATCAGACACAAGTTATTTTTATGAATGCTATCCTCATCATTTAATTTTTTAATAAAGCCTCATGAATATTTTTAAATCAAAGATTTCCTCTGAGTATCCATAGGGACCACTGTGTTCCTCAAAATATCTAGGCATTTAAAAGGCCAGAGTTTCTCCAGTGATGAAGTAAGAAAGCTCAACTAAATGATCTTCTAAATCTCTTCCAACTTTAACATTCTAAAATTCTGAGCCTAGAAAATATGTACAGAAGCAAAACAAATACATAAATTAAAAGCATTTATGTTGATGAGTAACATATACATGTATCTTTGAGCAACTCAACTGGCAGAAATTATAAATGTCAGTTATCTCTAAACCATGCTCATAATTATTGACAGGAATTTTATCATCCTTTGTCAAGCAACTGCAGCATCTGTCAGGGGCACTCCTTTCAAGGATGCAGAGCCAAACTCCTCCACATCTTTTCATCCTGTACAGTTATTTTCCATGTATTCCTATAAATTATGCATAGAGAACTTATCCAATTCCTCAGAGGCCTTCCTTTGGGTTTTTTAATATTTCATGTATGCTACAGCAAACAGGAAGGATGTCCATCTGTTATCCTTCACTCTCATTATGTGACTGGCACATTGCATGTCAATATCGTTGATGATGTCTTTAATGCACAATCTGTTCCAGTGATAAAATTCATTAACACATTTTAAAATTTCTAAGTCTCTCATTGACTTAAGATGGGACCTGTTGGACAAAAAATATGATCAAGTTGTCCTGTCTACTTGCCCCACCATTTAACAGCAACTGCTTTCTAAATGAAGGAGTTGTAGGAACCCAACCACCAAAGAAATGAAAGATAGCCTATGCAGGAAAATTACAGAACTGGAACCAAATTTGTTGGGATGTAATTTTAGGGCACATTTGGAAACCTCTTCTTTTCATGTCAATTAGCAGGAACATGGCTATCAAATTAACTTATTAGGACTTCCATTTTGCAGGAATGTTTTGTCAAGTATCAGGTCACAGTCATTGGCACTGATATAAGTGTCAACAGTTGTCATATCTATATTTGGGTTATTTAAGAATCAAGAAAGAAAAAAGAATAAGAGTGAGGAACAATTTACTCACTAGTGGCTGACCTTGCAAACTGATTATTCACCACATAGAGATAAGTGATTTGATCTTTACATTTCCAGAGGCAAGAATTACAAATAGGAACAAAGAAAACAACAAATATGCTACTAAATTTGTCATAGTCTAAATTTTTTAGCTCGCAATTCTGTCTCCGATCATTAAAGAATACTGTATAATTTCAGGAAAACATTCAGTCAAGGCTTTTATCCAAGACTGTAAATACTAGAACATCTTATCTTATGGTGGATCAGCATCCATGAGATGGATCAACCCACAAGTTCAGCATCCCCCACATCTCAAAAAAAAAAAAAATCATCAGTCTTTTCTGTTATACCTCCAACATGTCCACAATCGTTCAGAGACTTAGAAGTTTAAAAAGTAAACTTTCTGTAACTCCTAAGGCAAAAGCCACTCCATGTGCAGGAACTAAGCCAGTAGGATCTATATCTCTTAGAAAGAAAATAACATACATCTCATTTGAGTATCTTTAGAGCAAGCCAAAACAGACAGATGCTTTCAGAGACAATCAATCAAACATTTATTAAGCACCTACTATATATGTACTATAATAAGCCCTAGGGATAAAAAAAGATAAATATCAGCACATGTCCTCAAAGCATTTATCATAAGCAATAAATATATGCAAGGCTAGCTTTAGTTGTATTTCCTGTGTTTATACAGGAAAAATAGGAAATAATTAACAGAGGGAAAGCACTATAAGGAAGAGAAGTTAAGGAAGGCTTTCTGTGGAAGATGGAATTTTACTTGGGACTTAAAGGAATCCAGAGAGGTAAATAGTCAGTATGAAAGAGGGAGAGTGTACTGGGTTTTTGAGGGATAGCCAGAGAGAGGCTAGAAATGGAATGGATTCCTCTTGGAACAGACAGAAGGACCGTGGCACAAGATCAAAGAAGACTGGAAAGGTAGGGGGGAGCTAAGTGATGAAGGACTTTGAATTCCAAACAGTGACTTTTTATTTGTTCTGGGAGGCAGTAGGAAGCCACTGGAGTTTATAGGGTGTGACCTGATTAGACTGGAGGACTTTCATGTTTGAATAGAACACAGATTAGAATGGGGAGAGACTTGAGGCAGACAGACCCACCAGTAGGTTTTTGCAGCTGCAAGCATGAAATGATAAGGGTTTGTTTTAGAGTGGTGGCAATGGAAGATGAGAGAAGGGGACTTCTATAAGAAATGTTGTCAACATAATGAGAACAGATCTTAGCTATATATCGGATGTGGGGGTGCAGGGTGGGGAAGGGGAGATAAGGAGGAACCCAGCACGACTCCTAGGTTGCCTGAGGGACTGTTGCCTTTTATAGTAATAGGGAAAGCGGCTGGTGAAAGAGGTGTTCAGGAGAAAGATAATGAGTTCTATTTTGGACATAATGAGTTTAAGATGTCCACTAGATATTCAGTTCGAGATGTCTGAAAGGCAGTTGGAAGTGTGAGATTAAAGATCAGCAGAGAGTTTGGGGTAGGATCTGAGAACTGTCAGCTTGGAAATGAGTAATTAAAACCATGGGAGCTGATGAGATCACCAAGTGAAATAGGCTAGAGGAAGAAAAGAGGACCTAGGACAGAATGCTGAGGGATGCTTAGTCTGATGATGTTCAGAAGTTCAGAGTCACTGGAATATTAAAGGTATCATCAGCTATCCATTTAGAAATAGGCTGAAGGGACAAATAAGATATTTTTGAAGGTGTGTGTCTTTTCTCTGAGAGTTCCACCTACTTTAAAATGCAGTGTCCTTAAGGGTAAGAATTATGTCCATCGCTTCATCAATCAATAAGCACTTATTAAGTACCTACAGAGTGACAGTCACTATTCTAAGTGTCAGAGATTTGAAGACACTGGCCAAAAAATTGAGAACTATGTTCTCTGATGTCTGCAGTATATAATTCACAGAACTGAACTTGTACCTAATAAGAAATAAATAAAAACATTTCCACTGATAATACTTGATTTGTAATTAATTTAACAGGAAGCCATGTCATATAAGGGATATAAGGGATACAACAACAAAGATTATCATATCATGGCAGTAGCATCAGAGGCACTGAATTCAAAATCTAGTATCAGATAACTATCCATGTAATTTTGAGCAAGTAATTTCCCATTTCTAATCTGTTTTCCTCATCTACAAAATGAAGGGATGGATTAGATGAACTCTAACTCCATAATTTTTTAATCAACATATTTAGATTAATCCTTTAATCTCTCTTTTCCTGTGATGGAAACTGTGTCAAATATAATGTTTTAAATTACTTTCAAATGCCAAGATTGTCAAAAAGTAGAGCAAGATTATATAATATCTTGTTTTGTTCAGTTTTTGGTCTTTTAATTTATTTGCCTCTTTTTAATACCATCATAAACATTTGTTTTGGCCAGAGTTATTTTCAGTCTTCAAGTATTATTTCCATAGACCTTAAATGCCAAATTATATTTTCCCCTCACTTAATATCCAAATGGTTCATTATGTGTTTATCCTTTTAGCCAAAGGAAATAAACTATTTCAGGTTCATTATCACTCATGCATCTTTTAAAGTTTCAGAGTAAAGTTCAGAGTACATTCCATCCTTAAAAAGTTCATGTTGCACATATTTCCATATCGTAGGTGAATAAAATATAGTTTCCTGGGAGCCTATCAGTAGTAACTAAGAAAATGAGCGATAGTGGGATGAACTAGGACAGGGCTGAATTGCCACTGAATTACCCAGGTTTACAACTTTGTTTGCTTCTTCTTTCTCACTTACCTCACAAAGTCAACCAATTGAAAACTCTTGAAATTCATTTCTCTATTAGATCTTGCCAATACTTACCCTTCTCTTTATTCACACAGCCACCATTTCTCTTCCAGACTATTACAATAGCCTTCAGAGCCCAATGTTTTGGGTTCAAATCCCTTCTCACTACTCCCCTCTGCATACCTGCCAAAATGATGTTACCAAAGCATAAATTTATCACCATCATCTACTCTATAAACTTCAATGACTCCCTGTTACTCCAGACATATTAAAAGTCTTATGTTTCTTATTAAAAGCTCTTTAAAAAGCTGGCCTCTTCCTATTTTCCATTATTCTTCCATTCTTTATTCTTTACAATAAACAATGTTGATCTATTAGTGTTCCTTTCTATTTCTATGCTTTTGTCCTTGCTATTCCCTATTCTTGAATACCCTTTTCATTAATTTCCAATTTTCAGGATCCCTGACTTCCTTTAAGATTCAATTCAATTTCTATTTCTCTAGGAGATTTTTTCTGATTTTCCCTCCACTCCAGATCCTAGTACCATCTTCCTTAATTTTACCTTCCTACTCTGAATTTTCCCTGTGTCATATATATATATAGAGACACATATATATGTATGTATAAAAATATATATGTTGTCTATCCCTTTAGAACATAAAGTTTTCAAGAAGAAGGATTGTTTTTGTCTTTACTTATGTCTACCATTTAATACAGTGCCTGGAAAATAACAAGAACTTAATAAATGGTTATTGATTTCTTGGTTAATTGATTCATGGGGATTTTGCCCAGGGTCCCAAAATTTAGAAGTTGTAACTATCTTATACATTCACTCCTTCACAATACCAGAGAATCTACTATAGGAACTAATTATCCCTCCCACTCAACAAATTTGCCCTAATTATTGCATTACTTTTACATCATGAATTACTCAGCTGATCTAGGGAATCATTCATGTTCCTTGCTCTCAGCACCACACTTGCTAATAATTGCTCTAACAGAAGCCTCAAAACTCTACAGAAGCAAGGCCTAAAATAGGTGTTCAAGGTCTTTCTGACTTCAGTACTATCAAGTCAGTAGATGTTTATAGGAGAGCCAGCAGTATATGCTGAGTACAAAGATAAATTGCCTTTCTAAGGAGCTTTATGGCAGATCTCTGTGATGTGGCCACCTGAGAAGTTCAAAAACATGAGTATGTATTAACGTGGTATCCAAAAGAAAGCAAAGGAGAATGGCACTATATGCCACTCAATCAGACCACATCTGAACCATATTGGGTTTTCTTCTTGGGAGTCACATTCTAAGAACATTAATCAACTACAGAAGAAATGTGGAAGAGGGTGGTGAGGGATTGAAGCCTTGTTATATGAAGAACTGAGAATACTAAGCTTGGAAAAGGGGAAAAACTCTTTAGGGATAAGTCTTAATATACTGTTTTGAGATACGGTAACTTTTCTATCACTTAAAGTCTTCAAAGAAAGGATGGATTTAACTAATACAGAAAAAATCTAATAAATGTATTCAGAGATTTCTTAGAAAACCAACAAAAACATTTTTAGCTCATTTTATTTTTTTATCTTATTGATGTTCTCTCTCTCTCTCTCTCTCTCTCTCTCTCTCTCTCTCTCTCTCTCTCTCTCTCTCTCTCTCTCTTTAACACTGCTCTCACTTCAATGTGACTACTCCCCTCCAACATGAAATACAGTCTTCCCTTGTAAGCAAGAAGTCAAACTGAGCACATTGGCCATGTCTGGCACTGTATGCCTCATCCCTCACCTACAGTCCACCGCCTCTCCGCTGACAGATGGGAGCCATAATGTAATCTCTCTGCTGACAGATGGGAGACATACTTCATTGTCAGTTCTGTGAAGTGCCAATTAGTCAGGGCATTGATTAGAATTCTTGTATTATTGATTTATTTTTTTATTTCTTGTCATTGATGGTTGTTCTCCCAATTCTGGCCACTTCATTCTGCATCAGTTTATACAAGTCTTCTGAGAGTTTGAAATTCATTTTATTTTCTTCTTCCATTTTTTTGCTCAACATTTTTAAAAAGCTTTCCATATGGGATAGTGAAGTGCAGTGGAAAGAATAGTATTTGGGAATTCAGAGACCTTGCTCTATTGCTTTCTACCTGGGTGTCCTTACGAGAAAGAGTTTGCATCTCTTGAGACTCAGTTTCCCTATATATAAACTACAGAGATTTAATGAGATAATGGTCTCATTTCTCTTCCAGCTCTAAATTTATGAGCAGTCTTAATCTATTGGGAAGCTTTGTGTGGATGTTCCATTTCAGATTTGTTTCCAAATCTTGGGTTGTTTTAAAAACTGTCCCCTTCTAAAAGAAGCTCTGCAGAATCATTAACCAATATTGCTAGCTGACCACTTTGCTTTCCAACAATCTCTTTGAAGCAACATTACTTCCCCACCAGAGATGATGAACTGGAGAATATAATTCTTTTACCTCCAGAAATCCCTCTCAGGAGCCCCATTGTTTAATTACATCTGAGTAGGCTCCCATCATGCTTCATTTTACTCCATGATCACCTTCCTGCCAGATACCTTTGCCACTTCTTAAATATCCTTCACAGCTTACCCTCATTTCCTTTCTTTTTAATTCTTTAACCATAATCAAATTAAGAAAAAAAGCATTTTATGTTGGTCTGCCCTCCTAGGGACATTCACTATTCCAGGAACTTTCCAAACCAAAACATCATTTCTCTTATGTCATCTGCCTCTTTTAGAATGTCCCTTGAGGTCAGAAATTGTCTTCACTTTTATATTTGCACTTCAAGCACTTGACACAGTTGCCCAGAATCTTGTAGGAGTTTAATAAATGTTTTCCCCCTATTTATATAACAATAACAATAATTTATCTATTATTGTTATAATAATATTTGAAAGATATCTCTTTGAGAACTAGAACCTCTAGGGATCCATAAAATGAAAATTTTAGTGGCTGATGTTGTCTTAGTGATAAGCCAAAGAATCTCCCCTTTGAGGAAGGCTTTGGGGCCTTCTCAGGCCAAAGGCCAGAGGAACTTGATATGGAAAGCAAAGTCTTTTGTCATAAATGTTGCATATGCCCATGGTCAGGAAATTGCTTGAATCATAAAGCTTGAGAATAAATTATTAATCAGACCATTGCTTTAAATAATTTGTTGAGACAATAAGAGAGATTCAGTTTTTAGAGCCAAATCTTTGTTACTTTTTTTGTAAATAGGCTTTGTATAGAATTTGATTTAGCCTGATGCCTTATGAGGAAGGGGAAACAAAAAGGAGTGAAGTGAGGGAAACAGGAAAGGATATTGAAATGAGTTTCAGCATTCTAAAGAGATACATACACACATAAACATCTCAGCAATGGAAATTATGTCATTCCTTCTGGTACTTATCTCCCCAACATTTATATTTAATGTTTAGATATGATTAAAAAGAATGCATTTAAATTTTATACCTTTGAAGGTACACAACTGATCATTTTTGCCAAAATGAAAATAATCCCCAGAGGAGTTCCGCATTTAGAACAAAAGAAAGCTCACCAAATAACACTTTGTCATCTATTTCATAGGAAAGTGAAATACCAAGAAAAAAGATTTCCTTCAGAATATAACCAGAGATGGAATTATTTTCATTTTTTTATGTCTAGGGTATAATCAGGATGGAAAAATCAGGATAGTAAAATGGAAAGAGCACTGGCTTTGAAGTCCAGAGGCTGGAGTTTGACCCTTGGCTGTACCATTTACTACCTTTTGACTTTGCATTGGTCATTTTGCCTCTAACCCTCAGTTTCCTTATCCACAAAATGAAGAAATTGACTTTTAAAGCCACTTCCATCTCTAAGTCTCTGGCCCACAGTGATGAACTATCATTGTGGGTTGAATTGATATTTTTAGAATTATTCTACAGTAATACCATAAATTTAGAACTAAAAGGAACTTTAGATATCATAGATAACCCCTTTATTTTACAGATAAAAACTACAGTTCAGAGGTTTGTTGTCGTATCATATAGCATTGGACAGGACAAAAAAAAGAAAATTTCAGGCAAAATATAGTGAGTAGCAGAAACAAAGTATTCATTGCTACAAAGTTGTAATAAGACTAAAAAAGAAATTGCCATTCATTATTATGAAAATTTTCAATATATCGATAGGCAAAAATCAATTTTGAGTGATTGTAACAATATTTAGAGATAGATCTTTCAGAAGATGTCATGATGTACCAAATATTTATTAAGCACCTACAGAATAAATCTTTGCCATAATGGATCTTAAACTCTAGTAAGGAGATAAGATATTCACAAACAACTGAAAAACTCAACAATTTTGCCAATTTAAAATGCAGAATGCATTTGTTAATTTTTTTAGCTACAAAAGTAGCAATAGGATATTTTTCCCCTGCTATTGGGGTTAAGTGATTTGCCCAAATTCACACAGCTAGGAAGTGTTAAGTGTCAGAAGTCAAATTTGAACTCAGATCCTCCTGACTTCAGGGCTGGTGATCTATCCACTGCATCACTTAGCTGCCCCAGATATTTCTTAATATGATTTTTAAAAAAATCTCTCTGGGACCATAAAAAAAACCCACTATGTATTAAAAGCATTTACCTTAAAGATATATTCAGTTTTTACCATTGAATGGAAGTTTTAAAAATGCTAACTATATTTTTGAGAAATTTTAGAGAAATTTTGAGAAGTAATAGAAGGAATAAACATTGATAATAAAGAGGCTAATATACCTCTATTTTCTAATATCTTTATTATAAAACCAGAAAACTCAGGAGACTCAACAAAAGTAGATTGAAATAACAAATTACTTTAAGAAAGTAGGAGGTTACAATAAAATCCTCCAAAGTCATCGACAAATGAAACAAACCCAGGAAAAAAATTTTTAGGAAAGGATATGCCATTTACAGTAATGACAAAAATGTTGTACAAAATATATTTGGACATTAGCCTGTCAACGAGACTTCTCTCTAATAAAACTTTTAAATGGTTTTGAGAAAAATAAAATAGAAAACTGGACAAATGAGAATATAATATAATGAATGGATAGACTAATTGGCTTGAAAATCTTACCTCAGATACTTTCTGCTTGTATAATTCTGAGGATGTAATCTGACTTTCCTGAGCCTATTTTCTCATTTATAAAATGAGAGAGAGTGGTACTCAAAGATAAGTTCCCTTCCAATTCTAATTCTATGTTTCAATAGTACAATGAGATTAACTGAATGTGTATTCCTTATATATGAAGAAGATTGTCCAGGATTATTGATTTAATAAAATTTAAATAAAAATGTCAATAACATACTTTAAAGACTTAGAAAAATATACATGGAAAAATAAATGAGAAAAAGTAGATAAGAATTATGAGGGAAACAATGAGGGCTATTTTCATCCTTTTTTTTTCTTTTCTTTCTCATGATTTTTCCCTTTTGTTCTGATTTTTCTTTAAGAAAATGATTAATATAGAAATATATTTAAAATGGTTGTAAATATATAACCTGTTATTTGCTTTTTGTGAATTCTGAAAATTCCAAAGGAACAAAATTTCAAAAGAATCATAGCAAAATGGAGAGACACCTGGTAGATATGAAAAAGCTGGCAGTATTTTGCTAGTGATGAATTGTATGAAACACCTTAAATGACTCTGTTAAGGAAATGTATGCTTGAAAAGGAAGTGGGTCAGGAAGTAATGAGTCCAAGTATTGCATTGGCTCCACAATCTATTTCATTAAAAAAAGAAACTTAGAGAACAACTTCCTATATGTTGGGTAGATTTTCTAGGAGAATTTTTGGCAAGAATCATATGAGCCTGAACGGATTACAATCTGTGCCATTGGATGGTGGACCCATATTCATGTGGCTTGTGATTATAGAATTTCAGAATTGAAAGAGAGTGGACAGGGTCAGCTCTTTCATTCATACCTGACAGAGAATGCTATGCCCAACACTGAACTATTTTAGAAAAAGTGAAGAGGCAAATTATTTTTATCTATGAAATAGATGAAAGAAAATTCCAAAAAACAAATAAATTATGTATTTAAAAGAAAAACAAAGCAATTAAATTTTTAAGTAATAGATTAGGGAAAATGATGATTAATGTCTACTGATAAAAATATTGATATACAAAATTTGTAGGGAACCAATATAAAAATACATTCATATAAATGAATAAGAATAGGCCATTTACAAAATTGGAATTTAAAATTGTAAATAAAATTGTTCAAATTCTCTAATAATCAAAGAAGAATAAAGATAAACAACTCTGAGAAACTACTTAATGATGAGTTTATAATCAAAATAGAAAAAACAAACTATTGAGACCATAAGCCATTATTATTGGGACTATAAGGAAACAAAGTGTTCTGAATTGGTGGTAGAAATGTAAATTAGTGCAATATTTCCTTGGGATGCAATTTTGCAAAAAAAAAAATTATAAAACTATCCTACCTTTTCAGTTAATGAAAGAAGGAAGGAGGGAAAGAAGAAAGGAAAGAATGAACAAAGGATTGGTAGATTGAGGGATAAATGAATGCCACACATTACCTATCCTGGTGTTTGAATAAGTCCCTTCATGTTTCTAAACCTCAGTTTCCCTATTTAAAAGAGAGGATTGGCTTTATCATCTTTAACATCCCTTGCAATTCTAAATCCTGAAATCTCTGGGTTCAAGTCTCTGCCACATTCTGGCTAGGTAACCATGCAAATGATCTCTTAATTCTTTTGTGCCTCACATCATTACTAAGATATAAAATACAGAGAAGTTCCTGATAAGAATTAACAGATATCCCTTCATTAATAAAATAATAAAATTGTTCTAATTCTCTGATAATCAGAAAAGAATAACTATAAACAACTTTGAGAAATTACTTAATGATAATAATTTGTAATCAAAATAGAAAAAAAAAACAAATTAGTTAAGATGATGGAGCAAAAAAAATTTATATTTTAAAAGTTTTAATGAAGGTAGAATAAAAACAGTCTGGTTAATTGAAAGTTTCTGCAAATAGTTAAATGAAATTTTGTTCTACACTAACAAAATGGGAACAAGAAGACTGTTAGCATTTTTAACAGGCCCAAAAGTATTATCCATAGACAAGAAAAGTCTCCCATCTGTCATTGTTAAATAGATAAATAATTATAATGGAAACCATCTCATCTTTTGCTCAGCCCCGAGTAGGTTACAATGTGCTAATTAAATATTGCATCATTTATCTGTGAGAGAAATATTTACAAAACCCTGGGCTGCTGGGATTACAAGGAAGGTGAAGTCGATAAACTCATTTCAGGATTAGGTCATTTCAGGCTGTTTGACTTCCTCCCATTGAACAAATTGCCTTGAGTTGATGAGAGGAGAAAATAAAATTAAGGGGATAAGATAGCAGTTTCTTTTTGCTAGTTTTCTGGCTGCCAAATTAGATATTGAATTTTATGGTTTCTCTTTGAATAGACCCTGCTAAGAGTTTTCTTCCAGTGCTTGCATTTCTAACTTTATTTTCTCCTAAGACATTCTTATTACATTCATTATTTCTTCTAGGTTTAAAAAAATTCAAGGATTTTTTTCCTTATAAAAAGAAAGTCTCTCCAGAATGAAATAAATCAGTTAACTTTGGAGTCAGAAGAGACATCAGCTGAATATTGCTATCGATATCTATTACCTGTGTGATCATAAGCAAATGATTTCAGTCTCCTCAACTATAAAATGGAGATAATAATGCCTGTACTGTTCAACTCAGAAGGATATTTTGAGACTTAAACAACATGATGTATACAGAATGCCTTATAAATCTTAAAGCAACATGCAAAGACCAGATATTAAAATTGTTATTATTCTAATTTTTCCATTCTTCTCATCTGGATCAATGGAATTACAATGGAAATGGTCCAAAGACAAGTCAAATCATTGTCTCTTATTCTTTTGTGTTAAATGTTCTGCAGAGTATTGCACAAGTGAATAAAATGACTGCTTTTGGCAACTTAATTTAAAAGGCATCAGAATGTAAGCTTATCTTTCCTAATTTTCATTTGGGGATGCTGTAGACAAATGGACCTCCAGATGATGAGTTTGTATCCCAAGATTTTGGATAGAAGACAGGAATAATAACTTCCTTATCCTGTTCTCACAAGATTTTGATTCCTTTTACTAGATCTGTATATGGAGTATCCCAAATGTCTTACTGTAATTTCAGGCTTAAAACTGAAAACTATCCTAAGACTTTTGGGACACTCTATACTTTAAAAAACCTTTTCATTCTATGTAGTTTTAATTAACCTATATAAACTACTTCAAGGTTTAAAAGCATTTAAATGTTTTATTGCATTGTATAACAACAACCCTGGGAGATAGATATTATTATTCTGTCCATCTTACAGATAAGGAAACTGAGGCACACAGTGACTTGCCCAGAATCATACAACTTGTAAGTTCCTATGACAATTATAACTATCTGGTATCATATCACCTATCATTCTTAAGAATATCATTCTTGAATTCTGAAGCAGCAATGTTAAATCTAGGCAAATTATGTTGTAGGCAAGAATTCAATCTATGATAATACTCCAATTCCAGGGTTATTTATAGGATCACTGATAGAGAGATGGAAGAAACCATTAGAATTATTTGGTCCAAGATCTTCATTATAGAGGTTGAAGGACCAGAAAGTTCAATCACTTGCTCAAGATCACACAGGCAATAAAGACCCAAGCCAAGACTTGACCAAAATTCTCTATTTCCAGATCTAGGGCTCTTTCTACCACATTGTTCTGCCTCTCTTACACTTTACTGCCTCTAAGTCTCAAGATTTCTGGTGAAAGAATCTGTCATCTGTGAGTTTAGGAAGGATACCAGCCTTTTAGTATATAATTTTGACCATCTGATCATATCTTTCAGAGGATTCAGTAGGTGCTAATGTTTTGTAGCCTGAAGTGATATCTTGCACAGTTACTACTATTTCCTTACATAATCAATTGCTCAATAAATGCCTTCCTTAGGACTAACAAATCTATAATTTGTGATGATAAGGACCTGGTGTTGAATTGCTATTATAAACATTTCTAGAATTTCTATAAACAAATCCACACAACTCAATAGTATAACTACTATTATTCTAAAAAAAATTTTCTTGCTTATTGAACCTTTCTATGGCTATTTTCTCCCCGGGATCTCTATCATCTTTCCTTCCTGTCTGGGGTTTCCAATAGACCAGCTGCTGATTTATGGTAAAGGAAACCTGCTTGCTTTAAGATTTTAAAATTCACTTAAAGATTTAAAATTCTACTCATCTTTTTTTCAAGTCCCGGCTATATTTTTTGAGATTTTTGTCAGTTTCTCTGCTTTATTCTCAGATAATAACAAATTTTCATTCTTTAATTGGAGAAATTTGGTACCACTAGATATTGATATGAGTCAATAATGCCTTATGTTTTAATCATCTGGGACTAAAACCATGACTAAGATGCAAAAATTAGGATTTCACCCCAGGATGCCAAATTGAGAAAACATTGAAAACATCTTGTATTCCTTCAGCATCATAGAAATAAATGAAATTAACACCCGTTAGCAAGAATAATTTGTTGAAATAGGAAGCTACTACGAACGGTGGCTAGAGGGAACTCATCTCTTCTCTCTCCACAGCTAGTAATGGCCTCATTGCATTATCCCAATGGATAATATCTCTCCCACCTGGGGTGATGTCCTCCCCTTCCCCCCACTTGAGAGTGCTTCTAACATCTTGTCTGGCATGCAATTTGTGCTATTCACCCCAGGGACAAAAGTGCCTAGCTACAGTTCCACCAGGGCCAAAGGCTGAATTTGAAAGCTTCATCTATTGATTTATTTTAAACGGTTAAATCTGGTTTTCTTTTCATGTCACTTAGGAAAATTTCACACGGGTCTCCTAACAATGCTGTTAAATAAATTTCTTAATGAGTGAAAGTGGCTGGCAGGGGAGGAAGAGGAGGAAGGCTGGGAGAAAGCAGCCAGTTTTATCCTTTAATTAACTACTAAGATAGTCAATTTCCATAACTTTAAATGAGAAATTTGTCATAGAATCCCTATACTTAAGGTATACCCCACAAAACTCAAGCCTAAAGGAAAGAACTAGCTGTTCCTGAAAATATAGCTCATACTGACCTTTTTTAGTAATTTATGTTAATTGTGAAATTATGTTATTTCACATCCTTTCATGGTTGACAAGCCACCTGCTCTGAACAGGTGAGTCACCATTAGGGCCTTAGCTATTCTTTCAGGAACTCCCCAAAGACTTTTCAGAGTTTCAAAAAACACTGATTTATTGATGTTATTGTTATTGTTATTATTAATTACTAATATTTGTGTATTTTTTTAATTTGTAAAACACGTTATGCCATTATTTAATTTAACCTCACAATAGCCTTGTGAAATGACATTTTACTTATAAGGAAATTGAGTCTACGAGTAGTTAAGTGACTTGGTTAGGGTCACATAACCATTGTCAAAGGTAAGATCTGAATCCAGGATTTATAGGTTCAGTGAACTATCTGCTGTGCTACTATAGGATCAGAGAATTTGAGAGTTAGAGGAGACGTCAGTGGTCATTCATTCTAACCCATTTAGGAAAGGAATCCTCACTATAACCTATCCAACAAGTGGCCACTCAGTAAATACTTTCAAACCTCCAAGGAGGGAAAGACTACCACTTACTGGAACAGTCTCTTTCCCTTTGGGACAGCTCTAATTCTTAGGAATTTTTTCCTAGCATAAAGCCCATTTTGCCTCTGTAACTTCCATCCACTGTCCATGGTTTTTCCCCAGTGGCCAAATAAACTAGGTCTTATTCTTGTTCATATGATAACCCTTCAAATAGTAGAAGTTACCTAACACTCTCCTATGGAGGTTTTCTTCTCGAGGTGAAATATGCACATTTCCTTCAAATGATTATTGTATTCCATGAGTTTCAGATTCTTCCCTCAATCCTATCAATGCTCTTCCAACTCATGGCATCCAGAACTGAGTCCAGAGAATCAGTGAGATTGTCATCTCCTACTGCTACATGGTCTGTCAACTCTTAAGGCAATCCCAATTTGAGGACCAATAGTGATTGGGGCTAGAAAGGACATTGTAGAACGTTTATTCCACAACTAACTCACCCACCATTTACAAATGAGAAAGTAGTGAAGCCAGAATTCAAATCCAGGGTTCTGACAGTCTTCAATACCATCATCAGTAATTTGGATGAAACCATAGAAGATATGTCTCAAATTTGCAGGTGATACAAAATTGAAAAGGAATAACTAATGTGATGATAGTCTCAGTATGCAAAATATCTCCACAAGCTAAAATTATGAGCCGAATCAAATTTAAATATAACATCCATGAAATACTTTGCAATCCTTGAAACAGGTGTGAATGTTATTAATAATTATAAATAGTTTGTTTATATTATGATGATACAATTATATATAAACATGATTATATAATTAATATAACAATACAGCATTCTATATTAATCCTTATGAACAATTTGCCCAAGGTCACTCAGATAATAATAATAGTTAGCATTTATATAGTATTTTTTAAAGGGTTTATAAAGCACTTTAAAATATCATCTCACTTTATCTTAGAAATTAGGTCTCAATATTATTATATTTATTTTACAGATGAGAAACTGAGGCACAGAAAGTTAAATGATTTGCTCAGAGTCACACACAAGTATCTGAGGCTGGAATTGATCATGTCACCTACCAGTTAGGTAATAGCTGGTTTTTCTCTTATTAAAGGTCTTCAAACAGAATCTGAATGACTGTGAGGTCCATTGTAGAAAAATGATTGGATCCTGGATTTCAAGCTGGAATCAAGATCTTAGAAGTCATTTAATAGAACCACTTTATGTTTATATTTGAAGAAATTTAAACAAATTGTTCTAGCAATAAGTGTTGGAACTGAAATTTAAACTCATCTCTTTTAATTCCAAACTAAGTGCTCTATCCAATAGAGCAGTATTTCTCAAAGTGTGGTCCAGTGATTCTTAAATGTCATCAAGTTTTTTTGTAGGTCTGCAAAGTCAAAACTATTTTAATAATATGGTAAATATAGATTAAAAGGCATCCACATAAAAGCTAGTCTTAAGGGTGTAAAAGAGTATTGAGAGAGAAAAAATGGGAATTATTAAACTATCAAATTCTTTTGCAAACACAGCTGCAATGAGATAACTTCAGAAATCCTTCTGTTTTTGGACTTTGGGAATTTCATATTTAGTGTTCTTCCCTCCATATTGGCTACTATTCTGCAGGTAATAATTGACCTGGTTTTTTTAAAATGCCATTACCAAGCTTCTTTTCTAGGGTTTCTCACTTTGTCCCAGTTTGTAGAAGTTTATGTTGTCTCTCCTGTTGAGTCTTAGCTCCTTAACTGATTTTGTCTTATTAGTGAGATTAGGAGTCTCTAAATGTAAAATTGTGATATTGGGTTACACTAACAGATGATGATGATAGTCATCAATGGCCAAAAAACACACTCAAGAAAGGAAGAAGAAAAAGATCGAGAGTCAATGTGAGAGAATTTCCTGATTTCAGTTTCCAGGGCCCTTTCCCTACCCATATTATCTTATGTTTACCTATCTGCTTAGATATCTCCAAGTGTAATGTAATCACTTCAAGGGTAAGGATTCTGCCTCTGGTCTTTATCTCCAGAACATAACACAGTGATTGGCATATAGGAGCAACTTAAGAAATGCCTGCTGATTCATTTAATTGTTACCAGGATAGGAAGAATGTATTTAGAAGAGATTAATTTGTTCTGATCTGATAGACTTAAAAAGCAAGTGAGCTGGGACATAGTTTTAATAGCTTAGTACAATCAAAGGAAAAGAGAATTTAGAATCATATGACTTTAGTTCAAATTTCATTGTTCGTATTATGCCCACCTGTCCATGTCCCCATTTTGGGATTTTCTTGCCAGAGATATTGGAATGCTTTGCCATTTCCTTGTCCAGTTTATTTTACAGATAAGGAACTGAGGCAAATAGGGTTAAATGACTTGACTAGAATCACATACCTAGTAACGATTTGAAGGCTAAATTTGAATTCATGAAAATTAGTTCAGATATTAGCTTGCTGTTTAATGACATAATCTTAGACAAGTTATGTAACACCTCTGGTGTAACACCTCTGGGTGTTTCCTCAACTGTGGAAAAAAAACAGGACTAGGTAACCTTTGCATTTTCAAATTTATAATCCTATGATCCTAGGAGAGAAAGCAGATATTGTCTAAATGTGTTAAGATTTAGGAGGAAAAAAAAATAATGGACATATACAAGATAGGGCTGAAGACTGCCCAAACTTTTGTATGCCGATGTTTTCTAGTGTTGTTGATAGAAATGAGCATTTGACCTCATCAAAAACTTTTTCTGCATCAATTGAAATAACCATATGATTTTGCTCTTATTATTACTGTCGTACATTATATTGATAGTGTTCTTAAAATTAAACCAATGCTGCATTTCTGGCATAGGGCAAATCTAGCCATAATTGTATAATCTTCATGATATATTGCTAGAATTTAACACAGCCCAGAAGACAAGCTAAAGAGGAAAAAAAAGAAGAGCGTTAACACTGCACTGAAACTTTCTGCAGACAGTTTGGCTGTGCACAAGGCTAAACTAAGACCAAAACTTGCCTAGGAAGGGGTGCAGAGAAGGAAGATCCTACTGAAGAGGTGAAGATACCTGTGAATAGGAAAAAACAAAAGCCAACATTTCCAGTAGGGGCTACCTATGGGAATTTGAGAATGGTTTTCTTAAGGGAGCATGGGTTGCTTTGTTTAATTCGTGTTTCCTAGTTGCCTCCCCTTCAAAAATGGGCATTTTGCATTGGAGGTAATTTGTGATTCTCCTGTATGCACATGGGATGCTCCTTGACCTTAGGCATTGAGCCTTCACACCTGCCAGGATAGGGGTGAGGTGGGTGCAGAGCCATAGTGATAATTAATAAAGAAAGGAAGAAAGGGGATGTGAGATTGTTATTCTGAATAGGAATGAAGTTCCTGCAGTAATTAATTAAAAGTGTCATTGACTGTAGTTATAGAGAAGGAATTGCAATTAAAGCAGACAATGAATTTGGGGGCTTTTGTGAGACTTTTTTTCATTAATTACTCTATGTTCTGTGATCAATTTCATTCCAAAGAGAAATTCGATGATTTCTGAATCAATGGATGGAAGGGGTCTTCTTCCTGAAATGGCAGACCCATTTTGGACAATGGATGTACATAGGTCCATATCTTTTAGCACTGATTGAGCTGGAAGGCACTGAAGGAATCCAAGAAGCATGCTCTAGTTATGGGGAATGACCTCCCAAGGGGAATGACGACAGAGGGGAGGAAGTTTGCATTTGGAGGTACATACATCTTGGGAATACATATTTGTTTCCCCCCTTACAAAAGCTCCTTGAGAGTAGGGACCTGTGTTTTGGCTTTGTGTGTCTCTAGTGCATATCACAGTATCTGGAATATGGTCAGCACTTAATAAATGCTTGCTTATTGACAACGGAAAGTGGTGGAAAGAATGCTGGATTGGGAATTGGGAGAACTCTGTCATTCATTACCTATATGGTCTCCCCTCCTTGGTCCTCAATAAAAGAAGAGGATATATTAGAAAACTTCTCAGAACCATTTTAATTATGAATCCATGGTTCCATCATGTTATTTTTTCAAAAATTGGGATGCATAGATTCATTGTTGGGAAATTCTTTCAACTTTTATCTCTAATCCTCAGTGAAAAATCTGCTTTAGTAAAAGTATATTCTCATTTGCAGCCAAGTGTTTAGAGCATTTTAAGTTCAACTAGATAATAGAGGAAGGAATTGCAGGGTTTAGATTTCAATATATTTCCTTCTCCCAAGGAATGCTTGGGATGATGCTATTTGGCATTAAGTAAACAATAGTAATATGCCTCTTGTTGAGGTAGTCAACAAATAATGAATATACTGTAGTGAATGTACTGTACATTAAAGGCAGCTGGATAGCCCAATAGCTAGAGCCCTGGATCTGAGAATTAAGTTCAAAGACAGCCTCAGTCACTTACTAGCTGTGTGACCTAGGTCAAGGGACCTCTCTCTGCCTCAGTTTCCTTGTCTCTAAAATGCGGGTAATTATAATACCTTTCTCACAAGATTATTGTAAGGGGCCCAATAGATGTCTATAGCTATGACTCCAAGCCTCAGGTCAAATCTCATTTTCTGCAGGAAGCCTCAACTGGTCCCTCTCCTAGATACTAGCACTTTCTACTTTTATATTACTGTCTATGTACTCTATATATGCAAGATATTCCTAGTTATTTACAAATTCTCTCCTTGATTAAAATGTAAGCTCTTTAAGGATGTGGGTTGTTTCTAATTTGAGTCTTGAAGACTAGACTAATTTTAATAGGTAAAAAAATAAAGAGACCACATTCCAGGGATGTGTGAAAGTCTGCATGAATACATGGAGCTGGGAGAAGGCAGAACGCATAATCAGCAGCACTGGTAGGGGTCATAGAATCTCAGAGTTGGAAGAGACCTTAGTAGCCAACTTGTATTCAGAAAAAATCCCACCTGCAACAAAGCTGACAAGTATTCACCAACGTAATGATTAAATAAACCCAGACTTACTTTGAGATTGTGGTTCTGCTATCTCACTGTTTATTTTGGTAAAGTCACTTCCTTTTTTTGAAATAACTAGAATACTTCTAGGATGTCTAAGTCTCTTACTTCCTGTCCAAGGAATGGGAATGATATCAAATTAGGCTTGGAAGACTACCTGGAGCCAAATTACAGGGGTCTTCAATGCCAGCCAAGAAGTATCACCTGATCTCAATCTAGAACCAGAAGGGACCTCAGCATACAATATATCCAAGTCCTTCCTTTTGTAGATGAGAGATCTGAGGTTCAGAAACATTCAGCAACTTTCCCATCATCACACAGCCAAAAATCTATCAGGGATGAATTTTGAACTCAAGTCTTTCTAATTCCAATTTCAACATTCTATCTACTACACCATAATGCTCTGAACATATAACTCTTTCAATATGTTGTAGAACAACTAAAGTTTTGAAATAATTATTTCAGTATTATTATCAATGACATAGTTATTACAGTATTTTGTGGAAAGACCAAGGCTTTCTTTCCCTCTGGCCACAGGGCAGATAGGGTCTTATCAGTACTTTTATTTCATTTTAACCCTACTCCAGTGGATTGCCGCATTGTCTAATGTGTGTATGTGGACAGTATTTTTATCTAGTTCTATTTAATTCAAATCAAGAAATATTGAGTACAAGGCACTCTTCCAGACTCTCTCCTATTTCTCATAATTCAGTTCAGTTTAGTTCAATTCAAGTGTGCCATGAACTGTGCTAGACAAACAGATATGCAGATAAAATTAGAACAGCTCTCTCTCAAGGAGCTTGAAATCTACTGGGAGACTACAATTCACACACACACACTCACACACACACACATTCACACATACACACACATACACACACACACACTCACAATGTTTTATGCTTTGCTTTGTTTTGTTTCAGCAACTAGTAGCAACAAAATATTAGCTCCACTTAACTCCAGTCATTTTCATATATTCCCATTCAGAAATCATCTCAAACTGTGCCTTGTGTTTGAAGCTTTCTTTGCCCTACCTCCAAACCCCAACTGTTAATGTCTCTCCCCTAAAATCACAATTCACCCAGCAGTCAGGATTATGGATGAGATTTAATAAATGCTCAGTGACTGAATTATTGATTAATATAATCAATCAGCAGCAGCATGGGCACTGTTTACAATCTATTAATTTGTGTTTGCCACTTTAAAAAAAATCTATGGCTCTTTTGTAGCAAAAATTTTCCAAAGAGAATCTCAGCTCTTCAAAGACAAGAATAGGATCGAAATAACCCCCATGCATCCCCTTATCAACTAATAGCATAGGCCTCCTGTGCTCCCAGTGGTTCAATAAATGTTAGGTGATTGACTCTGTGGGGTGACCTTCAGTCTATTTTGCCATCTGTCAGGAATAGATTAGCTATTGTTCTTAAAAAACACAGAGGAGATGGTGGATGAAAATTAGAAATACCTTGTTTTATAATGATTTAATAGTGGGAGCAGTCCGTTTTAGCCAATTAACTAATCTAGCAAAGGAAGAGAATGTTTAAAAAAGCAGCAGACTTGGGTATGTCTGAGATCTTTCACTTAATAGGTGTATTATTCCATAAAAGTCCCTTTACTTCAGAAATCATTAGGTCTCGTGTTATGTGAGCCTTCAATAGCAATCAGTATGGCTTCTGGAGAACATGTCCAGTGATAGTACATCAGGGATGCTTTAATTATACAAAGCACACTCTTCACAATATCTTCTTTAATAAGAAGAAACAAAATGATAATTAACATTTATATAGTAGTTTATGGTCTATAAAACACTTTACATCTGTTCTCCCATTTTAACCTTACAGCAACCCTGGGAAATAGGTGCTATCAATAATCCCCTCCCTTTACAGAAGAACTGGAGCTAAGACAATAAAAGACTTGCCTTGGGTCATATAGCTATTAAGTTTCTAAAGGAAGATGGGGAGCTTAAAACTTCCTAATTCGAAGACCAGCACTCTGACACAGACCATTGGCTGCCTCTATAAATATAGTCAGAACATGTTATATTTCTGTTTCAAAGATGAAGAAAATTCATGACTTAGTTATGAAATAAATGTGCTTCAGTTACCTTAACTACACAATTAACGGATTGGACTCCATGGAGTCTAGGGACCATTACAGCCCTTGTGATTCTGTACTTTTTTTAATGGGCCTCAGTTTCCTCATCTGTAAAATAAAGGGGTTGGACTCAATAGTATTCTTCCAGTGCTATGTCTATAATGTTATAATCCCAAGACATTGATTCAACAGGAATAAAACTATCAGGCCATAACCTATGAGGGAGTCATCCCCAGTGAGATCCTAGCAGGCCTGTATAAATTCTGTTTATGCTATCATTTCATGATGTAGCTGATTTCTACAAACTGGATTAACTCTCGATAATCCAATGTCTCTAAGATTCAGAGAAACCTCCCCATCTTTGGAGAATCAGGCTGTCAGATGGCATTTCTGCTGAATGGCCTGCCATACTAGAAATGTCTTAATGGGCATATGGGATTTTCATTTAAAATAAAATTCAAATTATACTTCACAAGTTGGAAAGTAATTAATTACCCTATAGTTTAGCTTGATTTTGAAAGAAATATCCAGGTATTCTGAAGACCTTACACCTGAATTCAATTCTCTTCATTTTTAAATTCTTAAGCTAAACATCAGCATTTTCCCCCAGTCAAGATGGATTTGTGACACTCATAGAGAAAAGGCTAAAATATCAATTACTTCATCTTTTTTCTCCTTTTCTATTGGATTGTGCTGGCTTTTCTTGCACAAATTTCACTTAAAATAAGAAAAGAATTCAAACCTGGGAAGGAGTAAGGAGTCTGAAATCAGTGCAAGAAGAATTCCGCCGTTAGAAGGTTTTCCCTGAGATGGATGGAATCATTAAAAAAAACTCAGAGATGAAGCAAATTGTTCCAATATGGATAGCATCCTGCTGTTTTCTGGGTCCTTTGATGACAGACCACAGTCAGCAAACCTTGCTTTGGAAAATATTGTTTTTTCTTTCCTTCCTCTTTTCCTTCCTTTCTTCCTTCCTTCCATCCTGCCTGCCTCCCTGCCTGCCTTCCCTCCTTCCTTTCTTCCCTCCTTCTTTACCTCTTTCTTCCTTTCTCTTTCTTTCTCTCTTTTTTCTTTCTTTCTTTCTCTCCTTAAGCATTTTTATTTAAAGTTTTAACTTTAAATACTTTAATAACTTTTGGAAGTTAAAACTTTAACTTCCAAATTCTATTCCTCCCTCCTTCTTCCCCCCTCCTTCCTTGAGATAGCATGCAATAAGATATAGATTATGCATATGAAATCATGTAAAACATTTCCACATTAGTCATTTTGTACAAGAATATTTAAATAAAAGGGGAAAGATGGAAAAGTGAAAAAAATAGCATGCTCCCTTCTGTATTCTATCAATATTAATCTTTCTCTGGAGGCAGATAGTATGCTTCTTCATGAGTCCTTTGAGATTGTTTTAGATCATTATATTTCTGAGAATAGCTAAGTCACTCACAATTCTTCATCAACAATATTTCTATTACTGTATCCAATGTTGTCCTGGTTCTGTTCACTTCACATGAATCAGTTCATGTAAATATTTTCAAGGTTTTTAAAAATTATCCTGCTTGTCATTTTTTATAGCATAACAATATCCAATCCAAAAGTATACTACAATTTGTTTAGCTGTTCTCCAATTGATGGGTGGATATCCCTTGAATTTCCAATTCTTAGCCACAACAAAAAGAGCTACTATAAATGTTTTTATAAAAATATGACTTCACCTGCCTTCCTTGATATCTTTGGGATATATGTGTATGTGTGTGTGTGTGTGTTGTGTGTGTGTGTGTGTGTGTGGTGTGTGTGTGTGTGTATATATATATAATTCCAAATTGCTATCCACAATGGTTGGATCAGTTCACAACTCCACAAATAGTGCATTAGTGTCTTCCCACATCTCCTTCAACATCCAACATTTTCCTTTTTTGTCATCTTCATCACTATGGTAGGTGATCTCAGAGTTGTTTTAATTTGCTAAGAATAGCTAAATCACTATTGATTTAGTGATTTAGAGCATTTTTATATGATTACATATTTTATTTGATATATTTGTCTAAAACTGCCTATTTGTATCTTTTGATCATTTATCAATTGGGGAATGACTTGTAATCTTACAATTTAGACTTTGTTCTCTATATATTCAAGAAATAAGGAATTTATTAGAGATACTTATATATAAAACTTTCTCCCCAGTTTTCTGCTTTCCTACTAAATTTGGTCCCATTGATTTTGTTTGTGCAATGGTTTTCCAGTGAAAAATATTACTATTTTTCTATATTTTTATTTTTTAAATTTTATTTTATTGCATCTTGATATCTCATAGAATCATTAATTTCCACTTGCTCAATTCTAATTTTAAAGGAGTTTTTTTTTCAGGGACCTTTTGTACTTCCTTTTCCATTTGACAAATTTCATTCTGGGAGGAATTATTTTCCTCAGTAAATTTTGCTATATCTTCTCCCATACTTTGATTTTTTTTCATGATTTCTTGCATTACTGTCATTTCTTTTTCTAATTTTTCTTCTACTTCCTTAATTTGCTTTTTTGAATTCTTTTATGCCCTTTCAGAATGTTTTTGCCCTAACACCAAATTAATTTTTCTTCAAGGCTTTACATGTAACCTTTTGAGCTGTTGTCTTCTTCTAAGTTTATGCCTTGATCCTCCCTCACACCATAGTAACTTTCTATAGCCTCGTTCTTTTTCTGTTTGCTTTTTGTTCATTTTTCTGCCTTTTTGTGACTCAGTGTTTTTATATGAGAGCTGGATTGTGGTTCTGCACTGTTCCAAGGTTTTAGCACTGGAGCTCAGGGTCTTATTGCTAGCTTTCACTGGACTTCACAGTTTATCTGCTTGCTTTCACTGAAGGGCAATCTTCCCTTCTGGCTTGTACTGGGGGATGGGGTCTTAAGGATTAAGGATTCTTAAACCTCATCAGAACATCAAAGTTTGCAGGACTGTGATTAGGCATTTTATATTTCACCTTGGTTCTGATTGTTTTCCTCATAGTTCATGTCTTCTAATAAGCCAGACCAGTGGTTTGGTCTTCTCTCCTTGTTCACAGTCAACTTTTACTATGAAGAAATTACCTTTACTACCAATTATCTTCACTCAATTGACTCAGGATTTCTAGAACCTTCAAACTTGGAAGATCACCAATAAGTCTAGATGTGTCCACTTTGAGGCTGTTCCCAAAAGTTTACCAAAAAAGGGGGGAAAAGATGTCTTTGTACAAAAATATTAAAGCAGTTCTTTTTGTGGTGGCTAAGAATTGAAAATCTAAGAGGTGCTCTTCAATTGGAGAATGGCTAAACAAGTTATGGTATATAATTGTAACGGAATATTGTTATATTATTGTGCTCCAAGGCATGACAAGCAAGATGATTTCAGAAAAACCTGGAGAAATGAACTGATGCATAGTGAAGTGAACAGAACCAGGAGAATGCTGCATATAATAACAGCAATATTGTTTGGTGAAGAATTGTGAACAATTAGCTATTCTTAATAATACAATGATGCAAGATAATCCCAAAAGACTCATGATGCACACTATCTGCCTCCAAAGGGAAAAAAAACAATATTGATAGAATATATATGAAAGAATGTTATTTTTCAGTTTCTTCCTTCCATTTTTTTCTTTTATTTGAGTCTTCTTGTACAAAATGATAAAATATGGAAATGTTTTACATGATTGCAAACATATAATCTATATCTAATTGCTTTCCATCTTAAGGAGGATAAGGGGAAAGAGGGAATTTGGATCTCAAATTTTAAATTAAAATGTTTTTTAAAATTAGGAAAAAATACAGACTGTTACTATATTCTCAAATAAAAATTTTGAGAGTATACAAATCTATAATCATAGGCTCCGATTTGAAGCTGGAAAAAGCCATCAGATCCCCCTCCCTCCTTTTACAGATGAGAAAGCTGAGTTCCAAAGAAACAGAAGGAATTTATTCCATATCACACAAGTGATCTGCCAAAACTGAGGTTTGAACCCATTTAAGAGTGAGGCAGAGTCACTCCACACCAAAGATTTTCTTCTTGATGTTATCTCTGCTGTTAATTTAAGTCCCTGAACCAAGAGAAGCAGATGCCTTGAGTAACATATTGCTTGCCTCAGCAAGGTCTTAGAGTTCTATGCCCTCTTTGGGAGAGGCCTGAAGAGACTGGAAACTAAAGTGTTTTGCTTATTCATTCTGCGAAGCCTTTTCTGAAATATTCAAGCAACAGGCCTCTTGCTAAACAATATGTGTTTGATAATGAGGCACAATAGAAAAGCTCTTTTACAGCATCCCATAAATCAAAGTCTAAGCCCCCACTTCTGCTTTCACCCCCCAATGTAACGTTTTTCTTTCTTTACAACCTCTTTTTTAAGAGCACAATCAACTTTCCATATGATTTCATCCACGACTGCTGATGAATATTTTTTTAATTTAGTGCCATGTAGAGAAGAAGAAAAAGAAAAAGAAAAACAAGAAGAGGAGGAAGAAGAAGAGGAAGAAGAAGAAGAAGAAGAAGAAGAAGAAGAAGAAGAAGAAGAAGAAGAAGAAGAAGAAGAAGAAGAAGAAGAAGAAGAAGAAGAAGAAGAAGAAGAAGAAGAAAGAAGGAGTAAGAGAATGATGAGGAAGAGGAGGAAGAGGAGGAGAAGAGGAAGAAGGAGGAGAAGGAGAAGGAGGAGGAGGAGGAGGAGGAAGAGGAGGAGGAGGAGAAGAAGAAGAGGAAGAGGAGGAGGAGGAGAAGGAGGAGGAGAAGGAGGAGGAGGAGGAGGAGGAGGAGGAGGAGGAGGAGGAGGAAGAGGAGGAGGAGGAGGAGGAGGAAGAGGAGGAAGAAGAAGAGGAAGAAGAAGAAGAAGAAAATGCAGCATCAATTGTTTCCTCAAATGAAATAGCTCATATGTCCAAAAAATTCAAAGAAAACAGAAATTAGAACAGCAAACTATTTTTCAATTTATCTTAAATAAGCAGATAAATTCAAACAGAAACTACACAGCACAAAAGTAAAAAGATATTCGGCAATTATCCAAAGATCAATAGAGATATTTTATTCAAATGATACATGTGCCAAAGTGAAATCTGGAGTGCCTGATATATATTAGTGAGCCATCTGTAACAATGAGATTAACCTAATCTCATGACTGCTAAATCACCACCACCTTCTCTCTCATGTAAATCCATCTGTACATGTGAAATAATAATAATAATAATAGTTGCCATTTTATAACATTGAAAGTTTTGCAGCATGCTTTACATTCGTCATTTCATTTGCCTTTCACAATAACCCTGTAATGTATAGATGTAGAAACTAAGATCCACAAACACATATTGATTTGATCCTGATCAAATAGAATAAGCCTCAGAGGCAGGATTTGAATCCAGGACCACGTGTCTCTAAGGCAAGCACTTTATACACACTAAATTATACTCTCCCTTCTTTAGTAGAATAAAAGAGAAAGGTCTAGGTCATCATATTCAATTTACTTGACATTTCCAGTTCACTAAGGCCATATTAATCATAGAAATCCAACAAGATGTCTGAAAAGGCAAGATGGAAGAATAGGAAGCACATGGGCTGAAAGATTTGATCTTAATAGACTTGACTCTTGAGCCAAATGCAATCAGTCAATCAACAACCCTGGTGTTGGGAATGCAAGCACAGACAATGAAACAATGAAACTCTCAAGGATTTTTTGTATAAAATTCAATAGAAATAAATGTAAAGTCTTACACTCAGATTAAAAAAAAATCAACTTTATAAACTAGAAATGAACTTAATGTAATTAAATAGTTTCCAATCAAACTTAGAATCATAATATCCAGAACAATGGAGATCATAAGGCCAATATACTGTGCCCTTATCAGACCATAGCTGGAATCAGGTTCCATTCCAGCTGCCACAATTTTAGAGAGGACAATTATAAGCTTAGACTATGTCCAAAGATAGGGTTGCAAAGAAGGTCAAGATCTTGCTAAGATCTACTATAGACCTGGAAGTAGTTAAGAAGGAGGAGGGAAGATTTAGGGAACATGATATTTATCATCAAGTGTTTGGGGGACACACAGAAGAGGCACTGGATTTTCTTTCCTTGGACTCTTACAGCATAACTAGGAATAAGAGTGAATGTTAAAAAAAAAAAACAGCAACAGATTTCTGCTTGATGTGTCATAACAGAAATGTCCAAAAGTATAATGTGCTGTCTTGGGAAATAGAGGGACCTCTCCCACTAAGACTGTTAAGCAGAGATTGAATTATCATGTGCAGTGGTAGATATTATGAAGGAAGTTCTTGGTCAGAGACAGATAGAACTTGATAAATGGCCTCTGACATTTTTTTGTAACTGAGATTCTGTAAAATTTAATGGTTATGTAAGAAAGACAAGGCTCATTGGATTCTAAGCTTCTCTGGGGGAAATCTATGTAGTAGAACTCTCAGCCATTCAAGCTTGAAGGAACCTTAGATGCCCACTCCTTCATTTTACAGATGTGAAAAGGAAAGTCAGATGATTCGACTTAGTTGATAAAGATCAAACAATTAGTAAATAGGAGAGCCAGGATTCAAGGCCAGATTCTCTAAGTCAAAGAATAGCATATTTGCCACCTAGCATAGTGTACATGAAAATGATAGATTCCTGCAAGACTTCTAAGTGCAACCTGAATCAGATTAAAATGTAATTGGGAAATGTTTCACAAAATAAACATGCAACACAACATAGATGCTACTAATTTGTGGTTTTCTAAGTCAATATGTGGTTTTAAGGATCCATTTGTGTTTGTTTGACACCATTAGTATACATAGACTTTATGTTTGTTGAATTTAATCTAATCAAATCAAATAGATTTCATTCAATACAATCAACTGTTCCAGAAATATTTCTCTTGTAAAATGTTAGCATTCTGCATTATGATTATATCATTAATTTAATTTAACTTCTTCTTGTTGTTCAGTTCTTTTTTCAGACTTGTCTGACTCTTTAAGACCCCAGTTGGGATTTTCTTGGGAAAGATTCTGGAATGGTTCGCCATTTCCTTCTCAAGCTCATTTTACAGACGAGGAAACTGAGACAAACAGGGTTAAGTGATTTGCTCAGCATCATACAGCTAGTAAGTGTCTGAGATTGGTTTTAACTTAGGAAGATGAGTTTTCCTGACTTTAGGCCAGGCACTCTATCCACTGGACCATTGAGCTGCCTAGTATTATTATAATGTACATACAAAAGACTAAGATCCTATAGATGCCATAAAGAAAACATGTAAGATGTGATCACTGCTCAATGAACTTTCATGCTAAAGATTAGCAAAAAAAAAAAATGTGTATTTTTCATTGTAATAAGTTTTGAGGCACCATGAACTGTGAAGGGGGTGATAAAATAGTAGATCCATGCAGATCTCAAGAAATCCAGCTATTTGGGAAATTGGGAACCATTGTACTTGTGGAAGGTGTTATGGTTTGTATAATTTTCAAAATGGTGACATCACATAATATGGCTGTGGCCAGTTCCAACTGGGTAGTCAAGATTAGGGATTTCATCCAGGTGACTAAGACAGGTAGTAAAAGCCTACCCTTTTGGGGGAAATGATTAAAGTTCACCTAAAATTGGAAGATCATTTTAATGGTCAGCATGAGTCAACAATGAGACATGACCATTCCCTTCTCCTCCAAAAGAACAAACAAATTTGGTCTGAAAACAAAACACAGAAGGTTATATATCCTTCTGTCCTCTGCCTCGTCAGACCACAGCTGAAGAATTGTGTTCCATTTTAGTTGCCACATTTTAGGAAGGACATTAATGATCTGGAGAACATCCAGAGAACAACTAGAATGATAAAGGACCTTGACATTGACTTTTAAGCTCCTAATAAGTTAATCAATTAGATCCCAGAATAATACTAGCTCAAATTTATGCAATACTTTAAAGATTACAAAGCACTTTATACTTATCTTATTTGAGCATCACAACAAGGCTGGGAAGAAGAGAGTATCGAGTTTTTTGGTGAGATCCTAGAGGTACAATGAAAAAGCACTAGATTTGGACTATAGGAGATAAAAGTTCAATCTGCCACTCAATAAATATCTTCATGTGACATCTGTGAGTCTCACTTGATTTTCTTATCTATTAAGTGATGAGAGCGTTGAATGAGATGACCTTTACAATCCCTTTTAATCTTAAATCTGTCTTCCATTTGATTATCTACATTTGTAGAATAATAGAATTGAGGGAAAGGAAACATCTAACCTGGAGGAAAGAAGACTCAGCAGATATAATTGCTTTCTTCAAGTATTTGGAAGGTTGCCATAAAGAAGAGCTATTTAGACTTTTCTGCTTGTTTATTGATTGATCTGCTGTTAAGTAAACTAACAAGCATTCTGAATCAATTGTTAAGTAGGAACTGAAGGAAGAGAAAGGTTGAGGCTAATACATGAGAAAACCAGCCAGAGTGAGAATGCTACGCTTTTTCTGCCTCTCTAAATAGTATTTGAACAAAATCCACCTTCCATGATTCTTAAGAATTCTTAAGAATCATGGAATCATAAATTTAAAGTCAGAAGAAATATTTGAGATTAGTCCTTTTGTAGTTGAAGAAGCTGAGGATTGGATAGGGGATGTGCTGAGTTCAAAGGCAGGATTTGAAGCCAGTTCCTCCAATTCCAAATCCAATATTCTTTCTACTACATTACAGGATCCTAAGTTCTCAAAGGTTTTGCCAGCAGAGGGCAAACTCTTAAAGGTCCTGCCAAGACAAAAGGATTTCATTTATGAACTCAGCAGTGAACCAAAATAATTGTATCTAAGCCCAGATGATCCAAGTTTGAAGGGCTTCATGACCAGCTTGGGTAAGGAGGGATGGACTTTTAAGCCACAGCAACTCATGAAGATCAATCTCATAGGAAGGGCATGAAGTAAAATTGGTACAGGGAATATTTACCAGATAATATCACAGCTTTTTGAAGTACTGGTGGATAAATTCGGTCAGTCAATAAGCATTTATTAAGGGCCTACACTATGCTAAGTGCTAGGGATATGAAATGAGGCAAAAGAAAGTCCCTCCCCTCAGCTCACAATCTAATGGAGGAGAAAACAAGTAAGATTTCCCTTCCCCTTTCCCTATCCCCATCACTACTCTTTTCCACTTCAAAACAGCTATTAGAGAGAAATCATGTGGAAGAGCCGAATGAATCCTAGCTAAGGAATCAGGAGACTTGCAGACAAGTAGTTTCCCCTTTGAGACTCAGTTTCCTTACTGTAAGGAATGTAGATAAACCCCATCCTGCTTATCTCCTGGGGCTGTTTCAAGGCTTGAAGTACAGAGAAGTGTTTTGTGAACTAGAAAGGGTGATACAAAGATGTTCTTTCACTCCCCATCACATTATAGGGACCTGGAACACAGACCCAGGTTCAGTAGAGAGTCAAAAAATGTGTGCAGGATCACAATTTTAGAGCTAGAAGTATCCTCAGAAGCCATCAATCCACACCCCTCATCCCATGTTATTTTAAAAAATGTTCAAAGAGACTATAGTTTATCTTTGTTATTAATAATCATCATCTGAACAAGCTGCTTTTAGAAAGGCCTGGAAAGATTGACATTTGATGCGAAACAAGTGGAACCAATAATACATTGTGCACAATAAAAGCAAGAATGTGCAATGATCAACTATGAAAGACTTGGTTCTTCTCAGTGGTTCAGTGATCCAATATAATTCCAAGAAACTTTGGGTAGAAATGCCATCTGCATCCAGAAAAAGAACTGTGGAAATTGAATACATCAACACATGCTATGCTCATTTTTTTTCCTGTTTTTTTTTCTCTCTTGTGGTTTTTCCCTTTTGTTCTGGTTTTTCTCTCCCAACATGATTCATAAAGAAATATGAATTTAAAAGGTTAATATACAAGTATAATCATAAAAAATAAAACAACTATTTTTTTTAAAATTCATCATCATCATCATTTAAATTTTTCTATTTGTATATCAACCAATATAGAGATTAAAAAGACAATGAGATAGAAAGAACCTACCTAGAAGAGAAAGATTCAGGCTCTAACACCATTTTAAATAGGTAACATGATTCTGCATGAGTATTCCATACATGGAAAAGGAGATTACATTCTATGTAATACAACACATATCTTTCAAAAGTTTATTGAAATGTAATTCAATGAGGAAGAGGCTGTTTTATTTTTGTCTTTATGTCTTCAAATCTAGCTGAGACCCCTGTATACAGTAGGTGTTCAGCAGATTCAATTGAAAATCTATTGATGAATATATTCATCTATTAAAAAAAACCTATTTTATAGTCTAATGTGATTTTTAACAAATTAATAACTTGAGGTCTTAGAATAATAATGGATAGCATTTCCATGCTGTTTTAAGACTTACGAATACTTTAGGCATGGTGTCTCATTTGAACTTCACGACAAGCCTGAGAGGTAGTTTGCACAAAATTTATAGGGTATTCATGATACAATGCAAATAAATAAATAAATGAAAAATTGAATTTAGAGGCAGGGGTCCTCAGTGCAAAACCTGACTCTGCCACAGAATCCAGAAATATTTCTTAAATTCAAAATCTGTGATATCTTGAGCACATCATCTAACCTGAGATTTAATTTCCTTACCTGTATGTAAAAATAAGAGTGTGGATTAGATGGTGTATGAGCCACTGAATCACTACAATTTATCGAATAACAGAGTTACAGATGTCTTCTTAATTGTATATCAGAAAAGTTGAGGCTCACTGAGTAAGTGACATACCTAAGACTAGTTAATGTTACATCACATTAATAACTACTTGTTGACTAGTCATTAAAATAACTTGACAAAACCAAAGACCAAAACCCAGTCACACTTATAGATATCCACCCCCCTTATTCAATTTCTTTCTGTATCACATTTGTAAAGTATTTCTCATGCAATTCTCTAGCAATGATATATGTATTCATCTTTTTTACTGAATCTTTAATATTTTGTGCCATCTCTTGAAACAAACTAAAATAAAATCTGATTTGTGCTAAAAGAGGATTTAGCAAAAGCTAAATTTTCTTCCAAAGATTTAAGTCAAGGCTCCCTGTTGATTTTCTGCTCCAGTTACTTAACAGCAGGGCCTGGTTTGGTTCCGTCTCGTTTGGTGGGGGCTCTTCCTTTTTTCTTTTCAACCAAAATAGAGCCCTTGAGGCTTTTTCCTTTAGAGTCACTGGAAAACCAACTGGCAAGAAAGCATTCTGATGTTGCAGTTGACATTGGTTATCCCAATTGGTGTCTTCTTAAAATAAAGCTGGGCCAGTGTTTATCTTAGCACTGCCTTCTGAAAATTGTCACAGCAAGAGCTACTTCTCACCACGTTCTATTTTTAAACCCATTTCACAGTTTTCAATGTTTCCATTTGAAATTGGCATTTCTGAGCCTTCAATGGTGAGTGGCACATAGCCATCTTGTTAGAAAGATCACTTAGTGACTGGTCCCCATGAAAAAAAGGGAGAGAGAGAATAATTCTGCAATGTTATGAGTCTGAAATAAATAGAAATATATCTATGTATATACATATATTCTGAGTTCATAAACTCTTAGATTTAGAATTTGTAATGAGTCAACTCATTTATCCTTCTCATTTTACTGGGAGTTGAAGCCTGGAGACATTAAGGGATTTTGTTAATGGTAAAATTAGCATTTGAAATCATGTTCTGTAATTTCAAATCTCATGGTCTTTTCACTATACCAATAATTTAGGAAACATTTATTAAGCACCTACTCTATGCAATACCTTTTGCTAGCTTTTAGAGATACAAATTTAAAAAAAGGTTTTCATCCTCAAAGCATTTGTAGACTGTTGTTTGAATTTATTGAATTTTAGGGCATGATGAGGTATTATAGACACAGCAATTGTTAGAGAGAACAACTCATGTTTCTAATTAGAGAGAACAACTCATGCTCTAATGTTTCTAAGCCTCTTAAGATTTACTCTCCATCACAAATTCTACAGCCCATGAGCCTCACCTCCTTGCTGTTCTTCACACAAGGTACCTCATCTTCTGACTCGGTGTGCTTTTACTGTCTCTCCCCTATCCTTGGAATTTTCTGCCTCCTCATCTCTGCCTCCTGATTTCCCTGATGTCCTCCAGATAAATTCTCTAGCATGCCTCTACCATTCCTCTTTAATATCATTCCTTCAAGATCATAATAGCTTGTGATTTGCAACCATGATATTTTAATAAATGCTTATTGGTTGATTGACCAATGAACTCACTGGCCAATGATACTCCCATGCCATCTCCTCGATTAGATTGTGAGCTAATATGGCCTCTTAATTGCTAAATCTAATGTCCTTTTCTCAATCTTCATCCTTCTTAATGATGAATAGAGAGCAGTGATTGTCTTTTGCCCTTCTATATTTCCCCAGGACTTATCTCAGTTCCTCTCTACAGACTGATTAGTGTGAAAAAGATGGATTTTTGCAGTAGCAACCAGCTTGGGATCATTGAAAGGGCTGGACAATTTTTCAAAATCTAATCCATCTCTATGCTCTGAAAAAAATGAGGCTTGAAAAACTTAAGGGACTTGTTTGAGGCCAAAGAGCAAACCAATGGCTTTCTTTGACCCTTATGTTCAGGATTCTTTCCCCTAGTCATGATTCCCACCTTTTCAAATATGAGAATCCCTTTTTAGTCTCCGATTTCAAACTCTTACAAAGGAACCCGAAGTCATAAAGGGAGAATTGGAAGGGATCTCAAAAGACAGCCAGTCCAACTCCCTCATTTGATAATAGCAGTTGTACTATTAGTACTGATTGATTGGGGAAATGGATGCTGACAAAATGCAAATGGGAATTTAGTAATGCTTTTAAATGAGTTTGTCTTTCATTTATTACAGCAGTATATGAAGACATTTAAAAAATGACAATACTTGGAGGACATACCAGATTTATGGGTCCTTGGCAGGGATTCCTTGCCTTCCCAGGGGTCCACAGTCCAATAGTATTAGAGTTTCTTAAATTAGGAGCTGAAAGGAGGCTTTGAGGTCACTGTGTCCAAATCATTCATTTTAAGGAAAGGGACACTTTAGCCTAGAGAGAGAAAGTGACCAACAAGGAGCAAATATCACATATTCAGAAGCCATTAAATTGTAGCACGTTACTACATCATAACAGATAAAGATTATTCCTACCAGAAGACTAATTGGTTCATTTTCTATATACATGTCTTTCCTCCTTCCTCAAAGAAGTCAAGGACTTTTCATTTCCATCTTTGTTTGTCTAATTCCTACCAAGTCCATAATAAATACTCTTTTAATTAATTGAATTAAATTATGAGCAGTAGAAGAAGTTCATCTTAGACATGGACAACTACCAAGCAGATGAGGCTGCTATAAATCTCATGCCATATTAGCTTAGCATCCTATTAGCATATTGAATAACTCATAGTAGGTGCTTCATCAACACTTGGGTTGATTGAGTAGCAATGGCTTCTTTCATCTCTTGATTCCAAAACTAACTGCAAGGTTAGGCTTTTAACAATCCCAATGGTTGGTACATTTTAATGCATGGAACCAAGAGGAGTTTGAACCAGGCACTGGGAAGAGAGGATCCAGAGGGACATCTACTTCTATGCCCCTGTTCTCATCCTGCTGTGATCATGGAGGGGGCAGAGGCTTTTCCTGTATTCTCCCCAGCAGCAGCAATCCCTTTGCTCATGGGGGAGGAAGGGAGCATATCTAACTCAATCTCTCTCTCTCTCTCTCTCTTTATATATATATATATATATATATATATATATATAATGTATACATATTATATATGTGTGTGTGTGTGTATCCCATCTCTGAAATGTTCTATCCTGCTTATCTCTATTTCATAGCTCCCCTGGATTTCTTTGAAACTCAGCTCAAACCCCACCTACTTTTAGGGGTCTTTCCTAGGTACCCAAGTGTTAGTACCCTCCCCTCTAAGATTACCTTCCAGCTATCTTATATATATCTTTTTTAACCCAGTATTTTGCATGAGGTCTTTCCCATTTGATGTATATTCCCAGAGGGCAAGGACAATGTCTCCACCACCACCAGCAGCATCACCTTTTTCTGTATCCCTAATATTTAGCACAGTTCTTGAAACATAGTAAGCATTTAAATAGTTTGTTGAATGGATAATCATCTCAAATACTCACCATTGCCACTATCACTCTCATCATCCACCTCTCTCTGTTCAGGCAGATTCCCCTTTCAGACTGCCTTCTGGCTAATCTGGATACATATTATGAATAAATAATTGCTCACTGGATAGGAGACAGTTGAGGAATATATTAGGAAATGAAATATATTTTAAATGTCTTACCCATTTGACTAGGATCTCCTTGAGGGCAGGAACTATGATTTGCCTTTCCCATACTGAATATAGTGACCCATACATAGTAAGTAGGTGCTTAATAAATCCTCATTGAGTTAATTGAAAGCCTGTACACTCTGATATTCAGTTAATTTCAAGAAAAACGAAATGAAATACTAAAAGATTTATAAATGTATCCAGAAATATGTTCTTTCCCTTCTTCTGTGAAGGGTTTTTATCTATCCATCATGTATAGCCTATCTGTAATAGAGAAAGGGTTTTTTATTGTTAGAAATTAATGAAGGACAGTTTAAAAAAACAATGGAAAACTGTTCCTTTATGTGCTACATGGCCTTATTGTCTATTTTTGTACATCTACAAAGGAAACCCCCTATGACAGCAGACTATTGCAGGCAGCTGGCAACAATGGATTGGTGACTGAGACCTGGAGACAGCAAGTTTCTTTCACTGGTCTCAGATCTTAGGCTTGGACTTTTCTGGTAAAAGACACAAAGTTGAGAAGAGTTAGGTTCACACAAATATATTTGGGTATTTTTTGTCAGGATGTTTAAAAAGGCTTTGAGATAAAATCTTAGTTTCTCCGCTGCCTCTACCAAGTATTTTGCAATAATATTTTATGACAATATCTAAGAGTGAAGTGATGTAAGACAATGTAGCTCAGGAGAGAAAGTGAGCTTTAAGGCAAAGGAAACTAGCTCTACCACTTATTTTCTACAGGACCATGGCTAATTGTATTTCTCTAGCCTCATCCATAAACTAAAGAAATTGGACTAGATAAGCTCAAAATATCATATTGGGTTCAAACTCTATCTCTGATGTTCAGTTTTTGAGTGATCAGTGGCTAGTCAGTTAGCAGACAGCCTCAGTTTCCTCATCTATAAAATTAGAGGCTTAAACTAGATGACTTCTGAGGTCCCTTCCAGCTGTAGAACTATTATCTTTATTTTATTATCTAGGACTAAATCTATGATTCAATAAAACTATATAAATGTCAAAAAGGTAAAGGTGATGATGATAGCCCTTATGTAGAATTTGAAAATTTGCAAAGCATTTTACAAATATTGTGTCTTATTATGTATTATTATTATGTACTTATATGTAGAGACAAGGGTGGAGGAAAGGGATTTCTAGGGAGAAGGAGTACCTCAACCTCTATATTCAAATCTTGACCCATTTCAGTTCACAGTGAACACACATAGCAAATAACAAAGGAATTCATTTATCAAAATCATAGTAGCAAAATAATAATCAGAGAAGGTCTTCATAGGAAAATATGTACCAAACTATACAGAATGAAGGAGCTCCCACAACTTAACTGAGAGAAAGGTTACTAGAGTTCACCCAATGAGAAATTACCAGTCCCTAAAGTGAAGCCTCTTCTGGCTTCCAAAGAGATTCTCTCTTCTCTTCTCTTCTCTTCTCTTCTCTTCTCTTCTCTTCTCTTCTCTTCTCTTCTCTTCTCTTCTCTTCTCTTCTCTTCTCTTCTCTTCTCTTCTCTCTTCTCTTCTCTTCTCTTCTCTCTCTCTCTCTCTCTCTCTTTTCTCTCTCTCTCTGTCTCTGTCTCTGTGTCTCTCTTCTGTGTGTGTGTGTGTATGTGTGTGTCTCTCTATATATCCCTCTCTCTATCTCTCTGTCTCTATCTGTATGTGTCTCTGTCTCTCTCTGTCTCTGTCTCTTTCTCTTTCTGTCTCTCTCTTTTTTCTCTCTCTGTCTATCTTTTTTCTCTGTCTCTCTCTTCTGTCTCCTTCTTTCTTTGTCTCTCTCTTCTTCTCTTTCTAATGTCATAATTCATTTATAACTTTCAAAAATACCTACAAAACCTCCCATTCTTCTTATAAAAGTGAGAGACTATGGATGTGCACTATCACATGTACTATCAGACTCATTTAGAATATTGTTTAGTTTTGCTGAACTTTCTTTCCCTTTTCTTTTTAATCTCTTTCAAGGGATGGTTTCACTAGAGGAAATGGGGAAGGGATTGATACATTTTGCAGTGAAGAGATTATCAAAACACGAAATGAACCAAAAAAATTAAGCTATGCAAAAACTACATAAAATAAACACGGCTCTGAACTGTATATGGAGTCCACATAAAAGACTCTGTCCTCCAAAAGGAGAAGAAACTGCTCATAATCCTGTTTTGTATTTGCTTCAATTGTCCTTCTTATCAACCTAACCCAGAGTGCTCTGTGACAGAGGCAACAGGGAATCTCTAAAAGTTCTTCCTAAAGATAAAATCACGCATGGTTTGGGATAATTCTGGGATCTCAGTTAATGAAAGTACAAAATGAGAGCAGGAACAGAAATAATCTAGTCCATGTAAATCCCTCAGTGCTGAATACTCTAAGAATTACTTTTGGAGCTCTTCCTCTTGTCATCTCTGATTAATACCCCAGGCAAACAATGCATTTCACAAGTATAATGGGGTTTTACAAGACAAAGGCTGACTGACTCCCCTGAGAATTGAAATTCACTCTTGGGGACAACACACTGAAATTAACCAAAAATCATTAATAAACTTATGCAAGCTTGAGAAATATTTCCCCCAAAGGAGAAACCAAGTAAAGAGTAGCAGTAGTTATATTAGAAATTTGATTGGGTTGTTTTTTTTTTAAACAAAAGAGCATTATAATCTGCCAGAAAAATGTAGAAGAAACTGCTGGAAATAAATATGCTAGATGAGCTGCACAGTGCTCCTCTTTAAATGAGCTTGCTACTTTTCCTAATTAAATTTGCTTTAATTTATAGAATTATAAAATCACAGTTCTATGGGAAGAGCCTCAGAGGATAGATAGTCTAAACCATTCATTTTAAAGATGAGGAAAATGAACATATCTTATCAAAGTTCATACAGGCAGCAAAAGTCAGAGTTAGTACTTTGAACCCAAGACATCCATCCCTTTTAGTGCATTTATTGTTTTCTTCAGTCATCTTTCAGTTGTATCAAACTCTTCACAACCTCACTTTGGAATTTTCTTGATAAATGATACTGCAGAGACCTGTTGTTTCCTTCTCCAGCTCATCTTACAGATGAGGAACTTGAGGCAAACAGGGTGAATTGACTTGTTCAGGGTCACACAGCTAGTAAGTATCTGAGGATAGATTTGAACTCAGAAAGACAAGTCTTACCAACTCCAGGTCCATTTACTGCATTTATTGAGGTTTTGGGGTTTTTTTATGTTTCTTTTTTTAAATCTATATTTTATTAAGTGATACAGTACATTCATTTTTTAATCTATTTCCATATGAATCATGTTGGAAGAGAAAACCCGAACAAAATGAGAAAATCACAAGAAAAAAAATCAGAAGGAATAAAAGGCAAAAATAGTATATGTTGATCCACATTCAGTCTCTGTAGTTCTCTCTCTGGATGTTTTCTATTCAAAGTATACTGGAATTACCTTGGGTCACTGAACTGTTAAGAACCAAGTTTATCATAGTTGATCATCACAATCTTCTTGTTGCTATGTACAATGTTTTCCATGTACTACTTACCTCACTCAGCATCAGTTCATGTAATTCTTTCCAGGCTTTTCTAAAATCAGCCTATTAATCAGTTTTTAACAGAACAATAATATTTCATTACTTTTGGATACCATAACTTAGCCAGTCCCCAGTTGACAGGCATCCACTTATTTTCCAATTCTTTGTCACCACAAAAAGAGCTTCTTTGTTGCACTTTTGCCCACTTTTATGATTTCTTTGAGATAAAGTCCCAGTAATGATCCATTTATAGTTTAGTATACATTTATTATAGTATAGTATACATTTATTTATTATAGTATAGCATACTATCATAACATAATATAATATAGTATAATATTTATTATAGTATAGTATACATATATTTAAAGTGTGTACTATGTAGCATGTATTGAAGATTGCAAAAAAGAGAGAGAACAATCTCTTCTCTTAAAGAGCTTACATTCCTGGAAATGCAGAAGGAATGGAATAAAAAGAGTGATATATCCACAGAAAATTAAATATAAAATATCTACAAGTAATTTAATGGCTTTTTAAAATAATATGTCTGAGGCCATGGGTTAATTGATTCTTTAACTAACTAAAGAAATTGCATTTATTGATAAATATAATACTTTCTATATTTAGACAGTTTTTTGGGGAGAAGTCATTATAAAAATGTTTCAAATAAACATAATTTTTCAATAACTTGGGATATCACAAGTGATTTTTTTCACCTTGTATTCTACTTAACCTATAGGATCACAGTAGAAAGGGCATCAAAAAGTCAAGGGGAAAAAGCATATTTTAAGTGGATCAAAAGATTTTATTGAAATGCTTTTTAATGAATTGAATCCTTTTTTTTTTTTTTTTTTGCTGGGCTAGGTCCTTCTGTATGGACAGAGAGGACAGTTACCTATAATAGATGAGTTAACAGAGCAGCCATTTCTCAAAGTAACTGAATCCCTACAAACCTGCCTGAATACCAGGTGTCTGAAATTGATATCGATATCTGGGGAGCTCTCATATGAATTCTTGTCTTCTTGCCATGAATAGACAATTCATAGCCCCTGGAAAGGGAGGCACAGACCATTGGATTTTCGTGTTGGAGTGGTTCTTAACAAAAAAAAAAAAAAGCTCATTGATTAAAATCCCCCTGATCAATGTTTCCTTTTTGTGAGATGTGGTTGTGTTTTTGCCTTTTCAGATATATTTTTATGGGATAGGTTTTCTTTTCATCCTGGGCATTTAATTGGCCCTCATTAGAAAAGGAAGAAACGCTTCTACAGTTGTCTCATGGGTAGAGTGGTGAGAGATAAGAATAGGAGTCTCCATGGCAGAATGCCTCATGCACATCATCATTCCAATTCCAGCACTGACCATTACCCAGGTGGCCATAGGAAACTTATTGAATCTCTCCAAATCTCAGTTTTCTCATCTCCAAAATAGACATGATAATGTCTACAAAGTGGCCATCCTCTAAGATGAGATGATGTCTCTAAACCAGGGGTCCTCAAACTTTTTAAATAGGGGGCCAGTTCACTGTACCTCAAATTGTTGGAGGGCCGGACTATAGTAAAAACAAAAATTTTGTTTTGTGGGCCTTTAAATAAAGAAACTTCATAGCCCTGGATAAGGGGGATAAACATCCTCAGCTCTGCATCTGGCCCACAGGCCATGGTTTGAGGACCCCTGCACTGTTTTGCAAACTTCAGCATCCCAAATTACTACATAGTTGCAAGAAAAAGTGCTTTTATTAACTTTAAAGTGATATATACAGCTGAACAGTGGATAGAGCACTATTTACTTGGAGTCAAGAAGAGTTAGTGCATTGGACACCAAAAGACATGTGATCCTGAGTAATTTCTTTCTCTTCTCTGAACCTTACTTTTCCCATCTGTAAGTTGGGGCTGCTGATATATAGAACTTATCAGTAGGGTTGTTGCAAGGATCAACTGATAGCATGTCTGAAAAGTGATTTGCAAAATGCTAAGGTGAAATAATGCCGATGATAATAAAACAATAATAATCATAATCATAATCCAAAATAGCTTTATTATGGAGTGCTGAGTTTGGAGTCAGGAAGACCTAAGTTCAAATATAGCTTCACTTGCTGACTGCTTGAGCCTGGGCAAGTCAGTTAAATAAACTCAGAATCAGTTTCCACATCTATAAAATGGGAATCACAATAGCACCTACCTCACAAGGTTACTATGAGAATCAAATCATAATATATGTGAATTACTTTGCAAACCTTAAAACACCATATAAATACTTTTTTATGATTATTGTTATTATTTCACTGATGCATAATGTGCCATCTGTTTGGCACATGTCTAGTTGATGAATAAGCTTGTGCATGACCAAAGCCAGTATTTTTCAGTATTCTCCAAAGTACAGCACTCTAGCAATGATCTGACCAGCACCCCCAGTCCTACTCTCCATTCATACCAACATGTCCTCCATATGGTGATTAGCCAGACTGGCAATCGCCAAGTTTGCTCAGGACAGTGGGATGAGGACTCAGAGATGATGGAACCAGAATATTGACAGGTTTCCAGCTGATCTTAGCGCCACAGAGAACATCTCAGAAGCGAGAGTAATAATCTGAGGCTCCAGGAGAAACTGCTTGTTTACTTGCTGCATCGTCATGGTTACACATAAATCTTTGTTGAGGAGGATGGAAAAGGGAAGAATCATGAAGCAGAAAGTCAGAAGCTTGTGAGCAGGGACAGGTCATTTTTCTGTTTGAATTTCCAGTGCCTAGGACACACTGCCCAGCACCTAGTAGGCACTTAATAAAAATTTCTGAATGACTGAAACACACTTAAAATCATAATAGAAAACTTATTTGCCCATTTTTCTATCTTATAGAGGATCCAGTGGTATCCTCTCTTATTTTCTATTTTCATTTTTTGTCGACAAATTTTATGAGGGAACATGGATTGGTCATTTAAAATTTGGAATGCTAAAGTCCTTAGAGAAAACCTCACTATGCCCTTCCTTCACAAAATCTGTGTTCCCTAAGGTCCTGTTTAAGTTAACAAGAGTAAAGTTAAAAACTCAAGATCAAACATCACCCAGCTTTTCTTCATCCACACCTGGAAAAGACATCAGACACAATCACCTACTTTTTCTTCTAATTTTTTTGTAATTCATTGTCTTTTCTGGACAGGTTGTGCCATGCTGTACACCCTGTGATTTTGTTGTTGCCATTGTTCTTAGAGTTAAACTTTTAGGAAACTGAATAAAAATATATTCAATAGGAGACAGATCCTTTTAGGTTCAAAGAACTAGGTCCTGAAATTTCATACACAGATATAACATAGCAGTTTTTCTTTGATGTGCTTATTGGCCTCAAATTACCATGGAAAAAAGTTGGCTCTGGATTGAAAGATAAGAACTAGTTTTGCTCCAGTAGAGCAAAAGCAATAAAGTGAAACACATCCCCTTTGCCTTACGAGAGAAATGGGCGACTCTGGGGGCAGAATGTTACATACACCATCAGATATGCCCACTGTATTAGTTGTCTTTGCTTAAATGATTTTCCTTGCCACAAAATAGGATTCATTTGGAGGAGGGAGGTATTCAGGGAAGGAAACAGATATATCTAAAAATAACTATCATGTAAAAATGAGAGAGATAGCAGGTTTTACTAGATAGAAAATTATTTGAGGAAGTAGTTAAGCCTAAATTTAAGTCCTGCTTGAACTACACATTGATTAATGTGACCTGATCTAATCACTTAACCTCCCAACACAAGCAAAAAATGTACTTTGCAGATAAAGGTAATCTATATTGGGAAAGGGAGTTTATTCTCATTGAAAGTTCTCTGTACCAGTGAAATCACAGGTTTAGTCTTCCCCACAAAGAAAGTTTTTTTTTTTTTTTAAGATGGGAAATAAAAAATGGCTGGTTCTAATCTCCATTTCCTGGTGATTTCTTCTTATGATATTATTAGGAGGCAGTTAGGTGGTATAGTGGGTAGAGCACTGTGTCTTGAGTCAAGAAGACCTGAGTTCAAGTCTGGCCTCAGCCACTTACCAGCTGTGTGACCCTAAGCAAGTCACTTATCCTGCATGTGCCTCAGTTTCCTTCTCTGTAATATAGGGATAATAATAGCACCTACCTCTCAGGGTTGTTGTGAGGATCAAATGAGATAATTATAAAGTGTCTGGCACATAGTAAACTCAATAAAAATGTTAACTATTGTGACTATTATTAGCAGAAGGACACAACTTACTGGTCTTCACCTTTGTTCACCACAGTACCTTTCTTGACAATTTTGGAGGAAGGCATTAGGGTACACCCATCAAACCAGGGCATATTCATCAAGCCTGCAAATGAGGAAAAGCTGGGGGGAACAACTAAGGTGCCTTTGATGAGACCTGGAGTCAGAAAGGTTTGATAGCCTGGAAAGATGGGGAAAAACTAACACCAATAATATTAGCTGCATTAATAAATCACATTACACATATGTCATCAAACCTTCTCAACAATGCTGGAGTGGGGGATGAGGAATTGTTATTATCCCCATTTTATAGGTACAGAAACTGAGACTGAGAAAAGTGAAAGTTACTGCTCCAAATAGTTGTGTCCAAGAAGGGATTGGACTGAAATTTTCTTGGCTCCAGCAAACTTAAAAAGGAAAAATATAAAGTTTGGAACCTTTTGGAATTAATTTTACATTGATTAATGTGAGCCACATTTAGAGTTGTATTCAAAGTATAAATCACACAATAAGGTACAAGAAAAGAGTGCTAGATTTGGAAGATGTGGATTCCAGTCTCAGCTCTGCTGTTCACAACCTCTGTACCTTGATGACAATTAACCTTTTTAAGTCTCAGTTTCCTACTCTGTAAAATGAGCAGGCTGGACTACATCTCCTCTGAGGTCCCATCCGGCCTTAGATGGAGCAAGCTGTGACTATATGGGAACACTACGACAAACAGGACATCTCAGTCTAAATGGAGCATAACTTCTGTTATATTCCATTCATATAGGAAAACTCTATATGTTCTCAGCTATGAGAAAAGTCTATAGGTTCTCAGCTATGTCAGTGAAAGGACACAGTCTAGAACCGATGAAGCAATAGTTTTAATGCATGTGGTCTTCTTCAGACTGCGTCCAGAACTATTCCTTCATTTGTTCTAGAGAGAATTCTTTTACTTATGTAGCTGAGAACCTGCAAACTGTTTTTGAGATTGTCGCACTCACAGCATATCACTGGGGATGCTGTATGGAATAGTTTGATCACATGTCCTTTATGATTAATTTGAAATTTATAGTAGTCAAAATGACTTATTTGCTCAAAGTCTTTTTAAAAATAATAATGTTGTTGCTGTATATAGGGTTCTCTTGGTTCCATAGAAATTGGACTAGATGAACCCTCCCAATTCAAAGATTCTGGGATTCTGGGATACGTGCAAAGGTTCTACTGCTTCTTAAACCCCCAAACACTTGTGAAGCATATCTTGCCCCTTCACTTACATGCAGCCAAGATTTATATTCTTAAGTCCAGCACTCACTTCTTTTCTTATATGCAGTAAATAACAATCACCCCAGAGAGCATGGGGTGAGAGAAATCTGACTTGAGTGCTCATCACTCCATGGATTTGTCTGAAATAACTGTTACTTGATCTCTCTCTCTCTCTTTTGATTGAGGAACTTTAAAAAAGCCTAGCACTTTGATCAGAAATCCCTTTCCTGAGTCTGAATGATATAGCTTTATTAGCAGAAAGTTCTGGGAACAATCTTGGCTGATGTACATTTCAGATAAAAGGAAGTCGCTGAAGGCAAAACAAATTTGCCTTAGGGGAAGAAATCCCAAACTTGTTTGGCTTATTTTAATGCTTATTTTAAATGCTTATTTTTAAAAAAAATCTTTTTTTGTGTTTGTTTTAATTGGGAGAAAGCACAATGTATTTTTAAAAATTGTTTGAATATGTAGAAATTGCTTTCTATATCCTAAACTTTAAGCACAGTTTAAAAGAAGCTCAGCTAAATTACTTATCACCTATGAACCTCAATCAAGTCTCTTTTTCCTCGACTCATTTTCTCATCTGGACAATGAAAGGGTTTGAAAAGGTTGTTTGATTAAGAATTGGAAACCCCTCATTATAAACTGAGATCCATAAATGGGAAGTGAGTTCTTCAAATTAATACAAATATTAAAATCAAGGACTCAGAGCTACAAAGGGTTATAAAGGTCATATTCCACCTTATTCTCCTTTTACAGTTGATGGAGGTCACACAAAGAGTAGCAGTAAAGCTGGACTTTGAACCCACATCCTTTGACTCAAAAAGCAATGCTCCTTCTACAGTGGTTCACTGCTTCCCTTTGTAGCCTCAAAATATTAAATCTGTGATTCTAGGATGTCTTATTTGACATCTTTTCCAACTCTCATTCCTATGATCCAATGAGAAATATATCCCAGAGTCAGAATATGTAATAAAGTAAATATGTATATATATATATATATATACATATTTACTTTATTATATATGTTATATTATATATTATATATTATATATATATATATATACACATAAACTGAGTAAGCAAATGAAAATTAATGACAGAGATCTGGTTAAATTTTGAACATGGAAAATAGCATTTTAAAAGAGGTTTCCGAAACAACTCATGTCTATATTGTTGTTGTTTCCAGCTCAGCAACTTTAGTTGAGTTCATTAAATAATGAACCAATAGTCAGCAATCATTTCTTAAGATAACAGGCTCGATGACAGACACTGGGGATACAAGTAAAAGATAAAAATGAATGTCCTGGCCTCGGGGGAGTTAATCTACTGAGATGTCTTTATTCCAAGTATTGTGTTTTGCTTTGATTTGCTTTTTTTTTGTCTCCCCTTCCACTCCCACCCCTCCACATACTGATGGGTTAGGAGGATGTTTTAGTATTTCTACATAACGACATATGAAAAATTCAGGATTGGGGAAGATAGGGTTAAATAGAAGGACAAGATGAGCACAGGAAAAGCTAGTATGAGTGGGCTGATCCCTAACTTTGAAACGAAGTCCTACACAGGAGCATTGTTGATTTTTTACAAAGATCATGGAATATTAGAGTGGGGGGTGGGGGGACCCAAAAAGCCATTTACTCCAACCTATATCCTTCTGCAAATTACCTAACAAGGGGTAATGCAGTTCTGCTTAAAGCTATCCAGTGAGGGGAAGCTCACTATCTCCCAAAGCAGAGGTTGGATAATCTCTTCTCAGAACAGGAGTGAGAAGGTCTCAAACTCTTCTATTACAGGATATATTGGCAAAGGAATTTCTCAGCTAAAATTGTCTCCTCCCTCACAAATTTCTCTAAACCCTTAATCAGTCCTCTCCTTTACTACTTTATTTCTATCTCCCATATATCTTCCTATCAGATTTATTTCTAGATATAGTTTCCTCTGTCTTTCTCATAAGCTTCATTGTATCTGTCTTTGTATTCCCTGGGCCAGGTATATAAAAAATCAGTAATAATTGATTAAGCCTAGATTTATTCCTATTTATTTCCTCTTTTTGCCATTTTTTCTTTTTTCCTTGGAACATTATTCTCTAATGTCATGATTGTTTTAGACTCACAGGAACTCTAGAGTCAACTCTGAAGTCCTGATTAGTTTAGTAGTTATAAGAAAAATCAAGGGGGAAAAAATTTAATTTTAAAGCCCATGAGCTGGGAGTTGCCTTCACCAACTCACAATGCTATACTTCCTACTGGGCAATAAGAAGTAGAAAACTAAATTTCTATACCAGGAAAACGTCATTTGCATTCTTTCTCAGTCACTAAATGACTTTGTGGCTTTAGGTAAATCACTTAACCTTTCTGAGATGTAGCTTATTAATCAATAAAATAGAGATATTAGCATAAAGCACCTACATTTAAAGGCTGTTGCAAAGATCAAATGAGATCAGGTATTAAAAGCTTTTGCAAACATAAAAATGTTAACTCTTATTATATTTCATTTCAACATTCTTAATTTCCCTGTGATTTACTTGTTATAGGTTAATTTCAAGAGATGAAATCATTTTTGGAGGAAAGAAAGTAATTACTAAAGCATTTTCCTAATAGTCGTTAGGTAGGGCACTGCTCACTGCCCCCCACCCCTTACTGCCCCCCCTCAACTTGGTTCTTTAGCTATAAAAAAAATTATAGTACTTACAATACCCATTGCAGTTTTCTTATGAGTTTGAGAACTTTTCAAGCCTTCAGATGTTGTAACCTATGACTCTATTTTCTTATTATTTCAGCCAGTGTCCAATTTATGAGGTCAGGCTCCCTTTCTGACTATGGGTCGTCTACTTTCCCCCTCTAGGCAGAGAGATTTTTCAGTTCTTGCTAACTAAAGACAAATATGAAAAGACACTTGGAAACAAAGATTTCTTGTGACATTTCTTTGGAGGGTTCCACTTTGGTTAAGTAACCACCCAGGTGGAAAAACTGAGTGTCTAAAGTCATGAAATCTTTTCCAGGAATCAAACGATCCATGTAAATTGTCTTGTTCTATGGAGAAGTGGTGGTGGTTGGAGTACTGAATTTGCCATCAAGATATAGGTTCAAATTCTACATCAGACGCTTAGTTGAGAAAGTTTTATGGCCTCTCTGAGTCTCACTTTCTTCATAGGTAAAATGGGAATAATAAAAAGTACAATATTTGCCCCAAAAGATTCTTGTAAGGTAATAAAGCACTCTATTATTACTATTCAATTTTATAATTTTAATTGGCATAAAGACCCATAGTATTGCTGATTTAGAGTGAAAATGACTCTTAGGGGACATCTATTTCAGAAATTCTTAACCTAAGGTTTGTAAACAAATACACACACATACACATATGTAATACACATGTACACACAAGTACATATATTTATAGATACGTGTGTCTATGTGTTTAAATATACACATACATATATCACATTTTCTATTCCAATATAATCCTATTACTTTATTTTATGAATTCTTAAGCATTATTCATAGGAGGTCCATAGATGTTAGACTGTCATGTGTGACTATGTCATACAAAAACACAAAAAATGGATAAGAACTCTTGATTTAGTCCAATTTCTCATTTTACAAAAGAGGTACCACTGAACCTCAGGGGAGGTCATGGGATCATATATCTAGAGCTGGAAGAGACCCCAGAAATCACTTAGTTCAATATCCATTTTACAGTTAAGAAAACTAAGGCACAGGGAGGTCAAGGCCTGCTCAGGGTCACTCAGCTAGTAAAGTATCTGATCCAGGATTTGAAAACCGGTCCTTTGAATACATGTTTCCTTCTTGGACTAGATTATGTACTCTGATATTATGGACTATATCATATATGTCAGAAAACATAATCTGACATATGTCAGAAGACTTAATCTGACATAATATGTCAAAAGACATAATAAATCTGTTCCAATCAATGGAACTATCTAGTCTACCTATTACTAAAGAACTAAATAAAAATAGGTAGGTTTTCCTAGAGAGTATATTTCCACAGTGATTATTTTATTTTACTTTTCATCCAAGATTGTGATTTCATTAATTCCTAGGGCAGAAACTCCATATTAGCTTCTATTTTGCAATTTATGGGAATGAAAAGTTAAATGACTTGCCCAGGATCACATAGATAGGTTATAATAAAACTCTAGCCAAATCTTCCTAATGCTATCTACAATACTATACCATGTTATTCCTTATCTTATTACCTTATTAATAATCCTTAAATGAATTATTGATACCACCTCCTCAGTTTTCCATCTATAAAAAGGGAATAAAAGTTCATGTACCACCTTCATTACTCAAAGGGCTATGGTGAGGCTCAAGGATTTTGTAAACCTTAAAAAACAATATATAAAACTCAGCAGTTATTGTTCTTTCTACTAAGGCAAAAAAATCCCTCGAGGTCAATCCATAATGTATGATCCTTCCTCATTTTGCAGAATCTCAAAATCCTAATATTGAAAGCTAGTGTGGTATCGATCAAAAGGAAATTGAATAGGGAGTTAGAAGACTTAGATTCACACCCCAACTATTTCCCTTACTACTCAGAAGACAGAATTGTAGGGCAGTATCAAAGAGTTAAATTTAGGCTTTGTGAAAAGAAAAATTTCCCAACTTTTAGAGGAATCTAAAAGGGAAATAGACTATATGCAAAAGTAATGAGATCTCTCCCCACTGGCAGTCTTAGAGCAAAGGCTGTATACTTTAATGGGGATTTTTAGTGATATAGTTTGTCTAAGTAACCACCAAGATGCATTCTGATTCTTTGTTTCTGTCCACTGATTCTGAGTTATGATGAAGTAGCCACTTCATATATAAAAATTTATACAAAAGTAGTAGATTTCATCTGAAAAAAACATAGTTTTTTAAAAATTATTCTTGCTCTATAGAAAAAATTAGTGTACCTCCTCTAATTTACATTCAAATAGACCAAACAGTATACTGTAAAATCTTTCCAACTTTTCACTTGTAAAGTTTTCCTGTGTAATATATCCTGGCTAATCACCTATGATCTTCCCTTTTCCCCTGAAGTAGTCTTGTGTTTTAAAGTTTGTCCTCCTGGCATATATACAATATTATCCGTATTAGATGGGGCTTTTTGTTGTTTTTTGGTAGTGACCCAAGTGATAGAGAAGTATAATGGTGGAGTACAAGAAAAAAACAAAATAGAAGAAAGTGTGGTATAATAGAAAGGGTTTGGAATTGGACATCCTGGTTTCAAATCCCACCTTTGCCACTTACAATATTGGTTACTTTGGATAAGTCATTCTATCTCTCTGGGTCTAAGTTTCAACACCAATTTTTAAAAAGTAGGGAGGAGCCCTGAGTCTAATATCCTTTGTGCCTTCCAGGTTCATGGTTCTTAAAAAGATAACTATGGATTTTTCTAGAAGAAACAGATTAAATTATGTTTATTTTTTTATATCTATATTAGTTTATATGTTATGTTATATATTATATATTTGTATAATATTATTGCATTTTTAAATATTATATTTAATTTATATTTGACTTATCTCTAACACATTATCTTTCACCCAGAGATTATGTGAATCTAGTCCTAGAAACATGCAATAGTGAACAAATAAAGTAGATGTGAGTGTCCTTTTCACTCGTTTCCTCATGGAAAACAAAAGGAAGAAATTTTTAAGAACAGTTGTTCTTAAAATGATATAAGCCTTGGGGCTAGAAGTGTGTTGTGGAAGTTTGGAGACTCATGGCATAAATTCAATTTGACAAAAGACCTCTTCTTCTCACCTTATGCTCTAAACTCCAGATGTTTCACCTTCTTTTGGGACCAGATTTTGAGCTTGTGCAAGTCCCAACTATTTCAGATGCGGGAACTGAGACCCAATGTGGTAAAGGGACATACAGGGCTCGAAGAGGTGGAGTTGGGTTTCCAATCCGGGTCCTTTGATTCTAGGACAAATAGTTTGTTTTTGGTTTTTTTTTTTTTCCATTGAGCATGGAACTCTGTTGCCAAAAAAATACTAAGAAGTATAGAGAAATATAGACTCCAGGTCTTAGATGATCTTGGCAGCTACTGATTGTTTTCTCGGGTGGGAGGAGGAGGGAGGAGCGCAGGAAGTTTCTTCTCCTCCCACTGAAGCCCTGCCTCCCAGGGTTGGACAAGGACTGACATTAGTTTTCTTTCTCCCTCTTGCTCAGCCCTTCAGCTCCCAAAGCCGACAGTGTTGTGGAAGTTAGGGGTTTGGTTCTTTTTCCTTTTTTTGGTGAATATTAGAAGAACTTAGCTAGAAGACAAGGGGGCCCAGCTGGGGAGAGCTAGTCCAGCTGAAGAATTGGCCGGGTTGGCCGATCCAGCTGCCCAAGTGCGAAGCTAAGTGCTTGAAAGAGGATTATTGCCGCCCTAGAATAAACAGTAAGTGAGAGAATGCCAGTGGAGTGCAGAGCAGTGTTTACTTCCCCGGCCGGAGGGGTGACTTTTGCAAGAGGCTTGATTTGGGGAGCAAAAGTGGGAAATTGATGGATCAAGGTCCATTTGCAAGAGGGGTTTGCTGCTGGCTGTTGAACAAGCGCTTCAGAAAGCAGGGTTAGGGAAGATTGTCTTTTTAGCACTTGGGGAGTGTGGACAGATCCCTGTTCGCTTTGAATAACCAGATGTCATAGAGTTAGGCTTGAATCAATCAGAGACTGAGATTATAGGGAGGCTGTGAGCAAGGAAGAGGAGAGAAAGGAGGAGAGGAAGGAGGGGCAGGGACCTAGAGGGAAGGAAGGGGAAAAGAGGAGAAAGAGGGAGAGATGGAGAAAAAACAGAAAAATAGAGAGAGCAAAAGAGAAGAAAGGAAAGAAAGAAAGAAAGAAAGAAGAAAGAAAGAAAGAAGAAAGAAAGAAAAAGAAAGAAAGAAAGAAAGAAAGAAAGAAAGAAAGAAAATAAAAGAGAGAAAAAAAGAAGAGAGAGAAAGAGAGAAAGAAAGAGAGAAAGGAAGGAAGAGAGAAAGAGAGAGAAAGAAAGAGAAAGAGGAAAGAAAGAAAGAGAAAGAAGAAAGAGAGAGAGAGAAAGAAAGAGAAAGAGGAAAGAAAGAGAGAAAGAGAGAAAAAAGAGAAAGAAAGAAAGAAGAGAGAGAAAGAGAGAGAGAGAAAGAGGAAAGAAAGAAAGAAAAAGAAAGAGAGAAAAAAGAGAAAGAAAGAGAGAAAGAGAGAGAAAGGAAGGAAGGAAGGAAGGAAGGAAGGAAGGAAGGAAGGAAGGAAGGAAGGAAGGAAGGAAGGAAGGAAGGAAGGAAGAAAAAGAAAGAGAAAGAAGAAAGAGAGAGAGAGAAAGAAACAAAGAAAGAAAGGAAATAGGAAGGGGCAAAGAGGCCTGGAAGAAGAGTATGAAGAAGAAAAGGGAGGGAAAGAGGACTCAAAATGAGGAGAAGAGATAAGAGACAGAGAAAGCAGCAGAAAAACAGGAAAGAGAGACAAAGATAAAAGACAGAGTCAAACAAAAAGAGACAGTAAAAAAGAGGGTGAAAAAGAAATAGGGTGCTGAGAGGAGATGTAAGACATACACAGAGATGGCAGAGGTGGCAATCATAAATGGATTTTTGGAGATTGGGGAAGGTATTAATTCTTTGACTCTGTTCACAATGATATAAGCCCAGGACTCTAAACTCCAAAGAGCCCAGGAAAAAAAAATGTTGATAGAAAGAAGCAAAAAGCTTTGCTAATGGGAAGGGCTTTATTCCAGAGGGCACAGAGTGTAATGGAAGAATGGATTGAATGGGAAAGGAAACAAATAGTAAATAATAGATGAGCTTTAAAAGAAGCTTCAGCTAGGAACAGAGGTGCCCTGGAAGGAGAATTAGGAGAGGAAGCCATCAAGTTTTTGATTCCTTTTTTATGCTAGTGGGCTGCCCCCATCCCCAGTGACAGCTTGCCCAGATTGGAGACTGCTTCAGGGATGCTCCAGTCCTTGATGCATGTTCTAAATGCCATCGCTATGCCAGATTCGGGGTCCTCTGGTGCCAAACCCTGGCAATGAAGCCATTGTTCAGTTGGTGCAAGGAATTCTGGGATGTCTGAAAGTGACATGAGTGGAAGGACTCTCGTCCCATCTCTCTTTAATGCCCTATTGTCCCGAAAACTGGCCCTACAAGTCAGCTACTTGGTAGGTATACAGACACACCCCAAGAGATGTCCTGAAACAAGTGTTCCCTTAGATGGCCAGCACCCCATTAGCCTGAAAGTGCAGAGCGATAGGAATTGGGATGGGGGAGGAAGCAAGTTGATGGAAATCAACCAAGATCTTTTTGATTTCCCTCCAACCTGAAATCTACCCTCAAATGAGAGCAAGAACCATCAGAGAGAGAGACACCATGACCATCTGTTCTGTTCCATTCCAAATTCATGAATAAATGAATGGAAGCCCAGGTTTTAGGTCTGCATCCAAATACTTAGAGACTCAGGACTCCCTTTGCTGGAGTAAGCATTCCTGCCTTTCTCCCTCATTCTGGAGGGATGGGGGGGATTGGCAAAATCAGGATAGAAATTTATTTGGGTGGGGGGTCCATGGACATGGACAAATAACTCCATTAATTGCTCAAAAGATTGGGGATTTTTCAGATGACATCATGTGCCCTCTAAGGACAGGTATATTCTAACTTATATCAGTTGAGAGAATAGAAAGTGGGGTGGGACCACATGTGATCACAAGGCAATATGATTTTTTAAAAATAAACTTGGGATATAGGTGTTTATTTAATTATTTTTCCTCTGCACTTTAGTGCTCATCTAGCGTGACAGGCATGGACCACAAACATTATTTGTTTTGGACTTTCTGACTCAAAATACAAAGAAACAACAGGGCTTAAGTTGGGATTCAGGTGGGGTTTACATAGGCTTCTTTTTCACAACTATGGCAGAAGTGGAATATTTTTATGCTCTGTTTTCAAACTAAAACCTCATAAGAATGGGTACATTGGTAAAAGTGATTTGGGGTGTGATCACCACAGTAAAAGGGCTTGACTATAATTTAATCAGTGATCTATTTATTTTTCCTTTTAAAAAAATGTCCTTGATATTTAAAAATGTTTCTTGCCCCATCTTGTGACTCTTATCTCAAAGCATTACCCCAATAGTAATCCTCATCTGCTCTATGTACAAAGAGAGAACAACTTTAATTTTGTTATATGGGCAAGATGACATTTCCCCCTAATTTAGGAGATGTATGAGAGTCAAACATTTGATTATCCCAGTCCTCAACATCTATTTATACAATTACAAGACTAAAAAGGAAGTGCTAAGACCACATTTGTCCATCGTGATCCTCTAAGGTTCATAATCTGGGGTTTGTGAAGTTGTTTTCTTAATATTTGTGGCTATATTCCAGTATGACTGTTTTCTTTTATAATTCTATAATTAAATAATGCATTATGCTGAAAAGGGTTCCATAGGCTACACTAGATTTCCAGATGGATCCATGACATAAAAATCATTAAGAACCTCTTCTATTAGTAATTGCTTAAGTCTCCGTAGGTAATATTCAGACTGATCTGGAATGATGAAATTAACAATGACCCAGAGAAAATGACTGCTAAAATTTGGGTGGAGGGCACAAACTGGGGAAGGGAATAGCAAGAGAAGGCAGCAAAAAGGAAAAGTGAGTTATCACCCACCAGGAGCTTAGGGAAACTAGAGGATCTTTGCTTATATACATGGAAGAGCTATAGAAAAGATAATGAATTTTGACAGTAGGGCTAAATAAAGGGATTCTTTTTTTTTTCTTTTGCTATTGAATATTAGCTGGGAGTTAGACTGATTATTAATGCAAAGAGACTAGAGATCAATAATGCTTCAAAATTACCGAGCTACTGAACTGCTTTTTAAAATTATTCTTTCACAAGAAAAGTAAAGAAAAAGGATATGGAAAGCTAAGCAGTGATGAAGACATCGAAATAATTGTTGATCAAAACCAGGTAAGTGGTTGCTTCCATCAGTTTCCTTTGCTTGTTCATATTCCTGAATGTTGACATCCCTGATAGCACCTGAGGTCCTATTATCTACCAGATCTATGGGGTGTGTGCGTGTGTGTCTGTCTGTTTACTTGTCTATGTCTGTGTATGTGTTACAGTTCATTTGCCTTGGTCCTTATGGGCCTTCTCTTCTGGCTGTGGCTTTCCTAGAAAGATGGGTTCTGAGACCATCCTTTGATGGGCTACCTGAGCCAATGACCGCCTAATGGTCTGTGGATGAATATGTTGCAAAACAGAATAAGAGAAAATTTTGAAGAGTCAGATTTTGAACTGAGCCTAACACAGATGGCAACTATGGAATGAATTAGATGAAAATGGAAAAAGGAAGCCTTCCATTGATTCAGAATACATTCTAGAGGATCAGATTATGTCTAAAGTCTTTTCCAGCTCTAAATCTGTGCAATTGCAGTCTTACAAGGATACGTTTTATGTACTCTTCATAATTTTTCTGGATTCATTCCCACAAGTTTATGAGACAGGCAGGGCAGGTGTCATTCTTTCCTCTCCTCCCCTCTCCTTGCTTCCCCTATTTTTCTCCTCTCCTTTCTTCTCTTATTTATTGGACCAGACCAGTGATTTCATTGGCTTAGGAAACTCCTGGTAAGGAAACTCCATCTACCAATTTAGATTGCCACCTGCTCTGCCTTAATGCATCTTTAGCATGTTACATAACAAGGGAGACAAGAAATTATTCTATTAATCAGGACCCAAATTCCCACCAGTCACACTGGGAGTAGAATAACACATGCTTCCCTTTTAGAATTGTACCTTCAGGTATTGAGAGGTTAAGTTAGGATGTATCAGAGGTGACACTTAACCCACCTTCTCTTGCCTAGAAGGTCAGATTTATATCTACCACAGCACATTGCTTTTAAAGGATGATTATTTTAAAGATAATAAATCTGAGATTTAGAGAGGGCCCCAGGATCAGTCATATACCTTTAAATGTCAGATTGGGCAACAGAACCCAAATCTCTTGATTTTTATTCCAATACGTTGCTTGAGATGACATATAGAAAACTAGCTTTTAAAAAAGCAGAGAAGGTTAAAACAATTATTGACAGTGCCTGCCCATTAAAGGTTTTGTCAAATATTATAGCTATTTTTTTTGAAAGAAAAATGCGGAAAAAACTAAGATAATTATTAAAAAGTAATTATTGAAAAATTGCCTTAAGAACTTTCTTGGACAAAATGGTAAAACTACTGAATAACACAACGAATTTAAAGGTAAATTAGAGGCTCTCCGAAAGAAGCCACTAAGTTTGATTTTATATAAGCACACAAGGTGAAATAAAAACTGGTTAATGGCCTATAAACAATGACACACTAAGTAATGAGAGGTGTCCAACACAGGTCTGTGGGAATCGGCACCAGCCCAGCTTCTGACATCTTTGTTAAGGATCTTGGAGACAGGGCAAGCAGAAAATGCTTTTGATGGGGAGGAGGGCCAGAAGCTAGAAATGGTGCCAGTTTAAATGGAGAGAAATAGTTTGATGGGACTAAAAGAGATCTCAAGATTTAGTGTTGATACAGAGAATATCCAAACTAGAGGAGACACCTGAGAGAGGAAGATCAAAATGACCTAATTCATTAAATCTAATGGAATCAACATAAAATGAGTCACCATGTTGGGAGGGAATGCAATATAATAGAAAGAGGACTGGACTTAGTCGGAAGACCTATATTTAATTCTGACATTTACTACCTATTTGATTTAGAATAGGACATTTAATCTCTCTGAATCTCAGTTGACTCATCTATAAATTAAAAGATTTGAACTAGATGACCTCCCTTTGATTTCTAGAAACTTCAAATATCCATGGTTGAAAGGAATGGGGGAGCAGGTGAACTTGGCTACAGATTCCAGTAGCACCATCATTAACACCCAAACTATCGAGCTAACTGGTGTGGTTTTCGTGGGGAATTGGTTAGGTCATGAATCATAAGACCAGAAGTCATCTAGTCCAATCTAATAATCTCACAGAGGAGGAAACTAAGACTAGGAAACTAAAAAGACTTGCCCAAGTTGACTTGGAATTCCCACCCAGATCCCCTAATTCACATTGTCAAATGCAGCCCTCTGTCCATTGCACCATAGAAGGACCTGTAAGGCCATCTTGGCACAAGATTGCCAGCTAGCCCTAGCTTCTAAAAGCGCCTCCGAATAATCTAAGGAATTATGTTGTTCTTGCCTTCTTTTACATACTCAGTTCTTCTGAATCTACCTTCCCTTCTCCCCCAACAGAATGGCTTCTGAGTGTAGCAGGGGGGAAATGTGAATTTGGCTTTGTGTTTCTGTCACCTAGAGCCAAATTATCACTTTAACTAATGAGGCATGTAATGCTAGAGCTTGAGTACTAGGATGACCTGTTAATCTATTATTTTAATTATGCTTGAACAATAACTTAGAGGCATGTACTTTCCTCCTCCCATTGGTACTGGTGGGAATTGGGGGCCCTGATTAATAGGTTAATCCCCATCATTTCCCTTAGTAAAAACCATGCTACAGATGCATTAGACATTCCATATATCTGTGTCAGAGGCAATTGGGAATGTTGTGGGGGGGGCAAGGGAAGGATAATTACTTGTATGTAAAAAATAACACAATCAAAATATGTCTTTCTTTAAATTTTTCCTACCTGCAATCATCTAGAAGGTGAGTTCTTAATTACTCTTGATTTTCTTTAGCATCTGGGGACTCTGGAGCTCTGCTTTCTTAAAGATTTTATTTAACTAAACATCACGGTACAAAATCTAGAGAGATACTCTGAAGATTCCAGAAATGGAGAAACCAGGGTATTTCTTTTCCTAAGGATACCCTTCCTAGAGACATCCTTCTGTAGCAAAACCCATGTGCTTTCTTATTCTGAAATGGGGTAAAGAGGAGTCTATATATATACATATATATATTTAGTTTCTTCAGAATCCCACACCTATGTCACTTCCTTCACCTGGACCTCATCGGGTTGAATAAGATTGATATGTGTTCCTCTCAAATAGAACTTTCTCTCTGTACTGTTGGGTTCATGCTTGCTAGATGGAAGTTGGGTGATATTTTTGCTCAGAACTTCATGTCTGACCGTGTTTAAAACCTTAGCAGTGATGCTTTCATATACACTGTTAGAATGATACTTATCCTTTTCATGTCTTGGTTATATGTTTCATGCTGAAGCTGTAAGAAAACCACCAAATTTGTTTCACTGAGGTAAAATATTTGGGAACTCACTAATTAGTACTTGTGTACCTAAGTGTGCTTAAAGGTTTGGCCCATGATTTCATCAGTATAGGGAATATGAAAAATCCCTACACCTATGCAGATTGTCAGCTCATCAGTAGCAGATAGTCCTGGAAAGTAAACTGGGCCCAAGTTAATAGCTTATTCAAGGTCAAATAGTCAGTTTTATCATAAGAAGAACTTAAACATAGGTTTTCTTGACTCTAAGATTGACCTTTCATCATATACATGTATATTTACCTGAATATATAGATATAGATGTCAAAAGCAGATAAAACTATGCTTCTATATATTTATATAGAGGGGAAAAATCATCTTCTTAGGTTTTATGCATCTGTGATCCAAGCAACAAACATGTATTAAATAATTACTATGTGCCTAGCACTTTGCCAAAAGCTTGAGATATAAAGAAAGACACTTCCCCACAAAAGACAGTCCCTCACCCCAAGAAGTATACATTCTTAAGAGAGAGAACACATAAATATCTAAGTATATACAAGCTGATTTCAGAGTATGGGAAGGAAATCTGAGAGGGGGAGACATGTGAAAATGAGAAAAGGTAGTGGGAGGAAGGAGAGAGGCATAGGGGGAATAGAGAGGAAAATGTAAGAAGAGAGAGAAATGGAGAGAATGAGACAGAGGTAAGAAAAACCCAAAGATAAGCGAGAGGGAGATAGGTGTTTTGTTTTTCCAAATGACATATTTGCTTCATTAAATTTCTAAACCATAAATGAAAACCATATGCCAGTTTATTGCATTTTCACAGCCATAAGCATTCAGTCTGTTTTCTGATATTCATCTGGGAGCATCCTGGCGGAGTATGGTCCTGTACTGACCACTCCTATGAGCAGTACCCATAGAAAACCTGAAGAAATTAAATAAAATAACTAGAGATCAAGGCTGGGCAGAAATCCTCTGCTCTCATTATCTAAACAGCCATTCCAAAGCTCTCACTGCATGAAAATGTGCAAGCTGTCAAAACAAGAGGCTGTACCGGCATAGCTCCTGCTTCCTTGAAGACCCTCAGATTTACTGACTGAGCAAAACAATCACAGAAATTATAGTCAATAAGTTTTATGTGGATTTTACTCCCAAGAAAGCCCTGATCCAGGCAGAAAGGGCATGATTTTTCTATCAACCCAAAAGGCATTTATTAAGCATTTACTATACATCATGTTAAGTGTTGAGCATATGGAGGAAAAAATAAAAAGACCCTGCCCTCAAGGAGTTTCCAATCTAGAAAGAGAGGCAGATGCATACAAACAGGGAAATGTATATGTATAAGTTAGATAGATAGACAGATAGATTGATAAATAATAGAAAGATGGATAGAGATAGATAAATAGATAATAGAATGAATGGATGGATGGATAGATAATAGATAGATAGATAGACAAATAGAATAGACAAACAGACAGATAGATAGATAGAGATAGATAGATAAATAGATAATAGAATAGATGGATGGATGGATAGATAATAGATAGATGGATAGATAGACAATAGATAGACAGATAGATAATATAAAAAACTTCAGAAGGAGAGAATGAGTCTATAATTGGGTTTCCTATAGGAAACAACACATGAGCTAAACCTTGACTCTGTTATTATTGGGTGGGAAAGATTATTGTAGAAATGTGTCAGACTGGCTTCATGTCAGCAGGGCTTCAGTCTATTCATGGTGAGATAATCTCATCCCAATATCACACAAATGCCCATGAAATATTCCTGAGCACACTTTCCAGGAAGACCAGTGATCTTCAATGTCAGTAGCAGCTTAATAGATAGCCAGTCATGAAAATAAATATTTTTCACTGGGAACCACAGCTAAATGTTCATACCGCAACCTGAGCAGTTCTGAAAGTAGAGGCCATGAATCAAAGAGAAAATGTTGGATTAAAATCATAAAGAATACAGAGATGAGCTAGCATATCCTGACATCAAACAAATCATCTTTAAATATTGTCTTGGGACTTGCTAGGGTAAATAGAACAAAGATAATTTCCCATATCAATCTTGATTAGGGATGCATTGTTTATATTTTCCTGATCACAGACATTTTGTTTTACATCGTAGCTTCTTCTGCACTAGGGAAGTCAGAGGGTTCCGGGTTCTGTGGAGATGCGCACATTAAGAAGAACAAAAGCAAAGCCCATATTGAATAAATCAGTCATAGTTAGTGATAGCTATCATAATTCAAAACTTAAATACAGTCTATTTCAATGGTATTAAGCCCCTACTATGGCCCAGGTACTGTCCTAGGTATAAGAAACAAAGATAAAGACATTCTTGCTCTCAAGAATCTTACAGTCTATTGGAAGATAGAAAATGTACATGGATAAATATATTAAAAAGTACAAAATAATTGGAGATGGCATTAATGAATGGGGATCAGAAAAAATAGAAAGAGGCATATGAGCTGAACCTTAGAGGAAACTAGATATGGAGGTAATGGGGGAATGCATTCCAGGTAGGAGAGGGTGATGTAACAGTAGAAAGATGAGAGATAGAATCTTTACTTTGGAGAATAGCTAGAAGACTCATTTGGACAGACCACAAGGAAATAATGAAGGGAACCATAGGAGAATGATATTAATCTGGAAAGATAGATGAGAGCCAGGATTAATGAAAATTTAAAATGCCAGCCTACGCACTTTATATTCTTTTTAGAAACCATAAGGAGACAGTGAAACCTCTTGACCAAGAAAATCACATAGAAGAATTATGGAAAGAGTTTGTGTTTTAGGAATATCCCTTTGGCAGAGGGTAGATTAAGATAAAGAGAATAGGAAAATATGAAAGCCAACATATGGAAACATCATGTGTCTTCTGGTACAATTAATGGTTTTTGCCATCTATCACTGTTTCACTTTGTGGTTTCTACTTTGGCGTTTGGAAGATATACCTAGACAAAAAGATATGTTGATTTAAAAAAAGGGAAAAATAAGAGAAATAGAATGATTCATTGAGCAGATAAGATGATAAATAGGCAGATAGATGTGTGTGTGCGTGTGTGTGTGTATAGTGTATGTGTGTATACACATATACAGATTTATTTCTATTGCCAGTATTTTTCTAGCATGGATAGACACAAAGGATCCTCTCCTTCTCCTTTTTCTTCCCTTTCTCATTCTCCTTCTCCTTCTGCTTCTCTTCCTTCTCCTTTTCCTCCTCCTTTTTCTCCTTCCCCACCTCCTTCCCCTCCCCCCCAAATAACTGATTTCTATTTTGAGCTCATGTGTATTAAAAGAAATAATGATAAAATGGGCAATAATATTATTATGTTATTAATGTCTGGCTAGTGTTTTGTTTTGCTTTTAGTTTTCTTTTCTTTCTTCCCTTCTTTCTTCCTTCTTTATTTGTTTGTTTGTTTGTTTTGCTTATTTATTTATTGCTATACCAGCATACTTCCTTACCTAAAAATTTCAGCCCAGATCATGAAAGTACTTTGAATCAATAAGTGGGTGTTTATTAAGCTCTTACTATGTACTAGGTGTGCCTTGGGGATGCAAAAACAAAGAATGAAATGATCCCTAGTCACAAATACTTCTGAAATGTTATCACAATTTTAATTATCATCATCATGATTCTTTTCTTCTCATATCATTATAACGGAGAATTAGTGTAGCCTAGTGCCCAGCTCCTTACCTGTGGTTCACGACCCCATATGAAGTTTCATAACTGAATGTTGGGTCATGAAATTATGATTTATTATCAATAAATGTTTGATTTGTATACCTATTTTTTCTACCTATATGCCCAGGGTCACACAAAAATTTCTTAACCTCTAAGTGCCCTTGGTGATCTCCTAACACATTAAGTTGCAGAAAAAGTGCCAGCCTGCATTGGGAGAGGAAATTTCCCCACTAGGAGTTCCTTACAACAATGAAAATGCAGCTTAGGACCCCTAAAACTTGCAATCAGTATGACTGAAAAATGCTTACCTTTAGTGCCCCTGTTTCAAACCAGGAACCTTTAAACTTTTAATAAATTATCAAAAACTCTCCCACAAAGAGCTTTTATTTATGAGTTGTATTTACATTTACCATATTAGAAATATAAATGTCATCACATTATTATGAAAATCATTTTGACTTCTCAGGACTTCCTTAGCACTCCTATGGGAACTTGGGCCACAACCTGAAAGCAACTCTTTAGGACAACAATGTCAGAGAAAGCAACAAAGTGCACTGATATAGGTAGCTTCCCCATCAGGGATTCTGTTATATCATTGAAATCACAGGTATATTAAGAATTAATGCTGCTAAATCTGCCTATTCCCAGGATCTCCCCACACCATTCTATCCCCATTCAGAAAATTCAGGGATTTTCCCAAAGCACAAATCCATCCATATCTCTTCCCTAATCAATAAACTCCAAGAACAGTCATCCCTAAATATAATCGCCTCCATTTGGAAGATAAATATGGGAGGGGGATATCTTATTGAAATTTAAGCTTGGTTTAATTTAAGTACATGGTTTTTTTTTAGGATTTTTATGCACCTTATACTTTAAAATAAGATCTTTCATTCCATTTTTCAAGATTAATTTTATCCCCACACTGGTCACTTATCTTTCTATAATATCTACATTAGGGAGTTCATTTCAAAACAAGACCTATTTTCCTCCTTTTATTTCATTTTTTTCATTCCTTCTTGTTTTCCTTCATTTCTCTTTTTAATTTTTCTCTTACTTTTTTCTCTTTTTCTCTCCTTCCTTTTCTTCTTTTTCCTCTTTTTTTCTCTTTCATCATTCTCTTTCTTTTCCTTTTCTTCTCTCCCTTTCCCTCTTCCTCTCCCTCTCTTTGTCTTCCTCTCCCTCTTTGTCTCCCTCTCCCTCCCCCTTTTCTTCTCCTTCTGTCCTCTATCTCTCTCTGTCTCTCTCTGTTTTTGTCTCTGTCCCTTTGTCTGTCTCCCCCCCTCCTTTTTTTGTCCAAAAAAGATTTTAAGTTATCATATGGCAGGCTTCGAAATTTTTTTGTGAAAAGGAGAAAGGTATAACAAATTTTTCAACAACTCCCCAGAATTTAATGTAATTTACATATAGGGGGACCAGTTATGGACTTTGATACCCTTTGCTGGACACAGAGAAAGAGAGAATGTGTTCAACTATAACTATATAACTCTTCTGGAATTCAGCATTCAACTATCTCAGCAATCAAGTACTTGAAATTGGCCATCATCCATTTATTTTTAAAGGGCCCTAACCAAAACAAAACAAAAAAAAAAAAAGCTTCCTCATAAGGGACTGGAACAAAGTATCTCTGCATCAGTTCTTTGAAAGAAAAAACTATCTAGAGGAAATTTTGTATTGATTTTAGTTATTTTGTACATCCCAAAGTAAGAAAATAAAAATGATAGGCCAAAGCATTCCAGAGATAGAAAAAAAAGCATAGAGGTTATCTAATCCAATATCTTCATTTGAATTGATGAGGAAACTAAGGTCCAGAAATCTTACTTACATAACATCCAATAGTAAGAATGATAGGGAAAAGTTTTACATGATTGCATATGTGTAAGCATAGCTAATTGTTTACCATCTCAGGGAGGGAAAAAGGGAAAGGAGGAAAAAGGGAGGGATATAATTTAGAACTTAAAACTTTAAAAAGACCAAATGTTAACAAGTTGTTTTAACATGTAATTGAGGGAAAAACTAAAATATATTAAATTTGAAGAAACAAAACCAAAATTTAAACCAGATCTTCTGGTTCTCATTTCATTGTACTCTCTTAATTCTATATCTGTGTTTTTGTCTCTTTCTTTTTCCAATTTTGTCTACACTGTCAACAAGTATTTATTAAGTGCTTACTATATGCCAAGCACTAAATTAAGTTTGTTATACTGTATATGTCTTCCCTGTTCAGTACAATACATAAATCCTACTTTGGAGGAGGAGTGGAAACATGAGGATGATTCACCCTGAATTTCCCTGTATAGATGAATCTGACAGAATCCCAGAATTGTCAAGCCCAGAGTTCTTTTTATGGGTCTGTTCTTTTCTTTCCAAAAAAGAAGCTCTTCTCAAGTCTAGGAAGTCTCTCTATCCATTGTTGAGGTGGGGGTTGAGAGGAAATGGAGATCATTTTCCTATCATATGATCTAGTGGGAACAAACGTCACTCATAATCATTCATCCCCGTTGTTATTTATCTTTCTACCATTGTTTATCCTTGATCCTCCTTTAGCCAAATTATCTCATTCCTGAAATTTGTGAATAAGGGACTTGTCTAGGGGGGATGGAGGGAGAGAGTACCACCATCTCTGCTTTGTGCTGGGTGATCTGCTCAGATGGGACAATTATTCATCACAGCTTTCCCTAACAAAGTGATCTCATTTGTATAATCTGTGAACATCTGGCTGATTGCCATTAACTGCTCAGCTAAGAGTAGAGGTAGTTTTCCTTCCTTTATGACAAAGAGGTACTAGTAGGTCCTTCTCACGGGTCTTCCCGTCAGGCCTTAATCTTTGAGGGTGTCAAAAATGTGACATTGGTCTTTTATGAATGATGTGAGAGAGTTCTGGGGCATGGAATAGTCTCAGATCAGTGGCTAAAATGCATTTGGGATCGATGTGACAGGCTGGTCCAAGACAAAACATGCATTGTAAATGAAAGGCTGCATGGAGCAGTAGACAGGCAAGTTAACTTAGGAGATGCTGTCATAAATCTACACCCATATATTGCAGTGCAAAGAGAACCTAAGAATTGTTTCAAAAAATTCTCATATTAGGCTAATACCCTGATTTTTCAGTTATTTTAATTATTTAAAATCTGGAAAAGGTTAAAAATGTGGTCATTGAATTAGAATATAATCATTTGCTGATGATTAATTATACAATATGTTCCATTTCAATGTAGATATTTCCATGAGTAGATTCTAGTTAATATGGGACAAGTTGATAGTTACAGCATCATAGATTTAGCACTATGAGGGACCTTAGAGATCCCCCAAATCTAACTCCCACATTTTACAAGTAAAGAAACTGAGTCCCAGAGATAATAAGTGACATATTCAGCTAATAAGATTTAAGCCCAAGACTTCTTAATTCTGAAGTCCATCATTTTATGTACCAGCTCATGAGACCCCCTCATTGACAGTCAATCCTAGAAGCATTTTCAGTGTCCATTTTGTTGGAGGCACCATGCTAGATGTTGGGGAAAATGAAAACAAAAACAATCCCTGACATTAAGGAATTTACATTCTTTTGGAGAGACACAACATAAAAAGGAAGAAGACCTCTTAGAAATTAGAAAAATTTCCATGAAAGGTGATTTTACAAGGCATCCATGTCTCACCTCAGTGAGTGCTAGGAACCAAGTGAGATCCAAGAAAAGGTTAATTCAGTATTCCATAGAATTAATCTTATAGGGAATGAAGACAGGAATATCAGGGTGAGTATAGGGAAAAGCTGGTGTATATAAAAACAGCAGCATTCTCAACAGAACAGATAAATGTGGCACTTAGGAATGGCCTTGAAGTTTACTGGTCAATAGGGAGGAATAAACTCCATCAGCAGATCACTAAATTGTATATGATCTTAAACTTGGAAAGAACCTCAGAAATCATCTTAGTCAGTCTCCTTATTTTACTGATAAAGAAATTGGAATAATAATACTGTCATGGAGATAGCACTAGACTATGGGAATGAGGGATAACAGATGAACAGCCCAACACTGGCACTAATATCCTCGATATTTGATAAATCATAGAAAAGCCTCCTGTTCAGTAGGTGGATCTTTCATGAGACATGGATGAGGATCCCACAGCATATGAAGGGAATGTACAAAAGAACTGGGATGGTATCAGCAGTGAAATCATGATCTATTAAAATAAGATATAAAGTTACCTGATTTCATATGTGGCAAATACCAGGCTTCAAAAAATTTAGCTGTTCCATAGATTCATTGAAGGCTCACATCAAGGCATAATGAGCATTTCTGTCAAATTAGCAGCTAACAAAGCCGGGAGGAATGGTTAGCACGCTGTATGACAATCAGGATCCAAAAAGACCTTGGCAGGCTATGGCATCAGGCTGAATCTTATGAGATGAAATTTAATAGGAGCAAATTTAAATAGTTATACTTGGACTCAAAGAATCAGCTTCATGAGGACAATATGGGAGATGCTCAAAAGGGTCTGAGGATTATAATGATTCCCAAGTTCAATATAAGTCAACAGTGTAAACTGGCAGTCAAAAAGTCAACATGATCTTGGATTGAAAGATCTAGAAAAGCAGCAGGAAATCCCATCTAGAGTATCATGCCCAGTTGTAGTTGTCTGCATTAATACACTGACATATCTAGAGAAGATCCAGAGGAGAGCATCTGGAAAGATAATGGTTCTCAATTCCCTGCTATAGAGAAGTAAATAAAGTACCAAGAGATGCTTCATGAGGAGAAGAGATTTAAGGGGAACATGACAGCTGTTTCCAGGGATTTGGAAAACTGTTATATAAAACAGAAATTAGGTATGTTGTGCTTGGCCCCACATAGTGGATCTAAGGATACTGGATGGAAATTGAAAAAAAAAAGTCAAACTTGGGGGGATGTCAGGAGAAATTTCCTACTAATGAGAGCTGTCCCCAAATGAAATAAGCTGCCTAAGGAGGTGATTCTGTCCTCTCACATGCAGTCCACAAGCAAAGGCTGCATGTCCATTTGTCAGGTATGTTTTGAGTGGGGATGCTTTTTAGTATGCTTTCTACTAGATAACTGCTCAGGTTTCTTCCAGCTCTATGGAATTCTGTGATTCAGTGATGTGTTTTAGATAGCTCTTTGAAATTCTAAGAAAGATCATTTTTTTAAAAATTAATTTAAATGTCAAGGAAACACATCTGCATGTTTTTAAATTAAATGAATTTGTGAAGAAAATGAAAATTTCATTTGATTCCAGCTCTCCCCTGAGAAAAGCAGATATTTAAAGACAGAATTGTTGAGATTAATAAATCCATGATTAACATTAGAGTTTTATTCCACTCCTTTTGTGTTGCAAGTTCCTTTAGGACAGGGACTGGTTTTTGCCTTTCTTTGCTGAATTTTTACAATGCATGGTATATAGTAAGCGTTTCATAAATGTTTATTAACTTGACTGATTATTCTTGTCATGGACCTGACTTGTGTGACCACTTAAATGTATTGGCTTAGCTGGAAAAAAAGGAACCAGTACTCTCATCTCCTTAGGATATAGATATTATGATTAAATAGAAAGATATGAGGAGTAGATGAAATAGCCATATTTAGGTTCGGAATTCCCTCTAATAAGGAAATAGAGTTATGGGAAAAGTAATACAGAAAATCCATAGCTTAATGGGTGGGAGGGAGGAATCTGTGGGATATATTAATAGAGTTGCCAAAAATCTGGAAGAGACCTTAGAAATGATCTAATTCAATCCTTTTATTTTATAAATATGGTAGTTAAGGCCTCGGAAAAGGGAAATGATTTGCACTGAGGTCCAAAGTGAGATTCAAATATAGTTACTCTAGCTTCAACTCCAATATTTATTCCTTTAAAATGGGCAGTTTCTCTTAAGACTAAAATTTATCATGATATGGGGGGAGGGATTAACAGATCTGTAGGCTGATCCAAATGCTAAAATCCTTAAAAATGTTAGAGATTCCAGAGAAGAACTGGGCCAAAAGAGCAAAGCAAAATATTGAAAATAGAAGCAGCAAAAAAATAGGAGAAAGGACAAGCATGAAAATGCAAGAGAGGATGTTTACAACAAATTGCTGTGCAATGTGTTTAATGTTTGGAGAAATTCAGTGACTCTGTTTACTAAAGAGAAAAAAATTTCAACATATAGATAAGATAGGTTGGGTAGGGTATAGTTAAACATCAATTTGTATGGAAAATATCTCCAAGTTTCAATGGATTGTAAGCTTAGTCTGAGCAAGCAGAATGATGTAGATAACAAAAAAGCTATTATTATCATGGGCTAAATTAAACGGTGCATGACCCAACAGAACAGGATTGGGACCAATGGGTAGGAACTTTGGAGAGGGAAATTTGAGGTCCATTTAAGGAAAAATTTGCCAAGTAATTCCTATATTCTAAAATGGAAAAGATTATTTTGGAAGAATAAGCAGGAAGGTATGTTGTCAAAAGGATGCTTGTCCAAGCTAGATGAGGTGGCCACTGATAGCTTGTTAAACTCTGAAATTCTCTGACTGTAATTCCATTAAAATTATTATTATTATTATTATTATTGCTTGCATTTATATATCCCTTCAAATTTTGCAAAGTACTTTATCACAGATGATCTTTTTAGCAACCCTGTAAGGAAGTTATTATAGGTGTTATTCTCATTTTATTTCTGGGAGGTTTGGAAAAGTTAAGTATCTAAAGCAGGATTTGAATTCAATCTTCCTAACTCTCAGATCAATACTCTAATCACTACCCCACCTTGCTTTATAAGAAGACACCACAATCACATAACCAAAGCAACTTTTTTTGTAACTTTTTTTTAAAACTATGAGTTCTGTGAAGGTTGGGAGCACAGGTCAAAAAAAAAAAAAAAAAGAACTTCCCTCAGAACCTAGTCCAGTACTGTACCCATAAAGAGTACTTCATAAATATGTTGAAATGATGAAAGAAGTGAATTTCATTCTGCCCAGTACTGAGATTTCCCCTCCTCTGCAATGAGTGGAGATCTATTTGTAAATTCTGTCTAGTCCCACAGGCAGACTAAATAATGATGGAGTTCCCTGCCATCTCTAAGACTGAATGACTTCAAGGAGCTTATATTCTCTTAAAAGAAACAGCATATGTGCAGATGAGTGGAGTGAACTTCTTATCCCGGAAGGTTGTTCCAAAGTAGAATGAAAAAAAGGTAATGGAATTCCTCTTTACAAGAGGGTTTTGTTTTTTTTTTTTGAGAAGTCTGGTTGACTATTCATTGGAAAATCATAAAGATGATTCCTTTTGGGATACAAAGTAGACCAGAGTGCTGCTTAGGAATTTAAATTTTAAAATTCTGTGAACAGGGAGCAATGAGTAAACATGGGGAAAAGGCAGATTCAGGTTTGGAGTAATAAAGATTTCCTAAGGATGAGGGCTGTCTATCCTAAAGTAGAATGGGTAGCCTCTGGTAGTAAGCTTCCTCTAATATTGCAGCAAAGAATAGATGCCTACATATCAGGGGTATTGTAAAAGAGATGCTAATTCTGCAAGAGATAGATGGACTTGAAGATACCTTCCAGCTCTGGAGAGCTGCAACTGTGATAGTATCATGCATATGCATGTTAACCCTTTTGATACTTCTACCACCATATCTGCCCTTCAAAAACTAGAATAATAATAGGAAAAGAGCTGAGAATTGAGTCTAAATGTTCAAATCCTGATTCTAAGATAAAATGGACTCAAACCAAGTTAATTTTCTCACAAGCATTTTCTACTAAAAATTTGTACTTGCACAGTATTGGCTAGATGTAAGCTTGCCTTGAGGACTTAGAGTAGTGATCTTGAAGTCAGAAAAGTCTGGATTCAAATCCAGCCAGAAGCATTCACTAGAAGGCAATTCAGCCTCTCCCTGTCTCATTTTTCTCACCTACAAAATGAGATGATTATAAATCTCTCATTTATCTTATAACATCATTCTGAGAATCAAAGGAGAAAACATATAGCAAGAACTTAGTAAGCTTAAATGCCCAATATTATTATTAAATGCTCAATATTTTTATCAGCGTCTGTACTGAAAAATAAGGCAGTTTGTTAAAAAAAATCCAAAAAGTATTGTTTGCAGAGAAGAAATGTATTTTAATTATAGCAATGAAGAAAAGACAAAATAAGCCCAAAGGGCTCAATTAAAAAGAGAAATTTTTTCTATTTTTTCTTTTCTCCAATCTCCCAAAAGGATGTGACTCATATACACAGATGAAAGTCACCATATGAAATAGACACAGGTGATGGCCACCATATGAATGGGACATGAGTGAAGGCCACCATAAGAAAAGGCCGCAGGTGAGGGCCACCAGAAGAAAGGGCCACAGGTGAGGCCACAATATGAAAAGAACAGAGGTGAAGGCCACCATATGAAAGGGACATGGGTAAGAATCAATATATCAAAGTGACACAGGTGAGGGCCATCATAAGAAAGAATTAAATGGCTACCATATGAATGGGATATGGATGAAGGCCACAATATGAAAGGGACTCTACTTAAATATCTCCAATGATGGGAAATTTACTACCTCCTGAGCAATCTTATTCCAATTTAGGATGTCTATAACTGTTAAGAAGTTCTTCCTCATAATGAAGATGAAATCTGTGTCCCTTTAGCTCCCCAAAGCCTTTCATGTTGTTGTAGTTATCCAAAAAAGAAATAAAGTGATAATAGAAGCCCTTTCTTACTAGTAGATGAACTATATTGTTAAACATGTCTTGCAGTCCTCCCTCACAACTTATGTGCTTGCTGTACACACTAAGTAAAATTCTAACTACTCAACTCTTTTCTTGCCCCCACATGTGGAAAGTGCCATTTCTGGCTAAAATTCTGTGGGTCAATGGTTTGAACATTTGTTGATTAGCAAGCCAGCCTGTGTGCAATGAGAGGATGCTGTTTGGCCTTGAGAAATGTCAGCTAGATAGCCAGCCAATCACCAAGAAATGACCTTTTTATGCAGGCTGAAGTCCTTGCAGAACTCCTCTGTCAGGCAAGTTTATCAAAAATCCCTGACAGACCTCTCGCTTTCTGGCAAACCCCTTTAGAAAAACTGTCAAAGAGCTGATGTCTCCATGCCCCTCCAGGTTTCCCCTTGTCAAATCTCTGTCACTGCTACCTCCTTGGAGCTCTTGGACATGAACACTTCCACTGTGACATCTCAGACACATCCTCCTGGACTGTCGTTACCTGCTAATGCAGGAGAGGCTAACCAGCAGCCGATCCCATGGTATCTCCTTTCCAGAATCACTGGTTCTTTTTGCTTGAATTCTTTACCCTGAGACTACGTGTCACATCTTCATGGGATCTGGTTTTTTTTCATTCCCTTTTGCATATATATATATATATGTAATTTAGCTAATATACAAAGGTAAGGTTTCCTTTGATGGGGGGAAGATCATGGTGGAGAAAATTATCCTGAATGCACATGCTAATTTTCTTCTGAATTGTGAATGATGAATGCTTCTGACATATGTGGCCTGTGAATCAATCAGACATAAATTAATCAATAAGTAAGAGCCCTAAGTAGTGTGCTGGGGGTTAGTGATACAGTGACAAAAATGAAATAATCTATTGGTAGGGAACTTAATTCTTTCAAGGGGTGAAGGGAATTTACAAGTAAGTAAGCCCAGAAGCCACTTCTGGGCTGAGCTTTGAAAGGAATCAGAGATGTCAACAGGGAGACATAAAGAGAGAATGAATTTCAGAAATGAAAGGGTCATCTATGAAAGGTGGCATGTCAAATCCAGGGAGCAGCCAGCAGACACATTTGACTAGAATGAAAAGTGTCATGAGAAATAATAAGGATATAGTCAGATTATGGTGGGTCTTAAATTCTAGATCAAGGTGATTTATTTTATTTATCCTATTTTTAACATTTATTTTATCTTAGAAGAAATTGAAAATCATTGGAGATGTTTAAGTTGATAATGTGGGTGCTTAATAGAAGGCACTTAATAATGGCTCTTAAATTCATTTGTTCATATCTGACTATATCAGATTTTTATTTTAATGATGTTGATTCAAGAGGGAGATTGATCAGAGGACTGTTCTAATAATGTGGGTGAAAATTGATGAAGGCTTGAACTAGGGTGATGTTCTTCATGAGAATGGGAAGAAAGAGACATAGAGAATAAATATTGTAGAAAACTTGGCAGTTTAAAGGATGAGAAAAGAAAGTCAAAGGTTCTTTGTGACAGGGGGAAGCCTGGAGGAGCATGGAGACATCAGCTCTTTATAGTTTTTCTAAAGGGGTTTGCCAGAAAGCCAGAGGTCTATCAGGGATTTTTGATAAACTGGTCTCCAATCCCAATACCTATTGGATATTGGTTTGCAGGAAAGGAATGGGAGCAAATGAAGTCCCTACAGCCTTTCCTTTGAGAGGATCAGAAATGTTGGGAATACCAGCTAGCTAAGGAAAGTGAAGGCAAGTAGAAACCTGAAGGAAGCCATCTTGATGCTGAGAAATAGGAGTGCTGAATACCTTAGGAGCAGGATAGAGATTACTTCCTGAGAAGTCAAGTCCCTGGGACTAGGGTTCATGGATTCAGATCTGGTACTGAAAGGACCTCAAAGGGGCCAAATAAGACCTATTTTCATTGAGGTGGGAAATATCTTCATCAGTGCAGATTGTCACTATCTTACTTCCAAAGACCTAGATGGTCTTTGCATTCCAAAATAATCATTACCTATGGCCAGTGTGGTGATGAGCCCCTTCAAGCTTAACTAGATTTGTCCTTAGATAACAGCCATATTTTACATCATCATTGGAAAATACATACTCAAAGATTTTTTGTGTTGACTGGGGCTTTCTTGAGTTTTCAGTACCCTGGCATAATCTTTCCGATTCTGTTATCCATGATATCATCATAGGAAGATTTTAGATGAGGCAAGTCCTACTAGCCTATTTGTAAAGTGCTTAGTATGTATGGTGCCTGAAATATAACAAGCACTCAAATGCTTATTCTTTCTTTTCTTTTTTCCCTTCCCCCTTCCCTTTCATCCTTCCTTCCCTCAATGAAATGATGGATATGACAGGGTTAACAACACTCTACTTTCATCTCAGATTGTTTTAAGGAAGGCCATAGCCCTACCCTAGTAGGCTATATCCTCTGCTTGACATTCATGACATGTCGAGTTTTCTAGGGAAAAGCTTCATAAAATATCCTTAGTACCTATGGTCAAATGGCCCTGCAAAGTATGTTGATGTTGTGGTATGTCTCTGAATTTTAATTTGAAATTATGGGAGAAAACATGCCTTTGGAATGCATCCTTGTAAGACAGCTTGAGACTGAAAGTGAGAAAGAAAATGAGACAGAAAGAAAAGCAAAGAGAGAGATCAGACAGACAGACAGAGATATAGAGAAAGAAAGGCAGAGACAGAGAAAGAAAGAGTAAAAAAGAGAGGAACACAGAAATACAGAGACAGAGAGACAAAGAGAGATACACAGAAAGAGACAAAGCCAAAGACAGAGACAGAGAGAAGTTTTTAGGGAACAGAGGGTTAAAACTTCCAGGTAAAAGTAGAAGTAGAGGAAGCACCAAGACAGGTAGCCTGTGGTAAGCTAGCTCTGATGCCAGAGAGGAAGCAGTCCTTTTTTGCCAACCTGCCAAGGAGGTTGAGGTCCTGAAAATAAGAGGAACTTTCCCAGTCATGACAGCAGCTCAAGATTGCCCCAAAATGACATCAGGGATGGGGGGAGGATTTGTCTAGCTTCACACTCTCATATTCCATTTTGAAGATTGGGGAAGTAAATGTCAAAAGGAGAGACAGGGCAGTTCCAGCCCTCTGACCTACAGCTATGAAACTGGTACCCAGTTACTATGGGGACAAGACTGAACAGAAGGTAGCTAAAGAGGCTACCCAGATATCCTGCAGCCTGAATTAAGGATGAGAATCCATTATAAAAACCTAGGAAAAGTGTGAAATGATTAACCTATTCACCTGCTCCTTTACCTCTTCTCCCCATAATTGCATTTTTCTTTTGTGGTGCTTCAGAGTAAATCCCCATTTAAATCATCAAGGATATTGGTTTGTAGGAAAGGGATAGGAGCAAATGAAGTTCCTGCAGCCTTTCCTTTGAGAGAATTTTGAGAATACCAGCTAGCTAAGGAAAGCGGAGGCAAGTAGAAACCTGAAGGAAGCCATCTTGATGTTGAGAAATAGGAGTGCTAAATACCTTAGAGCAGGATGAAGATTACTTCCTGAGAAGTCAAGTCCCTGGGACTAGGGGTCATGGATTTAGATCTGGTACTGAAGGAACCTCAAGGGCACCAAATATATATATGAGATTAAGGTTATATGTCATGCTCGAGATCACATAGCAAATTTAAACTCAAGGTTCCATGCCCAGCAAATTCTTTCACTCTTTTTATTTGAATCACCAGCACCCAGTACATAGTAGGTGCTTCATAAATGCTCACTGATTGATTAATAATGGGACTTCAGGGTTCAAGAACCCCATTAATTACATCCAATCTATTCCAAGATCTCACAAAAACTTGGAAAGAGAATTCCCTTCAGGGAACAGTGCATCAAAACGAATGTTTTATATAAATGACAATTGAATGCAAAATTTTTAGTCTCTAATAGACTGATATTGCTGGAAGTTTAAAAAAAAACATGAATTGGGCAGTGCTAATGAGCAGACAGAAACTGCATTTAGATGAATATTGTGAGGTCAAAATGCTCAGTCTATCTCAATGACAGAATAAAGAAATAATTCACCATTTTGAAATGTTCAGGGTGGGTGGGGGGTCTATATGTGACTAGTGAGTGAGGCAGGGGAGAGGTCTACTGAAACTCACCTGGGAAATATAAGATGTAAACTGGAAACTATCACATATTTTGACAAGCAGAAAATAGTAGCTACTCAGCAATTGGAAAAGCTTCCATTAAATAGGTGAAGCCGGTGTTAAGTCTTGAAGAAACTAAAGAAGATTGACTATATCATTTGTATTAGAGATATACAATTCTTTGGAGAAATAGCATTTCTGTGGTAAAATTTGACTTCCTGTTAAAAAAAAAAAAAGATCATTCCATTCCCTAATCCTTCCATATCAATCATATTCGCTCTGGTATTCTTGAAATTGCATAGACCAAGAAAACCAATGCATTTGACCCTCAAAGGTAGAAAGGAGATTCCCAGGGGAGTTATCTTAACACCTGAGCCTTCTGTAAAAGGCTTAAAAAAATGGATAATGAGACTTTAGCTGAAAAGTCATAGAGCCCATCTCCTAGTAATGTCGAGAGACCAATTAGTTTGAATCAAGAGCCTGAGAAATAAGAGTTCTAACAACATAAGATGACAGTATAAAAAATTTGCCAACTTAGAAGTGATTTTTATGCCCTATCAGTAATCAGGCCTCTGCAAAAATATTTCCTCCTCTGTTGGTGTCCAGGCCCTTTACCTAGGAGGAATGATGCTTTTTCTGTGAAGTAGCTTTACTCTGTGAACTCACAGACAGAGGATGGCTGGGAATTTTCTCAAAACTCTGTCATTTGTCTCCACTTTGTTTAAATTAAAGTTAATCCTGTTGGCTGTGTATTTGAGGCGTACACGTGCAATCTGGGTGCACACAGATTGGGCACTATCAAAAAGTGAGACCTGGGATTTCCCAAAAATTACCCTTAACACAAAAGTTTTTAACCTGGGGCCTACAGACCCTTATGGGATTCGATGGTGGAATTCGAGAGAACTGTGAATTTATTTTTTAAAAATATTTTGACAGCTATTTCAATAAAATTGGTTTCTTTGGAAATCATATGCATTTTATTTTATATATTCAAAAGCATTATATCCCTAACACAAAAGTTTTTAACCTGGGGCCTACAGACCCTCATGGAATCTGAAGGTGGAATTCAAGGGAACTCTGAATTTGTTTTTTAAAAAGATTTTGATAACTATTTCACCAAAAATGGTTTCTTTGGAAAATAAAATTGGTTTCTTTGGAAATCATATGCATTTTATTTAAATGCATTAGTCTCAATAAGGATCCATAGGCTTCTCCAGACTCTGTCAGAGGTATCCAGCCCATAGAAAAGCTCACCAGCATTTGCCTTATCTTATACCAAGACAGAAGAGGTAAGGAAAGAAGATTCCAGCTTCCTGCTTAGGTTGACAGTTTTCTTTCCCGATTTTTCTGATGGAGAATAATTTCCTCCAACAAGAGAATTAAACTGCATTGTATTTAAGTGTTGTTATTGCTAATGTATTATAGTAACAATGGGATTTAAGGTTGGGAGATAGCTCATGTTGGAGAGATATGAGCTGTAGTTGGGCTAAGGCTGATTGATTGGATGGCACCAATAGGGTGCAGTAAGCTACATAAGAAGGGGTCAACTGGCCCAGACCAAAAAAAAAAAAAAAACAGATTAAAGCTTTACTGATGATTAGAATTGGGAATTGGACTTGTGAGTGACTGCTGAACTTCCAGTTTGGGAGAGAGAGGGAGACCCAGTCCCCAAAGGAAAAAATGGAAAAGTAAATAAAATGGCTGATGTGTATATAATAAGGCTATGCATATGTGTACATAGTATGTACATGCACACATGGATATATGTCTGTATACATGGGTGTGAGTGTGTGTGCATATGTGGAGAGATAGGGAGAACTTTGCCATTAAAAAGAACTGGAGGTTTTAGAAGTAGAATCCAGATTTATTTTATTTCTATTTACTTTATTAATTTATAAGCAGTTAGTGTTGCAATAGATAGAACACTTGTCTTGGAGTCAGGAAGGTCTGAGCTCAAATCCAGCCTCAGACATTATTAGCTGTGTGACTTTGGACAAGTCACATAATATGTTTGCCTCAGTTTCTTCATCTGTAAAGTGAGGATGACAATAGTACCTTCCTCCCAGAGTTGTTGTGAGGATCAAGTGAAATAACATTTTAAAAACTTATTATTATTATTATATGCACAGTGTCTACCACATAGTGGACTCCATTTTAATGTTAGCTATTGTTATTATTTAATTAGTATAGAAAGCTTCCAAGTGAAAAAAATCTCTCTCCCAATGCAGAGCAACACCAGATGTGAGTTTTATAGTCTCAGGAGGTACCTGAGCCACTGAGGGGTTAGAATCACAAAAACAGCGCATGTTAGGGCAGAACTGCCAACACAAAGACCAGCTCTCTATTCACTTCATCGACTTATTCGCTTCTCTCAAAGAGCTTTCTATCACTACTGGGGTAATCAGTAAGTCCTTCTGATCTGGACTGGACCTTGGGCCAAGGTACCAAATATCTACTCTTTGCAATGTCTGCCATCCCCACAACATCTGTTTCTTATAGCTCCATAGGTAGCTTATCATCCTCATTTTCAGATGCAGAGAAGGGAAGGGATTAAATATCACAAGAATAAATATTGTATTCTCTCAATAGAATATAAGCTCCCTGAGGTCAAGGATGGGGATTTTCTGCCTTTCAGTACCCAGCATAGTGCCATGCGCTTAAGAAATCTTTTAAATTAAATTGAATTGCAGGGCCATTGGACCATGGATTTAGAGAGGGAAGAGATTTTAGAGATATATAGGCTAATCTCCTTTATTTTATGCATGAAAAAAATGGAATTGAGAGGAGTGAATTGAATGGCAGGCTCCAATTGGAATCTAGGTTCCCCTAACTCTAAAGTTAAGCATTACTCCATGGCTACATGGCCTCTTGAAAATATAAAGTAGAATAGAATAAAATGGAATGGAATCTAAATGAATTGAACTGAATTGAATTGAATTGAATTGATTTAAATCAGACTTCCCTGGACTAAACTGGATTGAAGTGAAGTGCCAGAAAGTGGCAAAGTATTTTGTTTTGAACCCTTATCTTCTACCTTCTAGTCTAAGATAATTATTGTCGTTTATTAATGTAGTTTTCTCTTTTTTAATGATTAGCATATTCAAGGAATTCAGTAATGGGAAGAAATTCCTTTATATTAAAAATAAAGACTCATTTCACTTGCTGACTTGTCTCAGTTCCCATCCTTATAGGACCTGATTGTCAGAAATGGACAATGTTGATGAATGAGAAAGGGCCATGCACTGGGTAACACTGGAACATGAAGAGTCCATAAAAATAAAGGCTGGCTTGTTCTCTTTCCCATTGTGTATACCCCAAAAGCTGTTTGTGACTCTTAATTGGCCTGAAGATAAATCACACTGGAGAAATAAAATGGCTCATTTCACCGAGATCATCTCAATTCTAAATGCTCCAAAGCTTCATTATCAAGGATAGATCTTTGTTTCCCACCACTGAAAACTGACTTTTTAGACTTCTGTTTGTACAGCTGAAAGGGGCAATTCTATCCAGTATAGACTTGAAAGAAGAAAACATGACCTTGAAAGCAGAAAGCAGGAGAGTCAGGAGACAAATGAAATTTACAAGTTATTTCTCACTGTCTTTTCTAAGACTTGAAGAATCAAGGAAACTCAGAATCCCGGATATTTTTAAAATAACCTTTGTAAATTTTTTAGAAGTTTGAAATAGAAAATATAGTTAATGAAATAAGATATATCCTTTAACTTTTAGGTGATTACAAATTGACCATATTAAATATATCTGGGACTCCCTTAGTGTAAGACCTCATTCCAACTTATGGTGATTATCCTGTGCTTTTCCCAAACCCTCATCTCTGTGGGCATATTGGCACTCAACCAATAATCAGCACATAGCTCTGAGATCTGGGCGTCCTCAGTTTTTTAAATGTACAATTCTCCTATTGACATATGATTTTTAAGTGTACAATTCTCATTTACATAAGTAAACAGTTAGTCAACTAGCGTTCATTAAGCACCTACTATGTGCCAAGAACTTTGCTAAACTCTGGAAAACAAGGTACAAAGACAATCAATATCTTGGAGGTAAAGCCTCTTAATTTATCTAGCCTTTATGACCACACATTTGCCCAAGTCTCTAAGAAACATGTCTTTACCTCTTTTTAAATCACCCTACAAACTTTTAAACATTTTGTAAACTCCAGTTATTATTTTTTAAATCGATAAAAATCAGAAACAATTCTACTTGAAATCTGAAGATCAAAATTTAAATCCAAATTTCCCTAGCTGTATGACTATGGAAAAGCCAATTAACTTCTCTGTAATTTGTAAAACTTAACCTAAAATTATAAAATAAGAAGGTATGGGGGTGGGAGGACTAAATGTCTGTTGAGGTATCTTCCAACTCTAAATCAATAATACTATACATATATTATTAGAAAAGGAATAATAAGCTAAGTTTATACACAATTTTAGAAGTCACTAAACCTCTAAAGTGTTGGGTAGTTTTTCTTTTCTTTTCTTTCTTTCTTTTTTCTTTTTTTTCCCCTAAGGCAATTGGTGTTAAGTGATTTACCCAGGATCACAAAGCTAAGAATTATTAAGTGTCAGAATCTAGATTTGAACTCAGGTCCTCCTGATTTCAGGGCCTGTGCTCTATTCACTGCACATCTAACTGCCCCTGGATAGCTTTTCTGTGGAGAATTTGTGGGAAAATGTGGACAAGCATCTGGAAGCATGAATACAACTAAATGAGTCATAATTTTTTAAGGGAGAACCATACTCAAAAGATCACAGATACATAAATGTATTAAATAATTAATAGAAAAGTAGTTTAAGTAGCTTTATTCATACAAAAGTGCACCATTTTAGATACTATATTAGTCACTGGTCAATTTTGATGAAGTTAAGGAAAAACTAATATTTTAAAGATTGAACAATGTCTGAGGATTGAATGATATACCTAATTGGACCACATCTCAAAAGTAATTCCAGGTTAATATCTAATTGGATATTAACTACAGTTTAATGAAAATTTAGTACAATTAGCACATGAAATGAAAGGTAGCTTTGAAGAGCCAGGCTAATGACCAAATGGCACTAAACCAAATTCCAAGACAACAGACCTGGGTACAGATTCTTTTTCTTATAGCAAGTAACCTTAGATCTCAATTACCTCATCTGAAACATGAGAAGTTTGGATTGGAAGACTTCTGAGGTGCCTTCCAGTTCTGAATTTGTGAGGTACTAGACAAGAGGACAAGGGATATAAAAATAGGGGATAATGGAGAGTTGAGAAATAAAATCATTTGGCTCCGGACTGGCTAATAAATTGGAATATTGGGAATCTCAAGGGAAAAAGAGATTGCTGAGTGATAGAAACTCTAGATCCATTTATGGGCCAGACCAGCTCCATTCTTGAGAATTACTTAAACAGTTCATCAATTCAAGAGAGGGGAAGATGGTGAATTTAGTACATGTTGAGACTGAGAGATTGAGATAGAGAGGTTATGGAGCAGTTGAATGATAGTATATAAAAACACAGCAGAAAAATGGCTGAGTGTAAAATTTGAAGATTCATCTTCATAATTATGATCTTGGAAACCATGAGAATGGAGATTACTAAAAGAAAGCAAATATATATAATGAGACCTGAAGAGGGTCAAAGATGGAATCTTCATTCAAGATCGATATTATTATTCATTCATTTCACTTGTGCCTAACTCATAACCACATTTGGAGTTTTTTGGCAGAAATATTGGAGTGGTTTTGTCATTCCATTCTCTCTAGTTCATTTTATAGATGAGAAACTGAGGCAAGCAGGATTAAGTGACTTGCCCAGGGTCACTTATCAGGCTATATTTGAGCTCATGAAGATGAGTCTTTCTGACTCTAGAGAGCCTGGTCTATATGCACTGTACCACTTAGTGAAGGCTTAAAAATGGATGCCATACATAATATGATGGAAAAAGCATTAGATCAAGAGGTAAAGGACTCTGGGTTCAAATCAAAATCTGCCACTTACTATTTTGATAACCCTGAGCAAAGTACTTCCCCCTGGACCTTAATTTCCTCTATCATGTGAAGAGGTTTAACTCAGTGGCGTTTAAGGGCTCTTCTAGCTCTAAATCAATAATCTGTGTTTCCTTTTGAAAATTTATCTGATGATGATGATTCCAGCCATTTTTCTGAAGACAACTCTTTCTCAATGGATTAAAAAGCTGAGAAAAACCAAATTTCCTTCTTTAATTTTTCTTTTTTTATCATTTTGCTCCTTTTTTCTTACATCCTTTCACTTATTCTTTCTTTATTAATTATTGGATATGTCTATCTGCAAATAGTTTGAGTATCTCAAACTGAATATGTTCAAAATAGCTCTGATAGTCACTTTCTTCATAAACCTTAGCCAGTGCCAAACTTGTCTGTTTTATCTAAAAGCATCATCATTCTTCCATCACTGAGACTATAAACTCCTAGAGGTTAGGGACTATTTTTCTTTTTTTTTTCTTAGTATTCCCAGAGCCTCCCAATATTTATTTTTAGCATGAGGTTAATGTGTGTTGATTTGTCTTCCTTCTTTCTTTCTTTCTCTGTTTACTATCTTTTCTTATTTCTTTCTTATTTCCTTACTTTCTTCATTTTCTTTTTTCTTCTTTTTTCCTTTTTTCTTTCTCCACTCTTCTATTGACTTTCTTTCTTTCCTGTCTTCCTCTCTTCATTCCTTCCTCTTTCTCTTTCTTCTTTTCCCTCTCCTTTCTTTCCCTTCTCTCTCTTCTATTCTTCCTCTAGAGTCATAACTCAGATAATACCACTCCAAACAACAGCTACAACTAGAAGCAAGTAATTATAATCTAAATAGAAGAGACACAATAGAATTAGAATAGGAGTAGCAGATTACTGGATCTGCTTCCTATTTGTGTGATTATTAATTACATTATTGTTAAAGTCTTTACAAATGAATACATAAACAGGACAATCTCAATTTCAAATAAATAAATTTGAGGTCAGCAAAAACCAATGATACACCTCTGAGTTATAGTTTGTAGGACTGCAGTAGGAATGCTTGCTTAATTAGTCTTTGGCACCTGGGCATTGGCTATGCCCAAGCTCCCAGAAGAAGGATTAGAGAGACCTAGTCTTTTTAGTTTGATTTGTGCCTCAGTGGTTTATTTTCAGAGATGAGAACTAGAAGGCTAGCCAAGTTCATATATTTATATGATTTCTAAATGTATACTATTATTTCCAAATCTACAGAACTGAATTCATCCTTGATAGTAGGGAAGTGTTGCTGAACTATCATTTCCTCTGCTCAGCACTGCTCATTGTATTTTTCTTATGCTGAATTCCTACTTTTTTTCTTTCTATTTCTTCTCTTGTGACTATGAGTGTACATCTCTAACTTCTGCTTAATGCCTATAATCTTCCACTTGGCTGACTTTTGAACTGGTAGACTGGGAAGAGAAACACTATTGTTGATAAATATGAACACACACTGTATGGGCTAAACACCCACCACCGGCTTATGTCCCAGAGCAAAAAGAAAACGAAAAAAAATGAGCAAGTCTGTGAATCAGGGTTCTGTTTATATACTTCTGTTGTGAATCATAATCATTTGATGGCTTAAGTAAAAGCCTAAATTTTGATTACAGGCATTAACAAACTTGCAAAATGTTGACTAAGCCTGGTTCCCTGGTGGGAAATGAAAGACTGGAAATTCAAATACCTTATTCATTTATTTCTGAGGACAAAAGTCTTTAATAATGGAATTGCATTTTATTTGAAAGAAAATTTTAGTTTTGGCAATAGAATTGCAAAATCACCCTAATTAAAGAGGATATCCATTCCTCTCTATTTAATCTTTAAGAGACATTACTAGTTCATGTTTCTCCACCCACTCATGGTATATCCACATCCTCCTCTTCACCCTCTTTTGTTTTAGGAATTAAATTATAATATTTGACAACTTTGTTTTAATGCATAGGACTCTCAGTCCTTCCTCTAATAGTTGAATATATGTGCATATATATTTTAAATCTTAATATAGTTAGAAAGAAAGTGGAGAAAATTGGAGAGAGATAAAGGGGGAAAGGAGCAGAGTCAGATAGTTAATAAAATACATAAATGACATTAACTTTTGTTCTCAAAGTCTCAATTAAATGATTTTCCTTGTTTGCACTGTCTATTAGGTTGCTAGATCCTTCATTAGACTGGAAAATCATTTAGACGGGAGATCTGTGTGCCTATATGTGTAGCCCCATGCAACCAAGTTCTACTTAATAATACTCATTGGTTGGCAAAATTGTCTTGCAGTGCCAATAATGTGCACTATGATGGGATCACTGATTTTCTCCTTTTCTAAAATATAGATACCCTTGCAAATTACATCTCTCTGCCATTCATTTTACATAGCTTAGTTGCAGAGTCTTTTCCTTTAAATTAAGGAAGAACTGATACCATATTCTCTATAAATGGAAAGAGAGATGAGTTAGCCTTCCTGTGCTTTAGTATTGACTTACCCATACAGACATAGTTTACAACGTCATAGAAGCTCACAGTTGTAAACCTACTCAGAAGTCATGTAGCTTTAACACAATTAAGTTTGAACTCCTTGACAGCAAAGGCTATTTCATTTCATCTCTGTATCCCTAGTACCTAACAGTACTTAGCACATGATAATTGCTCAATAAGTGCTTGTTCAATTGCATTAAGTCATATACCTTTTTGAAAAGGGATTCTCCAATACAATATATCAGATTTGGGGCTTTCTAAGAAGGATAAGCTAGTTTGGGATATATACTTTTGGATAGCTGGAAAAGATTAGTTATGAACATTTTCCCCCCTTATGTCAAAGCTTAATTTGTTTTTTTTGCAACTTTTTCCCATAGTTCCTCATTCTGCCCCCTTGAGACCAAGCAAGACAATTGTAATCCTTCTTCAATTGCCAAATGATAAGCTCCTCATGATAGAAGGATATATTCTTAATGTCTTATTGAGACTACTGCTTGGCTAAGCACTTTCCCCATTTTTGTGCCTTCTGCAGAGTCTTAAGGGTTATCCAAAAACCAAAGAGTAGTCATCATTGGGTTGATTTCACCTAGAAGAGAAGTCATGAGTAGAATGTCTTTGTCCTTACTGAGTTCTTCAACATTTTTATCAATGACTTTAGTGTATCCATAGATGACATACTTAGCAAATTTTCATACTACTTGAAGTTAGTAGTGATAAGAACCTCACTAGATGACAAATAAACTGACTAGTGAATTTGAATAGCAATAAGTGCAGTGTTTTGCAAGCAAGAGTTTTTTTTTTAATAAATAAGTACAGGATAGAAAAAAATGACTTTAAAGTATAACATATTGAAAATGTCCAGAGATTTGAGTAGACTGGAAGCTCAAAATGAGTCAGAAGTATGACACGGTAGCCAAAAATGCTACCATCATCTTCAAGTGCATTAAAGGAATGCATCCAAAACAAGGGATGTAATGTTTCAGCTTCCCTCCACTCTGGACCAACCTGTACCAGGTTTCATTCTACACACCACATTTTAGGAAGGACATTGATAAACTGGAGCTCATTTAGTAGAGGGCAATCAGGATAGTAAGAAAATAAGAATATATTACATGTGGATCATGTGAAACAACTAAATGTGGTTAACTTGGGAAAGAGAAAGTTTAGTCAGGGGCATCATCATTTCCTCGAATACTTGGAAAGAAAGATAAGAGAGAGATTAGGTTTTGTAAGCTTGACTCCCAAGTGCAGAACAAGTAGTAACATATGGAAATTCTAGAAAGGTAGACTTTGACTTGATGTTGGGAAAGTTGCTGTAATGGTTAGGGCTAAAATTGGGTTGCTATAGTAAATGCTCTCTGCTTTCAGGAAGTTTGTCTTTTAATGGGGAGAAAAGTATGAAAACAACTATGTAGTCCTACTACATGAATATATACAAATATTCGTGTGTGTGTATATAAATATATACACATACATACATAGTAAATGGAAGGCAATTAACAAGGGATGGCACTATGAATAGGAGCTTTGGAAAAGTCTCATAAAGAAGGTCAATTCAGAGCTGAGTCTTGAAGGGAGCCTAGGAAATCAAGGAACTAGAATTCTATATTTAGAGGACAGAGTGAAAAAAGATTCACTCTTAGGAACTGAAATGTGGAGAGAAGACCAGTGTTGATAGATCATAGAGTACTTAGACAGTAAAATTTACCTTCTATAGATCTTTAATATCTCCATGCTTCCATGGACTTCATGAGTTATAGTTACAATGGGTGAGTAATCCATTAGATTATGGGCAGCCCTCTGGTGAGTGACGTGATTGGCTAATCCAATCGGTCCTCAAGAGCTAGGTCTATGACCCATGATTGGGTATCTGCTCAAAGTCTTTCTAGCCCAGTAGGAACTATGAAAATTAACACTATACTATGGCATGGACCATGATGGACTCTCAAACTACAATACTGTGTTTGGCTCTTGAATCAGGATCTTTGGCACAGGAAAGAGTAAACTGACTCTGGGACAAAAGATATCCATTTTTTTTGAAAGCTTTAGCAGGCTAGCTGATTTTATTATAAATATTTGTAAGAGGAAACAATGTTAACCTGAATAAGTTATTTACCTTTTCAGTACTTTAGGTAATTTTCTCCAAGACTTTTTTTAAAATAATAGCTTTTTATTTTCAAAATACATACAAAGATAGTTTCCAACATTGACTCTTGCAAAACCCTGTGTCTCAAATTTTTCTCCCTCTCTTGCCCCATCTTTCTCTCCTAGACAGCAAGTGATCCAATATATAGTAAACATGTGCAATTCTACACGTATTTCCAGTTATGCTGCACAAGAAAAATCAGATCAAAATTGAAAAAAAAGAGAAAGAAAAAAAAACAAGCAAACAACAACAAAAAAAGTGAAAACACCATGTCATGATTCACATTCAGTCCCCATAATCTTCTCTCCAGATGCAGATGGTCTCTCCATCAATGTCTATTAGAACTGGTCTGAATCACCTCATTGCTATAAAGAACCATGGAGGATCTCAATTTAAATCCTGTCTCTAATGTTCAATAATTATATGACACTGGACAATGTATCTCCCTGGACTTCAGTTTCCTTTTCTATAGATCAATAGCCTCTGATCTTTAAGCCCTAGAATTATGATCTTAAGTTACTTCCCTTCTGGGTCTCAGTTTCCTCATCTGTAATATGAAGAGATGAAATTATATGACCTGTAAAGTTTTTTTTCTCCCCAGCTCTAGCTCTATGAGATCATGTTTGCAAAAAGGAAAGGGAGGTGGTGACTTAGAACAATTGAGTATTTTGTTTAGACTCCTGAGCTTACCCCATTGTGTTCTCATCAAGAATCACTAATCTGACTTGCCTCTATAAGAATTCACACCCTGTTTTCTTTTTTCACGGGGATTGACAGTGCTGAGCTCTGGGGCACCAGATGTCAAATGCTTGGCGTGCCCTCCCCAGATTTACTCATTGGGATTTTCCATATTGCAGAAGCAATATCGTATTCAAAATTCAGTGCATGTAAAACTTTCCAGAAAACTTGCCCCCAAAATGTAGAAAGTGAGATTCTCTCTCCTGGATGATGGGCAAAATCTTTGACTAAATGAGCAGGAATTTCTGTGCTCTTCATGATAATGCATTGCCAGCTAATTATTGCATATTTAAATACTTTGAATAAATGAATTAAAAACTAGTTTTCATCTTTACATCGTTGTTCATCTGATTCATTAGACAATTTCATTTTGGGAAATAAGAAACTAAGAGTGATTCATTATGCAGCCAATTAGCAATTCATTCACACAAAGAATGAATCCTGGTGTGACTAAGTATATTCTGGGAGGTGGAATGAAACTATCTAGAATGAAAGATGGAATGAATGGTCTTATGGTCTGTTTTATTGTTGTGCCCACTGTGGACACTCAACAAATAATAGTGATAAAAATAAGGATAACAGTTGATACATGTGTAGTGTTTTGCTATTAATTATTATCAACGATAATAACTAGCATTCATTTATCACTTTAAGGTTTTCAAAACACTTTTGTTTTCACTTGATTCTTACAATGATTCAGTGAGGTAGGTGCTGTTATTATCCCCATTTTTTGGATGAGGAAACTGAGACTTAAATAGGTTAAATGATTCCTCAGAGACAATACAGCTAAATGCTTAAAGCAGGATTGTAATTCATGATTTTCAGATGCTCTGTCCAGTATTCCACCCATTGCACCTATTTGCCTCAGTAAACAGTATTTACATTACTTCACTTGGTCATCGCAACTCTTTGAGATAGTTATAACAGTTATGCTTTCATTTTACAGATTAGGAAACTGAATTTGGGGAAATTAAATGATTTCACCAGGTAACACATAGATTTAGAATTAGAAAGGACATTACAAATTATTGATCAACATCTCCTCATTTTATTGTTAAGGCAACTAAAAACCTACAGAGATTAAGTGACTCACTACTCATGATAAATATCAGAAGTGAGATTTGAACCCAAGTCCCCTGACTCCATACCTAAAGTTCTTTCTTACTGAGTCTAGCCAATCCTAGAATATAAGGATCTGAGAATTGGAAGGGACTTCAGAGTCGACCTCCTCCTGTCCATGCCTGAACAAAAAAATCTTCATTACAATGCTCCCAGTAAGTTCATGCTTCACATCACAAATCAAAGAAGTTCTTTCCATTTTGTGACAGGTTTAATAACTTGGGAAATCTGTCCTTCTAGTGAGCAGAAATCTGCCTTTCTACAAGATGATACACCCAGCAATCTGTATGTATTACATACTTACTATATGTCAGGCACTATGCTAAGTCCTGGGACACAAAGACACAAATGAAATAGTTTTTGCTTTCAAGGAATTTGCCTTTTATCAAGGAAATAAATCATTTAACTCCAATGAAATATTTCCTAGGATGCTAAAAATCACACCGGCAGGTGTGATTGCTGACCAGAGATTAGTGGTAATTTCAAGATTATGCAAAATGGATAACTACGAGAGAATTTATGATAAGACAATTTGTGCCAGGTTTTCAAAACAAGTGGAGTCTGCAAAGTAGGCCTGCACCCTGAACTTCTATTCCTAGAAAAAGTTTAGACTATGTTGTTAGAGGGTTGGTTAATGAATATCTAGAAAAAAAAAGCCAGGATCACAGGAAGTCAACATGAATCCATCAAGTATCAGTCCATATTAACCATTTTCATTTGAGTTATTGGGTTGATGAAGCAGGAAAATACAGCAGAGTGAATTTTAGATTCTATCAAAAATGTGACAGAGCCCTTCATATTTTCCTTGTGGATAAAATAGAAAGATGAGAGTTAGATTACTTTAGATTAAGATTGATTCCATGACTTGGATCCAAAAGAAATCATTAATAGGTCAATATATTACTGGATAGGGGTCTCCAGTGGAATACCCAGATGGAGTACTCCTCCATCCCTGTGCGGTTCAGTGTTTGCATCAATAACTTGTCTAAATCTGTAGAAGGACTTATCAAATTTTTAGATGGCATTGAATTTGGAGGTATGTTGGAAAGCTGACAGAGGAAAATTAATTGTCCAAAAATAAGAGGAAGAAACTGGATAGGTTCAAATGTAAAGTGCAATATGGATTCAAAAAGACAACTTCACACTTAAAAAATGCTTAGACAACAGTACCTATGGAAAGGATCTGAGAGTTTTAGTGAGCCAAACATTCAACATGAATTGGCTCAAAGGTGAGCCAATAAATAAATAAATAAAAAGCTAATGAAAATATCCTGTAGATTGTTTGGAGACGTGAGTCTGGAGCTCCAAAGAGAGGCCAGGGCTTGCTATATGGCAGCCCTTCATGTAAAGATTCTAGAACCTTTCAGTCCCCCCTTTCCTAACTTGAACTTCCCTGAACCTCTCTGTGCACACATAAGTACATGATGGCAAGTTTCTTATAGACAGAAATTGTTTTGTTTTTGTCTTTGTATCTCTATTATCTAACGGTAATACATAGTCAATCAATAAGTCAATAAGGACTTATCAGTTGATTAGTCACAGAGTATGAGAGTTGGAAGTGAACTCAGTCTCTCTTCAATCAGCCCATACATTAAAAAGTGATAGCTGAACCCCCAGGGAATGGATGAAATTGCCAAAGGACAGAGACCTAAAAACAGAGTGGAAGTGGGCTAAGGACACACTCTTAGAGAAGGAAAGAACTTATTAAGCACTTACTGTATGCCAGGCAGACACTGTTCTAAGAACTTTACAAATATTATTTCATCTGATCCTCACAACAACTACATAAGGTAGGTGCTATTTTATCTCTATTTAAAAGTTTAGGAAAGAAAACTTTAAACTTCTAGACAGAGGTTAATTGACTTGATCATGGTCATATGACTAGTATCTGAGACCATATGTAAAAGCCAGTTTTCTTGACTCTATTTCTATCTATTTCACCACCTAGTTGTCTCTGTTTTTCTTGTGGAACCCTTAAATAAGAGAAGCCAAGAAGAAACAGTTAGAGAATCAGGGTTGGCATTTTTATTGAAGTAAGCTCCATGAAGATAGGAACTGTTTGATTTTTTTTAATGCGTTAAAAGAAAGATGGAAAATAAAAAAAAAAATAATAACACATTGCCTCAGTCTGACAGTATGTCAGTTTACTTCCCTATAGTCTGTCACCTCTGCAGAGAGAGTCTAAACTTATAGCAAAAACAGGCCAGAAGTATATTTGATTTTATATTTGTCAGCCCCATCACAGTACTGTGACACTATTTATATTCCCCAGAATCCCCTTAAGTCATTTTCATATGAAATGTTATTATTAGCCATGCTTTTCAGCTGGAAATAAATTATAATGCTACTCTAGATTTCCATGTTAATACCTAATTTCAGAAAGCCTTTGCTAAAAACCAATATATTGTTTCAGAACCCCTGCAAGGTAGGTTGCTAGAGAGAACCCTCTTTGGGGGATGAGGAATTCGAGACATTCTGGAATTGAATGGATTTCTCACATCTAACAGCTGCAAAGTGCTGGACAGAGGCAAGAATGAGAAAACAAGGATCTAATCAAGATCCTTAGTCCACTAAGGCAGGCTGTCTCTTCCAAGACCATGTTTTTTGATCCTTTGAAAGAAAAATATATTTGACAATTTGCTTCCTCACAACTTAACCTCTAAAACTGTAGGTAACGCTGTCCTGAACTGCAGAGACAGTTGGGGACTGAGGCTTAATAGTTTAAGACAGGCAGGCCCTGGGCCCAGCAATCTGCTAGAGATAGCAGTTTCTGTTCCTGAAGGCAGTCCATCTCCAGGGGAGGAGTTGTGTAGCCTGCAGAGCAGTTTTTGAAATATAGGTAGTGTCACTTAGCATATACTGAGAGTTCCCACTGGGCTTTTCCAGGAATCATCAGTTCAACCAGGCCATTTTAAGGCATATATTCATACTCTGGCCCCAAGAACAATCTGGACTCCACTTACTCACAGGTCATGCCTTTTGTAGCACATCATGCTTTGCTATTTTTTTCTGTGAATCTTTATTTTCCATGCTTGGATAGAGTGGGTTCTCTACCCACAAGACTTCATAAATGAATAAATGCTCTTTCAAAGGCTTAACTCCCTTCTGATCTATTAAAAGTTCATCTCCAATATGGATTGATAATTTAGAACTAATTACACTGGCAGACATCTAAGGGAGTTCAAGGGCACAAATTTTTGAAGGCTTTTGGTGCCATTATCTGATTTCAAAGGAAATAACAGATTAAATAACTCCTAACAGATTGTGCTTTCTTAAATAGAGAGGCTGCCTCAAAACCTGTAAGAGCTGAGTTCAAGTCCAAGTTTCTGGCACATACTGGCTGTGTAATTTTGGACAAGTGGCTTAACCTCTCAGTCCTTAGGCTACTTTCTAAGAATGTACATTGCAGAGTAGGAGTTGATTTACTTGGAAGAGGGAGCATTCCTTGGAAGGAAGGAAGGAAGGAAGGAGGGAAGGAAGGAAGGAAGGAAGGAAGGAAGGAAGGAAGGAAGGAAGGAAGGAAGGAAGGAAGGAAGGAAGGAAGGAAGGAAGGAAGGAAGGAAGGAAGGAAGGAAGGAAGGAAGGAAAAGAAAGAAAAAAAAGAGACAGGGAGAAGGAGATGGAGGGAAGGAGAAAGGGGGAGAAAGAGAGAGGGAGCAGAAGAGAGAAAGAATGAGAGAAGGGAGGGAGAGAAGGAAGGAGATAAAACAATCCATAGATTATGAACAACTTACCAGCCTGGAGTATTTTCAACCCACAAAAACTTCATCCTGCAATAGGCTTATGGTTTATGGTGGGAGTTGTTCACTTATATGTTTTTTCTATTCTTAAAATTATTTATTTCCTAGTAAGGAGCATCTATTTTTCTCTTCTCTCCCCCACCCAAAAAGATTTTAAAAAATAAAACCTTTGTAACAAATATGCAAAGTCAAACAAAACAACTTCTTACATTAACAATGGCCAAAATTATGTATTTCACTCTGAATGTTGAAATCTCAGCTCCTGTCACTTAATGCTTGTGTGGCCTCAAGCACTTCATTAATTTCCCTGAACTTTATTTTCTCATCAGTTAAATGAGGACTATAATAGTACAGTCCTCACTGGGCTGTTGTGAGCACCAACTGAGGTCATGGAGGCAAATTTCTTTGCAAACCTTAGTTAGCCATCATCCTTATCAGCATCATCATCATTATCAGATTTTAAAATTTTTTAAATCATATTTTAATTTTCCAAATACAGGCAAAAAATAGTTTTCAACATTCAACTTTACAAAACCTTGTGTTCCAATTTTTCTCCCTCTCCCCACATCAGTATGGAATTTTGAAGAGTTATCTTAGCTCTATCTTCAGGCCAGCATAGGGCCCATGGGAGGACAAACATACAAGCTCAGTATGCAGATGCTTTCCAGTCTCCTCTTCCAAGTGCTTGCATTGATTTTACCATGCAGCTCCTGCTTTGTCAGCTTATATTAAGAGATAGAGAATAATATAGAAACATAAATTAACCAGCAAGCAAATATGTCAGTCAAAGGTCCAAGGGCTTGTTCTGGACTCTAGAAATTAGGATATGTGAATTGTGTTTACATTGATTATGTAAAAGACAAATAAGAGACTCTGGCAAACTTGACAAAATTAAGTGATGAAGCCTTTGTATATAATTGATTATATTACCTTGGAGGGTGTGGCCACCTCTGCATTTGTTGCTTTGAGCCTTAGTATTTCATTCTCTTGTAGATAGGAATTATTTCTCATTGGCGTAAGCTTATAGGAATCTGCCGCAGGGGATCCAGAAAAAGATGAAAATAGATTTCCTGAGAGAAATTTTGCTTCTTTAGGGCAAGGAAAGCTTGTATATCACCACAGCCTCCCACTACTTGCAGGAGTTTTAGCAATGGCAGTCAGTGTGTAAAATGTCAGTGTGATAAAATGTGGGGAGGGGGGGATGGACAGGCAACTCTGGGAAAGGAGGGAACCACATGAACAAAAGGTACAAAAAGTACAAAAGGTAAAAGCCAGAAGTAAGGATGAAGCAGATTTTAGACCAAGGCCTCTAGAGAAAAGAGGAACAAAAAAGTGTTGGTCCTGGAGCTAGAAAAGCAGTAAAGCACTGAAACAAAAGGTAGGGGAGCTAAATGATCCCTTCTCTACTCAGAAATTATTTGAATAGTGAAAGTCCTATAGAAAGGTGTTGCCTCTCAGGAGTCCTTAATGAACTATAAGTAAGGACAACTTTATTGGTCCCTAGAGGAACCAGAATGCTCCCCAGAGGGGGAAGTTAGTGAATCCAAATCTATTTCCATTACAGGAAGTCCAAACCATAGAGAGGTACTATAAATGTAAAGGACTTTATTGCTCAGAATAGGAAGAATGGTCCTTATCAACATAGGAAGGCAAAGTAGCTTGTGCATTTACAAACTTCTGAGTCTTTTATATTGTTTTGGTGTATTTCTGAGGATTGAAATAAAGGCTGTTCAGCATCTTAAATAAATGATGATTTGAATGCTTGCATAAGAGCTGAAAGTCCTTTTATTCATGTCTGTAGAGACCTCAATGCAATCTATGCTTCCAGATTTCCAGAGGAATTCTGGGTCAGGCTTGTTGTTGTGGTTTTGTCCTTTATTTTTGAAGAGGACCATGACATCAGGGAGGTAATGCCATGTCTTGAAAATAAATTAGATTGAAGTAAGGGAGGGTGGGGCAAGGTCACCTGCCCCATTTTCCCTCAATAGTCATCTGAGTCCAGTGACAAGATATAGATCAGAACAACTGGAGATGCCCTCAATGCAGTGTAAGACTTTGACCTTTTGGGTCAGATCAAACCTAACTTAAGAAAATTATTTCTAAGAAAATCCAAGATGGAAAATTATTCATAAAAGCCAGAGCTTTGGGGTTCTAGGCCATGTTTAACTTTAAAATGTTCTTTTCTGATTCACATTGAATCTCTTCCTTTAAGTCAATTCTCTTCATCTTATTTTGGCCTCTATTTATTAGGTTATAGGTTGGCAGGTTCAAATTGATACTTGGGAATGATAGAAAATTAAGCCCTGATTGTTCTCTAGAATTTCTGAAACTCCATTTAACTTTGATCTATGTTTGAAGAGAGGTCGGCCCAAATGCTGTTCCCAGTTTTAGCCCATCTTCCAACATAAGTTATTGCTTAGAAAAGCTCACTTTTGAAAAATAGACATTTTTATTGATTTTAAAATTCTATTTCCAAAAAAAAAGGAAATTAACATGGTGTTTCCGAACATTTTGTCCAGAGAGGCTTGCTAGAAATAAAATGAATAACATTTACTAAACTGATAAATTTCTTTTACACATGAATAGCTGATGGCCACATAGCAACTCTATTGAGGGAATCCCTCATCAGCTATGATTGACCATGAACAACTTCATAACTATAAACTGTGGGCCATAGAGCAATGAGGACATTAGTCAGAACATGTAGCTGGTTCCAAACAAACCATCATCCTTGGAAAATAAGGACAGACTACATGATCAAAAGTCTGTTGCAATCAATGATATATGGTCGATTGATTTTCTTCTTTTTATGGACACATAACAATAATTTGAATTGACTTTCCCATTTTCCAATTAGGAATCAGAATCCAACTAAATATGAAATATGAAACTACAGTCAATGATGTTTGAGTTTTCTGGACAATATATGCCCAGCACTATTTAGGCAGAACCCCAAAGGGGAGCCATGGCCTAGCACAACACAGTTAATTAGTCAACAAATAAACATTTATCAGATATCTACTATGTGTTGTGCACCAATCTAAGAAATAAGGTAATAAAGTCAAAATCCATCCCTACCTTCATCCCTATCTTTCATTCTATGAGAGATAGAACATGCACATAAGTCGATACAACATAGATATAGAGTACAGATAGAAACTAATCTAAGAAAGGAAAGGACTAGCAACTGAGGGGACTGGGAAGACCTCCTTCAGAAACTGCTTTTGAAGCTGAGTCATGGTGGAAACCAGAAGAACTAAAAGGCAGAGAGGAGGAGAAAGAGCATTTCAGAAGAGATGGCCAGTGAAAAGATTCCTAGTTGGAAAAGAAGAAAAATAAAGAAGGTTAGTATTGTTGAGTAGAATGGAGGCAAGTGTAAAGTGTAAGCAGGCTGGAAATACATGAAAAAGACAGACTGTGAAGATCATGAAATGCCAGACAGAGGGTTTTCCATTTGATCCTAGAGATAATAGGGAGCCACTGGAATTTATTGATTAAAGGGGCTGACATGGTCAGACCTAAACTTCAGCACCAGCATTGTGCCCACAGAATCATAACAAAGGCTGGAACACCAGAACCTCACATATATTAGACATTTATTAAGTCTTTTTGGAACTGAATTGAATGGAGATTTCCATGGATGGAAAAGGAACTCAATGTCCCAGGCTCTTCCCTATTAACCATTAAAAATATATTGAATTCAAAAAATTCATCTCCAAACCAAGAAATATTTAGGAAAAAGAAAGATACATAAAGTTTCTCTTTGAGAAAGCAAATGAAAATATAAATACCAGACGAGGTATATGGACAGTCACTCTCTTTAATCGTTCCTAAGCTGTATTATCTCCAAAGTAAATAATTGCAAAAGGGGTCTCTCCCCCACCTTGGTTTTGATCATTATAAATAATTATACCAAATATTTTTAAAATGAGATGGCAAAGAGACAAGTTGCTTTGGCCAACTGATTTGTTCTCATTTGCCTCACCCTAATTTGGAAAGAATGAGGTGGTGTTGCCTATAAATTTTTTTAGGATTGGCCTTGATACTGACTCCAAAATCCTGGCAGATTGTAAGCGATCTAAATTAATTTGAGCATCATTAAGTATTTTATAATATTTACCATCTAGAAGTCCTTCCATGTATGTGTACCATCTGTGATTGCCAAGAGGAAATCCAAAGCTTTGCTTAAAATAAGCACATCCTTTCTTACTCTTCTTACTTTCATAATTCAAGCATGTACTTCATCTATGATGAATGATTACCCAAGGATAACATTTCTCTCTCACCCTCAACTAATGATAATTAGAATCACAAAATTCCAGAGTGAGAGGGAAGAAACCATCAGAGGCCATCTGCCTCTATCCATTTTATTGTTCAGTTCTTTCAGTCATGTCTGACTTTTCATGACCCTATCTGGGATTTTCTTGGCAATATTGAAATGGTTTGTCATTTCCTTCTCCAGTTCATTTCACAGATGAAGAAACTGAGAAAAATAGGGCTAAGTGACTTGCCCAGACTCGAAAGTATCTGAGGCTGGATTTGGGCTCAGGTTCTCCTAACTCCAGTGCCATGACTTTATTCACTATGCCACCTATTTGCCTTAACTCAATCTACATGCAAAGGCAATCTCCAGTATAACATCCTGGACAAATTGTTGTCCAAAATCTGTCTCTACCTCCAAAGGCAAAGAATAGCTACCTCTTAAGGCTATTCATTCTACTTTGGAATAGCTCTAATTGTTAGGAAATGTTTCCCAGACATCAAATTTAAGTTTTCTTCTCAGCAATTTCTACCCATTCCTCCTGGTTCTGTGTTCAGGGGCCAAATAGAATATTGCAATCCTTTAAAATATTGGAATACAGTTTATTACCAACCCCCACCACTTCTGTAGGTCTTCCCTTTTCCATGTTAAACATCACCAATTGCCTTAACTATTTCTCATATGACATGGATTTAAGGCTCAGTACTATTCTGTTTATCTCAACACTCTCTAGCTTACCAACCGCCATCTCAAACCATAGTAGACAAACACAGTTTTTAAGAAATCATGAAGGGTGGAAGGAAGAAGGGGAAAATTTGGAACACAAGGTTTTGCAGGGGTCAATGTTGAAAAATTATCCGTGTATATGTATTGAAAATAAAAAGATTTAATTTAAAAAAAAATTTTTTAAAGAAAAGAAAAAGAATCCACTTTAATAAACCAAAAAAAAAAAACCTCTTTGGACAGATCCTCAATTGTTTTTAATAGGATAAAGACATTGAGAACAAAAGTTTGAGAACCACTGGTCTATAGGAATAGACAACAGTAAAATATGGTATGGAATTTTTAAGAAAAAACTCAGAATATAGCCTTGCTGGAATATCGATTTCATGAAGGAGAGAAATATGAATTGCCTGGAATGTTAGGTTAGCATTGGATTGTGGAAAAGCTTTAAATGCCAGAAAGATGAGTTTGTTATTTTCCTGGAGACAAAAGGGAGCTGGTGAATGTTTTTGAGCATCCGTTAACAAGCATTTATTAAGCACTTAGATGGTTGGCATTGTGCTAAATTGTGGGGATAAATACAAACCAAAATTAGGACAATCTTTGCCCTTAAGTAGTCTACATTCTAATGAGGGAAGACAGCACAGAAAAGCAAGTTGAATATTTGTGGGGAGGAAGAAAAGGAAGAGGAAAATCATGGACTTTAGGGAGTCAAAAGTAAAGCCAGGGGAAGAATGAAGAGTGCTTGGCCTTGAGTTCTTCCTAAAAATTCATCAATAAGAAAAGGAGTCATTGGGGTGGAAACATATTGCAGGGAAAGAAGACCACAGAGAATGAAAGATCTTAGAATAAAAGGCCATGGGAAAAAGGGAATGACGTGGCCCAAATTGTATTTTAGGAAGTTTATTTGGGTAGCATTGTGGAAGATAGATTAGAGAAGGAACCATTTGGGTAAGTCTTACAATAGTGTAGGCAACGATGATGAACTCTTAGTTGGAACTAGAAACTGAAATGGTTTCTCTCCTTCTATGAGAATCCCTTTCTCCTTCTGATTCAGCTCAAATAGTACTTTCAGCCCTTCAGTTTCTAGTGTCCTTTTCTCATAATTGTCTTGTGTCTCCTATATTGTATTGCATCATATATGTATATATTGTTTCCTCCAATAGAATATAAGCTTCTTGAGGGCAGGAACTGTTTCACTTTTGGTTTTTGGACCCTCAAAAACCCAGAACAATTCCTGGTACATAGAAGATGCTTTATAAATGCTTGTTCATTTATTCATTGAGAGTTTGAAGAATTACAAAATAATTCTAGCCTTAAACAGTTCTATGGTCAATAACATAATAAGCCTAAAGATTTCCCAATTATTCACATACAGATTTTCTACAACGTGAAGTATCTAACTGCATACTTTTTATGCCAGCATGACTTCCTCTTTTCAGCCATCATTCTCTCCCTATGGTCAGCTGATGATGTATATTTAAGGAAAGAAATCTGATTTTGCCATTATAATGAACAAAATATAATTAGAAGGATAAATCTTATTTTAAAATTCTTACCTGCTGCAAAGCTGACCTTAAATGTTCTAACATTCTTGGTTTGAATTATCTTCACTGCTGCTCCTCTCCATCAGCAGATTATCAAGTCTTGGTTGGATAAGCTATCATCCACTGGGTCTTATTGCCATAAACAAGGTTTTTTTTTTCTGAATCCAAGTTAGTAGAGCAGTAAACTGGTGGTAGTCTCAATTATTCATATTAAGGAACAAGAAGAAAGCTGGCAAATTATTGGCTGGCTGGACTAAGAAAGATATACATGAGTTGCCATAATTAAATGAGGATGCTTTATTCCTGAATCTTCTTATCCCTTTTGCCTAAGGGAACAAACTTGTTATGATCAGTATTGTACTTTGAGGAGTAGTGGTTTTTTTTCTTTCTATCATGAATTGTTTTTTGCATTTTTAAAAATATTTAATAGGAGAAACTGAGTTCTCTTCCCTTCTGGCATTTTTTCTCAATGAAGCTAAAAGGAGCTACTGAGGTTTCTTAACTTAACTTAACCTCACCTGAGGTTGTTGGTCTTAAAAAGAAGGAACTCATAAAAACTAATTCACTATTTAGGAGGGGGAGGAAAAAGGTGAAGAGGATCAAGAGGATTTGTATTGGCATCGATTCTGTTCAAGAGGCTTATAGTTTAAGCCAGAAAACAGATGGGAATTTCACAATTTCCAAGGGTCTCTTGGACTCATATGATTTTAAAAATCAGTTTATATTAACACAGAGAGATATACATATATGTATGTGAATAAATAAATATGTATGCACATCTGTATATATTTATTATATATACATATATGTGTATATCTCTTATAAACTTAATTGCCAATAAACACAAATATTTCAGTTTTCAAAGATTAAAAAGTTATATATGTATATGAAACTATGAACTTCTATTCCATGTATTATGCTTTAAATATATATATTAAATTTGATAAGGTAGTTATAAAAATGCCCTGTTTGTGTCCCTGTCTGAACTTTTTTCTTCTTCTATTATTAATTCATTTTCCTTTATTTTGTAAATTTCTCTACTATTCCACCTAACTCACCCCTTGCCCCACTTTTTTTTAATTTCTTTCATTCATTCAATAAGTATCAATTAAGTACCTTCTCTGTACTTATACCTTATACCTTATACCATTCTGCACATGGTAGAAAAAATAGGACTTAATGGATTGAGAAGCTTTTGGATCAGTAAGAGCTGGATTCAGCACCCTGCCTCTGAGGTGCTTAGGCCCTTAACCTTCATTGTCCCAGCTTGTAACTAAGATCATAAATTGCAGAGCTATATACTAGAGATAGATACAACAACAGAAACAAAATAATCCTTGCCCTGAAGGAGTTTGTATTTTACTGAGAGAAGTTATATATTTACAGATAAGTAAATATAAATATTTGCAAAGTCAATTTAAAAAGTAATGGGGGAGATGGGACTATAAAAACTGGCAGGAAATCAGGAAGAGCCCTGTAGAGGAAGCTGCATTAGAAATAAGCTTTCAGGTAAGTTAGGGGTTCTAAGAGGCAAAGGAGATCCAAAAGTAGATTCCAGATATGGAAGATAGTACATACAGAGACATGAAGGTAGGAGATAGAAATGAGTAACAACAAAAGAGCTCCTGTTTAACTACAGAAAGATCCAGGTATAATGGATTGAGTATAGGACTTGGAGGGAGGAAATTAATGTTTTATATGTTACTCTGACATACACATGCCATGTGATCCTAAGTACTTCTTCAAGACTGTTTCCTCACCTATAAATTAGAGACTATAATACTAATAATAATATAATTAGGATCTACCCCAAGAGGTTTTTGAAAGGTTCCAGTAAGATGACATGTATATGTTAAAGTCTTTGAAAATCTTCAAGTTTGTATGAGGTCAGTCCCTAAATGATTGAGGCCCCTTTTAATGCCAGTCCCATTTCCAGAGACATTGTCCCAGGTCGCAGAATAACTTAAACACTTTGTGTTATAAGTATTTGACAAAGCTTTTTGCCTCTATTATGGATATATATTCTGTTTATCTGAATGACCTTTGAAATTAAGCTTCCTTTTTTGTAAAAGCTTGAGTTTGGCAGTTCACTCACATATCTAAGGCATAAATCTGTTTCTGAGAAAAGAAGTTGTTGAATTGAGTCTGCACAAGTTCATTTGTCTGGGTCATAGGTCTTCTCAGATTTCTAAAAGCAGCAGTTCTTGAAGGTAAAACTGACTCAGAGTTCTGAGAAATCATTGGTTCATTTGAATGTGACAAGCTATACAATGCTGAAGGGAATAGAGAACACTCCATAGATTTACACATAAAAGATTGGTGAAAATTTATGTTAATAACTAGAAAAAATGTGAGCACCAGAACTATTTTGTGATGATGGGACAAATGTAATTTACTTAATAATAGATAGAAGGAAATTTGGCGATGTGCCATAAACTAAAATGAGGTCATTTGCAAAAAAGATCCAGAATCCCATCCCAGAAATATAAGAGAAGTACAAGAATAGGGTTCAGAATTTTGCTAAAGCATAACTTTCTCTTTATATTGTCACTTGTTGCCTGGAAGATTGGTTGACTGCTGAGCCTGAAGTACCACTACTTTGTCACCTGCTGGTGTTATAAAGAAGGAATAGAGAACATAACATGCTCTCTACTATGACTTACTGCTGAGAAGAATAAGAAAAGGAGTAGAGAGAATTATTGTGTTCTCTATTATGATTTTCTGCTGAGAAGAAAAGACAAAAGATATTTCTCTGCATTGTCACTATTGTTGCTGAGAGATGGTGAAGAAGAAGAAATAGTTTTCAAAAAAACCAAGTTAGAGGGACTTTTGCAAACTTCAGGATAAAAAGACTATTGCCTTTGCCTAAAAGAACATAACAAGACTTCAGCTCAAGGCATTAGCAAAGGCGGAAATGGGCAATGATTGATATTGTTCTTATTATCTAGGAATAATTATATAGGAGTAAGCAGACAAAAAGCTTGGAGGCAAAGATTCAGAGAAGTCACCCTGAAGATCCAATAAGAGGGCTAGAACATCATACCAGGGAAGATGTCAGTCAAACATAATGTAAATCTACTCAACAATAGAAGAACACAAAAGCTACATTCATCAAAGAAATTTTATGTTACCATTTCTAATACAGAAAGAACAACAAAGTTGGATTATGAGTTACCATGAGTACATAAGTTTTCCTAATTCAGATACTCTCTTGCCATTTTTTTTTTGTAATTGTGTTTCCACTCTTCTTGCTGGTACTGAGAGCACTGGTGGGAGAATGTAACACATGTGATGTATTAGTTATTTCTAAATTTGCTTTAAATTGAATATCTGTGACATTATTATTGTTATCACTTTCACCTTTTTGATAACTAGATGTCTATGTTTAAGATCTAATGTTTCATCATCGGGACTGGCTGTTTTTGTGTAAATGGAAACCTACTAGTGGGGATACGTGAGCTATCCAGATCTGCTCCTAAGAACTTGGAAATAGCCTTTCTCTGGGAGCCCAGACCTCCCACTCTGAAAATGATCTCATGTGAGGCAGTCAGCCAAAATGATAAAGTAGGATCTATATGCATATATATATGGAGGCACGCCATGCAGATGTTGCCCTTGTGAAGAGGCAAGAATGATAATTATAATATTCTGCTTTCTCGTGCCTTGTATAGTACATTTTATGTTGAAAACTCTTTTGTGTGCCTATAGGAGATTGAGGTCCAATTAATTCTATCTCACTACTTACATTACACACTTTTCAGTCTTTTCCCCCTCAAGGATTGCTACCAATCATATCAAAAAACAATATGAAGTGCCTAATATACTGGATTTAACATATATTTCTACCATGTTTAACATATATTGGATCATTTGCCATCTAGGGGAGGAGAGAAGAAGAAGAAATTAGAACACATGGATTTGCTAGGGTTAATGTTGAAAAATTATCTATGCATATGTTTTGAAAATTTAAAAAAACTTAAATTTAATATATATATATAATTGCCTACCATGTGCCAAGCTCTGTGTGAGGCATTGGCTATACAGAAACCAAATATGAAACACTTTTTGCCCTCATGGGGCTTTTCAATTCTGTTGGGGGAAATAGCATTTATAAACATAAGTAAATACAAGATACTAATGAGAGTAATTTAGGAGGTATCTAACAGTCAGGAAGATTAAGACAAATCTCCTATAGATGGCAGCACTTGAGCTGAGCTTTGAGGGAATTTTCACTCAATACAGACACCCCTTGCAGACCCCGGAAGTCCTCAGCCTCTTCTAATAGATCCTTTGTTTCTTTTCTCTCATTCAAACAACCCACTGGAACATTCATTTGGGTAGTCTTTGCTGCAAAGCTAAGCATGACCCTTGATCATAAGAAATTACATCACCATAATAATGTCATGGAATGGGGAAAGTGCTTAGGTCCAGTTCAATTAGGTCCTGAATTTCACAGATAAGGAAACTGAGTCCGGATGAGGTGACATGACTTGACCAAAATTGAAGATAGAATTTAAACTAGACCCTGAGTGCTTAAAGTTTTACAAGATTTATCATGAATATTATCTTCAATACTTTTCAGATTTCTCATTTCAGCAGTGATATTATTCTCTCTGTTGCCACAGATTGTGACCCCTTTGCCTTAGTAAATGATCATTTGAGTTGCTGTAGCTGAATTCATCCCCTTTCAGTCAGCCTGGAAATGAGCCTTTGTTCTCTTTAACCAGACCCTGAATGTATGGAAAGGCAATCACTGGCCCGCACTTGAAGCCATTCCTGCTGGGGAGAACTAGCCACATCCTGTGCATTGCTGTACTATATTCGGAAACCTAGCAAAATCATCATATCCTGGCTGGATGCTAGAGGAAGATGTTAATGGAGTCTCCTGACTACACGCGGCAGGGCCCATTGATATCACTGTCCAGTTAGCTACATCATGCTTCATCTCCAGGAATGGGGTTGATCAGCTTAGCCTGCACAAAGCCTGCAGGCTTAGTAATTGGTCCAGTGTTGTTATAAGGAGATTGCTGGCAGCTGAACGCTTCTTGACATGCCTTATTTATCAAGCTGCATGTGAAAGGGATGGCATACGGCGGCCAAAGCTAAGTGTGTTAGCAAAGACTCCTGCTTGTTTTCTGTTTTTCTAGCATGCAGAAAGACAGAAGGGAGAAAAGAGGTGAAGAGACAGACAGACTGCCAGAGCCAAAGTCACAGAAAGAGACAGAGGGAGAGAAAACAGAGAGACTGAGAGTTCAAGACAAGTTAACAGCTATAGAAAGAGACTGAGAGCCAGAGGCGGACCAAGAAACAGATGAGGATAGAGAGATGGCAACAGAAACAGAGACAGAGGAAGATTAACCAAGAGATAAAAACAGAGGACAAAGAAGGACCTTAAAATGAATATGGGAAAAGGCAAAAAGGTATAAAATATGCCAGAGATTGTGCCTTTAAAACAAAAGTAGTCATCCAGGACTTCCTCCAGAAATAGAAACTGGATTCATTCAATGTTAGGACTGCAATGACCCTAGAGATCTTAGAATCCAACCCTCTTGATTCATAGGCGAGTAAGCTAAAACCCTGGGCAAAAAATGACTTGTTCAAGATGATACAGGCAGATCATGACAGAGTCAACACTAGACTCCCGGGGTGTCTGGTCTCAGTCCGGTGATGCTCTTTCTATTACAATCCCTATTTTTCTCTCTCTTCTGGGGCATCTTCTCTCTGATGATTGCTCTAGAATGGGGATGTAAAGAAAACATACTGCTAGAAGGAAATCTCTTTTTAATGAGGCAACAACCAAATGCATCCTGTGAATCAAATCCAGCTGTGCCTGTGTTTCCTGCCAGAAGTTGTAGGTGTTGATGTGGGGAAGGATGGGCATGAATATAAATAGGAATGGATGTCAGAAAGCCCCACAGAAGTAGAGTCTGTATTCAGGTGAATTAGCAATGGTGTTGTCCCAGCACTCTCAGTGACACATGATTTGAGCCACTGCCCTCGTTCACCATGACAGCAGAAGCCAACCAGGCCATCTCTTTGACTCACTTTGTCCACACATCTTCCTGAGTTACAATACAGGGTGGCTATCAACTCATTGGAAGAGAAGCCCTGGGCTTGCAAAGGAAAGAGAAGGGACAGAATGATGGAAGACTGGAATAACAAATTCAAAATTGCCTTTACTAGCCACAGAAGTAGACTCTACAGGATCTACCAAGGAATTTCTTTTTCTTTTTTTCAGAAACACATATTCACACTAGAATAATGTGTTTGGCCCTCCTTAAGATGTGACACACACAATGAATGACTGCGTGTGTCTACTTAAAGATCATAACAGGCTAGTACATTGGGACAAAGCTAATAAACCAAAATGTCATAGGAATAAATGTAAAGACTTACATCGTGTTCAAGAAAAAACAACTTTCCATAGAAGCCTTGTAAGGTAGGGTGACCCAGTATTCTCACTCCCATTTTACAAATGAAGAAATTGAGTTTTAGACAAGTCAAGTGATTTGCTGAGGATCATACAACTAATAAAGTCGCAGAAATAGAATCTGAACCTAGGTCTTCTTGAATTCTCACCAGCTTAGAATAGCGATAGATCTGTTCCATTCTGCTTTGGAAGGTCTGGAATACAAATTGTGAAGATGACTAATAGGAAATAAGTAGAAAAAGGTAGGCTCTTCTCAGACTGTGAAGGGTTTTTTAGGAACAAAGGCTTTGTTTTGTATCCTCAGTGTCATAAGGAGCCATCAGTGTTTCATGAGCAGGGGAGTGACATAGAAAGATTATTTTGGCTGCTGCAGCTGTACAGAGGTTGAAATTAAAAGGAGAAAAACCATTTAGGAAGCTAATGCAATATTCCAGGTGAGAGGTAAGGGACAGTCTTATTAAGGAGACTGCTAGGTAAGTAGAAAGAAGGGAACTGCTGTGACAATCCATTTTCCATATATCAGTATTTCCCAGCACCAGTTCATGATTTAGGGGTTCTCTATATAAATTATCCATCATCTGCTACAATGCTACAATGCTACAATAATCAAATCCAGGCTAATGGCTGACATAAGGGAATTGGGATCAATTATTAAAGCTGTTGTTTCATTCTTCAGCCCAATTCCCATATCTAGTCTTAATCACTGGTGATTGCCTAAGTCAAACTGAGACTGTTAAAGATCTTACTTAAAGGGGCCAAGGTCTCTCACTGCATCTGGGGCCATCTTTAGTCATCCTGATCTGTATCTGGCCAGTCCAGAGGAAAAAATGAGGAGGATGACTTTGCACTTTACTTCATTCACTTCACTTCACTGCCCTTCACTTCACTTCACTGTGTTCAATTTAGTTCATTTGCATGTCATGGCATCAGCTCCCTGATGTCATAGCCCTCTTCCAGAATGAAGGACTAAAACAATGGTTCCTAAAGCTGAGCCCCTAACCAAGTCACCAGCATTGCCTATTTTTTAGATAGAGCACGTTTGACTACATCATTAGATTTATAGGGTGATGAACTCTTAACCCTCAAAGCCACAAAGTAATAACAGGAAATGTCACACATTATAAGGTCCATCATGGAGACAGAGGAGCCTGGCCAGGGACGTAAAGGACCTATCCTCCTCTGCCTCCCCAAAAATCAAGAAAAATGAGATGGTGCTCCGAAGAGAAGCTGACATTCCCCAAAACTGGGTCAAATCGCAGCATTTATTATGTACCTACAAGATACCTACCACTGTATTAGGCAATAATAGTAGTTATAAAAAGCAAATGACCTGGTTTTGCCCTTTGAGAAGTTGGTGATCTACCTAGAAAGGTAAAATGTAGAGAGAAAGGTGAAACTTTAAAAATGACCAACTAGCCATGTTGACTTAGTTGATGCTCAGATATAATTCTCCATCTATCATCTTCATTCTTTTGCATTGGCTACCCCCATGCCTGGAAATCTCTCTGCTCTCAGCCACTTAGAATCCCTGGCTTTCTTTAAGACACAGCCAAACTCTTCCTTTTTCAAGAAAGCTTCCTGGTCAATCCCAGCCCACCCCCCATTCATCTACTCTATGTGCATCTTACACAGACCTTTATTTCTATAATTCTCCTTAATGAGTGTCTATTATGTGCTTCCTTGATTAATTGAAAGATGTTTTGTGTCAGTTGCTAACTTATTTAATGTCAACTCATGCAAGGTATCTGCCCAGCAGCAAGCTGAAACACAGTTTAAAAATTCAGCAGTGATTTGTGATTGTCTACACTGGTAGCATAGATGATGAGTTGGAAGCTCAAAATGATGAATTGGAAGCTCCAGAGGGGCATCTGAATACAAAAGTACTTTAGGTAATTGGTCCCTGCTTCCCTGCAGTTCATCCTTACACATACACATATGTTCATAAATGTATGTACACATTTGTATGGATATTATGCCATAAGTTATCTAGGGAGCTGGTAGCATAGTAGTTAGAGCACTGGGTCTGGAATCATGACCTAAGGTTAAATCTGATCAGTTACTAGTTGTATGACCCTGGAAAAGTCACTAAAAAACCTCTGTTTTACCTCAGTTTCCTCAAGTGTACAGTTGAGTTAATAATAGCACCTACCTTTTAAGATTGATATAAGAAGCAAATTTAAAAATACTTGTAAAAAGCAGCACAGTGATTGGCACAGAGTAGGTTCTGTATGAAATCTTGTTTACTTCTCTTCTTCCATAGGGGATAGAATTCTGGGCTTGATCTGTATTGGAATCTGTATTGGACCTCAGAGACTAGTTTTGTGACCCTAAATAAGCCACTTAACCTCTCTGTTCCTCAGTGTCCTCATCTGTAAAAGATGGGGGTGTTGAACATGATGGCTTCTATGGTTCCTCCCTGCTCTACACTTGTTCTTATGAAACCATTTAAATTCTCTGGATCTCTGTTTCCTCAGATGTAAATTGAAGTAGCTAAGCTGGTTGACCTCTGAGATTCCCTTCCAGTTCCAAGTTTATGAGCTGATAATAATAGTTTTGTTTTATTTTTCAAGATGATAGAAGACTTTGGGATTTAAATTGTGTTAACAGGAGCTTTGAAAGGTGGATGGAGTGATTTGAGTTATGAATGATTCTAAGAAGGGGTCAGGGATATTTTGGGTCAGGCAAATTTAGCATTGTTTCTAAGAGTATAGAATTGTTATAGTCATTGTTACACAAAACAGGTGAAAGCATCCTATCTTTAGAGACCTCAAAGAGGAGGTCGAATCAATAAACACCTTACTCTGGCTACCAACATTTTCTCTTATTCAGAAAATTGTTTCTTTCCAAAGCAGAAAATGCTCCCTTTCTCTCTGCTGGCAGAAAACTCATTGACTTTCTCCCACTGAAAACATGAAATAAATTTCCTTTGTTTTAGGATCAAATACAAACGCCTTTGTTGGACTTTCAAAGCTATACCCAACCTGTCTCCAACTAATGTTTCCAGCCTTATTATATTTTATTCCCCTCTTCCTGCTCTTCAGTCCAGCCAAATTGTCTTGTTCCTTCCATACTCTCCATCTCTTGTCTTTGCATACTTACAAAGCACTTCCCTGTAATCTTTGCCTCTTAGAACTCCTCTTTCTCTAGGAAACTCAGCCACAGTGACCTTTTAAGCAGCCTTTCCTAATTGCTGACCAGAGTACTAGCATGTCCCTCCCTCCTTATCTTGTATTTATTTTGTTTATAACTATGATGTATATTATATTGTGCATGTTATTTCCCCCATTAGAACATAAGCTCCTTAAGAGCAAATACTGTTTTATTAGTATTTGTATCTCACTACCTGGTACACTGATGCATACTTAGTAATGGTGGTAGTAGTGGTGGTGGTGGTGGTAGTAGTAGTAGTAGTAGTAATAGTAATAGTGGTGGTAGTTGTGGTAGTAGTAGTAGCAGTAATAGTAGTAGTAGTAATAGTAATAGTGGTGGTAGTTGTGGTAGTAGTAGAAGCAGTAGAAGTAATAGTAGTAGTAGTAGTCATCATAGTAACTGTGGTAGTAGTTGTGGTAGTAGTAGAAGTAGTAGTAGTAGAAGCAGTAGAAATGATAGTAGTAGTAGTCGTCATAGTAATAGTGGTAGTAATTGTGGTAGTGGTGGTAGTAGTAGTAGTAGAAGCAGTAGAAATGATAGTAGTAGTAGTTGTCATAGTAATAGTGGTAGTAGTTGTGGTAGTAGTAGCATTGGTGGTTCTGGTGATGGCGATGGTAATAGCAGCAGTATTGGTATTGTGGTGGTTACGGTAGTAGGAGTGGAGTAGGAATAGGAGTAGCAGCAACAATAGTGGTGATAGTAGTGGTGGTGCTGGTAGTAGTAGTAGTATTGGTGATAGTGGTAATGAAGGTGGTGGTATTAGTAGTAGTGGTGGTGGTGATAGTGGTGGTGGTGGTGGTGGTAGTAGTAGTAGTAATAGTAGTAGCTGTATTGTTTTTAGTATTTATATACTAACTAAAGGACTTTAAGGTTTACAAAGTGCTTTGCATATGTTAACCTATTTGATTCTCACAATCTTGAGAGGCAGGTGCTATTATTCTCATTTTATGAGTGAGGAAATTGAGACACTGAGTGAATGTTAATGCTTAAAGCAGGATTTGAATTCAGATCGCTCTGACTCTAATCCTATTCTCTGTCCATTGAGCCATTTAGCTATTGATAGGTACTTAATGATCTGTATTTGAAAATCAGGTGAATTTCTTTCTTTCTTTCTTTCTTTTTCTGAGTCAGTTGGTGTTAAGTGACTTGTCCAGGGTCACACAGCTAGGAAGTGTTTAAGTGTCTGAAGTCAGATTTGAACTCAGATCCTCCTGACTCGGGATGGTGCTCTAACCACTGCACCATCTATCTGCTCTGCAGGTGAATTTTTTCATCACTGTCATTTCTAAGCTTATTTATGATGACTTCGGTAGTACAGTTAGACAAATTTGTTAGCTTCTTCTTTAAACTTCATTAATTGAACTCAGTCTTTCCCCAAATCCATTTAGTATGTCTGGATGGGACTTTGAGAAGTTTTGTTATATAAGTCATCAAACCAACTGTAGCGCCATTGTCTGTCTCCATTTTTGGAGAATGAGGTTTTTCTGTCCTGGACTTCAGCACATCCACAAAGGAGCTGACAACCTTCAGATTTCTGTACCTGACCTTTGTGGGTGTTTTATAGTTGAATAAGTGATTGTGGGCTTTGTGGGGAGGAGGAAAAGGCATTAACTTACGTGATGAGCCGAGATTTGAATTCAGGTCCTCCTGACTGCAGTCCTCTATCCATTGGGCCACCTAGCTGCCCTAAGCAATTATTTTTTAAACATGGGGTGGGGGTGGGGGAGGGTGCATAAGCAGCTTAGAGGCAGATAAGTGAATAGAGACAGTGAACTCCAAGTCATGAAGATGTGAGTTCAAATCTAGTCCTAGATATCTGTTGGACTTAGTCGGTCTCAGTTTCCTCATTTATAAAATGGGAATTATTGATCAGTGGTTTGCTTTCAGTATCCAATGAGCTAATGTATGAAAAGTATTCTGAATCTTAAAGCACTTTAGAAATGTGAGCTACTATTATTAATTAACTAAATAATTAAATATTTCTTAATTAATTAGCTGTGGGATTATATTAGCATGTTGGATGCAATAACTCAGGACCAATTGGGTTTCCTTTAAATCTCAGTTCTAGATATTTTTCTCTTCTTTTCCTTTCCCATTGCCTCATTTGACCTCCCCCTTAGAACCCTTGGCTTCCTTCAAGATTCAGTTCATGGATCATTTCTTAGGGGAAAGCCTTTTTCACTGTCTCCAAGAAGCAATTAATGGTCTCCCTCTCCTCTAATTATCATGTTTATATTGATCTGTTTATATATCCTACCTTCTTGTAGAATGTGAACACCTTAGGGTATGGAGCTAGCTTGTTTTATCTAGGTGGTAAAGTGGAAAACTGCTGGCCTTGGAATCAGGAATATCTGAGTCCCAACAATTCCTTGAACACTTATTAGCTGTGTAACTCTGGACTAGTCATTTAATTTTTCTCAGTCTGTAAAATGGGGATGATAACAGCTGTTGCCTCACAGAGGGATGTGGGGATCAAAAGATATAACCTATGTGGTCTAAACCTAGCAAGTATTGTAGTAGTCTCCTGCAGTTAGTTCATGCCTTTCACATAGTAGGAACTTAATAAATATTTAAGGGGCAGCAAAGTGTCACATTGGATAGAGCACTGGGCTTAGAGTCAGGAAGACTTGAGTTCAATATGGCCTCAGACTCTTAGCTATGTGACTTTGGGCAAGTCATTTTACCCCATTTGCCTCAGTTTCCTCATCTGTAAAATGAGCTGGAGAAGGAAATGGCAAACCATTCCATTATCTTTGCTAAGAGAACCCCAAATGGGGTTAGAAATGGGAACATAACTAAAAACATTGAATAACAGAAGAAATTTTTATTAAATTGAATTGTATGACAGCAAAATGGTAGTGGCTTTATATTCTCAGAACTTTGTTCAATACCTGGCACACAGTAGTAGGGGCATAATAATTAACAAATTTAGTGGGGAAATGTTTGCTCCATATAAAATCCAGTTATTCATGTGTTTCCTCTCTGTTGAGATTCACAAGTGAAACTGTCTTCTGTTCTCCTTGCCTCTACACAGGGTTTCCTTGTCTTTCCTCATAAATGGCATCTAGAAAATAATAGGTTATTTAGAAAACATCCTGGAAATCTAAAATTTCCAAATGCTCTGGATGGAAGAGAGAAAATGCTAGTGATTCAAATGGGAAAACATGGCCATACAATTCAGACTGAAAATCAATTGGAAGAACATGCATGAAGGGACCAATAATGATAGTTCAAAATATAACAAGACACTTAACTAGAATAATAATTCAAGAATCCTGGTTTACTTTGCACAAATCTATTAGCTGACAATTTTGCAATTAGTAGAAATTATTACAATGACACAATCTTGATGCCAGATACAAAGCCAAAAATATATGTCCACTTCTAACTAAATCTGGTCTAAGGAAATAAACTAGAGATGTTCCTTTTAGCAAATGATATTGTGTTAATTTCGTCAAGCCCCAGAACACTGCAAAACCTCCTAAATGAAATCAGTGACAACTCAAAAGAATCTGACTATCCACATAGGAAAAACTAAGTGGATGAAGAATACCTGTTGTCCAGACAATGAAATACAGTTAGATGGAGAGCTCCTTCAGTGCATATATTTTAGACAAACAAACACTTCATGTAAACAATACTCAAGGCTCATAATTGAATAGAAATAGGAGAGCAGAATGGAGTACAAATCCCCATGCCTTTGCTTGAAACAAAGGCCTATCTTTTTTTAACACGATGTCATCTGCTGCTACAAATCATGAATTATCAAAACTTCTTAGGAATTAAAGTTGAGGATCATCCAAAGGACAAAGAAAAGATCTGGGAAGGGGAGGCAGCAAATTGTACCCACATTATTCACTAAGAATTGTGTAGAAGTCATATTAAAGGATGTCACGTGAGGTAGTGAGGAGAAGAGAAGGGGGTTAGTCATGTGACAAGACAAAGGATAACCAATGGAGAGCCACTTGTTCCATTAGAACCCATACAATTTCAAAGGACAAAAGACAACAACTTTTCAGCACCTTGGACAGATTTCCCAATGTGGATTTAGAATAATATACTTATGTCCCCAGAACTTTGTTCATTAACTGACACATAGTGGTAAGGGCATAATAATTAACAAATGTAGTGAAAAAATGTTTGCGCTATAGAAAAACCCAGTTACTCATGTGTTTCCTATTTGTAGACAGTAGACTCTTCAAGCTAGGCAGAAGTGGATGGACTGTGCTTTACTTCTTTGGAAAGAGTGTCACTATGAAAGAACTCTCACACAGACTATCCAAGTGCCAACATGTCAAAGTTTTTAGAAAAAGGACAGTTTTTAATGAGAAAAGAATGCTTAACAAGCTCATTTGTCCTTCACAGAAAGTATGTCTATTCCAAGTCACTGAAAGAATTATTTTATGAGTCTGTAGCAGAAAAAAGAATATCTATTTCCATGTAATGAAGATTAATACTTTTCACATATTCAAAGATGAAGGATCCTGGCTCTCATATAAAAGCTAGGAATCAGAATAAATTAAGTTTCTTGCAGAAACAAGATTTTTTAAAATATACTTTTGATCAAGGTTCTTTCCTCCATTTGCAATGGATAGCAAAATAAGTTCAGAAAAATAGAATATATTTTTCTATGCAATTTTTACTTTTATTGGCACAAAAATATGCATAGGCTTAGATGTCAGAGACTTAAAGGAAATTACTGAAGTCCAAATGAAACCAGGCAGCAAGTCTTAAAATTAAAAACATTAAAAAAAAAAGATTTGTGGATGGAGACAGAGATGGTAAGTAGGCTGCCTTCCATTATCTTGAAGGATTGTCATGTTCTATCTGACCCCAGGGGACGAAACTAGAAGTAGTGGACAGATGTTTTAGGTAGGTAGAGTTAAGCTTGATATAAGGAAAAAATTTCTTATAAGTTATAGTTCTCCAAATATGGACACTCAGAGAATAAATTGGTTCTTCCTCATTAAAAGTCTCCAAGCAAAAGCTGCCCAAGCCATTTGTCAGATGTGTAGAAAAGATTCTTGTTCAAGAAGTGGTTAAACTAGATGGCTTTGAAGTACCTATCAACTATGAGATTTTTTGGATTCTATGATTCTAATAAATATCTAGAATTTGAATCAATTTAGGAGTTTAGAACTGTAGCAGTAACAGTATATTCATATCATCTACTTGTCTTCAACTTTGGATTGAAAAGGATCCAATGCATTATTTAGCAGATTAAAATGAATTCAAGAATAATCTCATTGGATTGTAAATTTACTCTCTTCTAATATATCCTGATGCTTCCAAGAAAGGAATTAAAAAGATTAACAAAAAACTAGTTTACGTGAGGATCAAGAGAATTTTACTCATACTTTGCCACCTATATTAATGTATCCATTTTTCTGTCTATTGATCATCACCTAGAATATGCATTATGGAAATACTGGCAGTGTTGAATTTACATCAACCCAAGTCAGTCCTTAGTGGATGGATTCAATGATGGATTATATATGACAACTAAATTGTCTCTGAGGCTGCCCACAGGACTTCAGAACTGGAAATGAGTCATGAATGCATTTATGATTTATCAGACAACTAGGTAGAATAGTGGTTAGAGTTAGAGTGGTGGACTTCGTTTCTGAAAAATATTGGAGTGAATCTTACTTCAGATACTTACTATTCAGGAAAGTCACTTAACCTTTTTCAGTCAATTTCCTCATCTGCATAATAAGATTAATGATACCTCCAACATTTATCTCAGAGATTTGTTTTGAAGCTCAAAGGAGGTGTTATATGGAAATAACTTTTAAAAGAAAATTATAGGTTTTATGTTTTTAAAAAATTTCCCATGAAATCTCTTCTTAAACCTCCAAAGTTTCCATATAAAATACTTTTTAAAAAAATTTGTGCCTGATAAATATTTTCTTCAGGTAATCCTCCCTTTGTGAACTAAGCTCATCCATATAGATTCAATACAAACCTTAAAGTGCCTTTGGATGGGGCCCCAGAAACCATCAAGACAGCCCCCTCATTTTACACATAAGAAAACAAAGAATCAGAAAGCTGAAGTGGTTTACAAAAAAAAAAGTTACACTGGAAAGAAAGAATCGAGGCAGAATCTGAATCCAGGTCCTCTGGAACCAAATCTAGCATTGATTCCATTGCAACATACTTACATACACATATCACAAATATTTCTGCAACAACAACAAAAAAAAAGAGTTACAGAAAAGAGTTAAAAATTAGTGAAATATATATATAGTGTAGATACAGATATATAGATATAGATAGATATCAAGAAAGAGAACTACATAGATGTTAGGTACAAAATGGATGAACTCTATTAGGACTTTTCTTCCTTTGTAAGCAGAGATCAGATCATCTTTATGTAAAGATAAATATCATAAAAGATGTCATGACCTCTTCAAATTGTGCTGATATACTAAGATAGTGTAATACACAAATACACACATATTCTCATATGAATATACATATATGTATATATTTGTGAGTGCATATATATATATCATATATAAGTAATGTGTATATTCATATATAAGAGCAGAAGGTACATGAGATCCTGGGGACTTCATGGGATATAATTCATTTAAAGTCTACTGTGGCATTTGCTTTATTGAATAAACATTCACAAAGTGCCTACTATTGCCAGGTACTGTGTTAGGCACTGGGAAGATACAGATGAAAACAAGACAGTTCCTGCCCTCAAGGAGTTTCCATCAGTAGGAAATAATATACACAAATTGCTAAATATAATATATAGGGGAGAAGAGAGAAGCAGGAAAGTCCTCTGGTAGGAAATAACCCTTGGACTAATCTTGAAGGGAGCTAAAAGTTCTCATTGGCAAAAATGGAAAAATTCCAGGTAAAAGAAACGCAGCTGATATGAAAACTGAAAATTGGGAAATAGAATACCATCCATAAGAAACAACTAATAGGCTACTTTGGAAGGAATAAATTGTCCAAGAATAAAAACATGTCATAGCCTGAAAAGGTCATTTGGAGCCAGATTGCAAAGACTTTTAAGTGCTAGATAGAGTAGTCAGCATTTTATTCTAGAAGTAGTAAGGGACTACTGTATCTTCTTGAGCAGAAGAGTGACATGGTCAGAATTATGTTTTAAGAAGATCACTTTAGTGGCTGAGTGGAGAATAGATGAGAGAGGGAAGAGACTTGAAGCAAGGAAACTAATTAGCAAACGGTCACAATAGTCTGGTAAAGAGGGATGAAGGCTTGGATTATCTGGAATCTCCCAAGTATTATCATAAACTCCTATTTTAGGCATAGAATCAGGAATTTCAGTTAAAAAAAAAAACCAGGAAATTCTTGCACCTCAACCATCCTGCTTTGAAACAATAAAACAGAAATACCCATGACAGAGAAATTGGTCAATTTCAAACTGCTGGGGAAGAGTGAGATTGTCATTTTTCTAGCCCAAATTTAAAGGAATTGAAGACTCCAAAGTATAAGACTAAGTAAACTTGCTATTGAGGACAAATCAGGTTGTTTTTTTTTTGTTTGTTTGTTTTTTGGCCAACTTCTAAGAAGGAAACTAATCAAGATCTGGCAGATATTTTCTCTTTTTTTGTATTGAGGCAATTGAAGTTAAGTGACTTGCCCCAGGGTCCCACAGCTAAGAAGTGTTAAGTATCTGAGATCAGATTTGAACTCAAGTCCTGCTGACTTCAGGGCTGGGGCTCTATCCACTACGCCACCCAGCTGTCCCCAAATATTTTTGTTTTTTTTTAACAAGGACTGGTCATCCAGGGCAGGATTAAGACAAGAGGTGAGTCAACAAAATAAAGCCACAATTTAGAAAAGTTTCGACTACAACTTTGATGGAACTCTTTATGGAAAGAGCCAGGTTAGGGGGTATTTACAAAAGTATCTGTGAGACATGGATTGATCCCTTGGGGGCAATTATTCTAATTCCAGTGAAAATGAATCTTTTTTTCTCCTAGACTTTAGTTAAATACTACCTATAGAATAGAACCTAGAGAATGGTCTTGATTAAGGGAAGGAAGGAGATCTTGTTCCAGAATTACAGATAGCTTGTCTGCAAATACCAGTTTCTTTCTGGGAACTGAAACAGTTTCAAATCAGGGAATAATAATAATAACAATAGCTGAAATATATGTGTGTATGTACATATGTACATATACATATATGTGGGTATAACATATATATGTAAAATTTTGAGATTTGTAAAATGCTTTGCATATCTTATCTCATTTTAGCCTTTTAACAGCCCCGTGAAGTATATTATATTTATTAGTTACCATAATCCTCTTTTTATAGAACATTGAGGCCCAGAGAGATAAAAATGATGTAGGATTATAGATCTAGACCTGAGAAGTTCAGATATCATCCAGTATAAGTTCTTCATTTTAGAGACAAAGAAAATGAAACCTAAGTTGAAGGAATTGCCCCTGTCACATCTGTTGTAGAGGTGAGATTGAAAACAAAGCCATTGACCTTTCCACTGTACCAAGAAAAAGAACAGGTGGCAATGGCTGAACCAGAATCATGGATATGATCCTCCATTCCTGAAGGAACCCCTAGAGCCTCAGAACAGCAACTCTACTGCCAAACCTTGTTACTGTGGCCAAATTCACTTCCAGGATCCAGAGCATAAGACCCTTTGTCCAGCCTCCATTTAGAAGCAAAGCTCCCCTAACTCCCATCTAGCTAAAATGGCACCTACCCCATAAGAAAGGCACATTTTCAGCTTTCTAGACGCCTGGGAAAGTTTCACTGACCCTTGACCATCTCACATCTACTGTTGGTATATCAGGAATATGCACAAGTTGGACAGCAACCATTTATTTCTATGTCTCTGAATAAGTTTTCAAGTCACAAAATAAGTACTAGTCAAAAAATTGGGGAAGTAGGAAGAAATCCCTGACCTTTAGCATATTTTTGTGTTCCTAAGCTTCTCTTTCTATTGAGTTACAAGATAGACCAGCTTTTAATCACCTGAGATGTTAGATAAGGAATCAAAAATCCCATTTTCTCTTTAATAAACAGAAGTAATCATTCCACAATCAATCAGCTGAGATCCCCTGAATAGTATCTTCAAATATACACATTACAAAGCTTGAGTGATTTTTTTCCTACCTGAGAATAGAAGTCCCAACTACAGACATCACATTTTTATTCACTGAATGTTTTCTAAGTTCCTTCATGCATATGGGCTTTTCTAAGCACACAAGAGCAGAAGTGTCAAACGTGTATGTTAACTGCTCAGTGCACATCAGATTAAAATATCATTGGGAAATATTTGACAAAATAAATAAAAAGGCAATAAAACATAGATTATATTATATTATAAAGCTAAGTCAATAAGCAACCTGCAGGGATCCTTATACACAGATTGGTTAACCCATTTTTATTTGTGCTTCTTATCTTTGTTTTTTGATGGACCCTTTTTAAAATCAATTTACTCAACAGTCTCATCAATACTATGGAAAAGTATACTGTCTTTCTCCATACATACCCATCATCTACACAGAAATACAAATTAAGAGCTTTGAGGTCATCTGGTCTAATCACCCCATTTTTTTTGAAGGAGTTGAAACAGAAGTTAAGTGATTTGGTCAAGCTCACACAGCTACTAAATGTCTGAATCAGGATTTCAATTCAATGTTAAGTGTTTTAGGCTGGATTTGAAAGATCTTCATGACTCCAAGAACCAGTACTCCATTCACTATGCCATCTAACTGCCCCCTCTGAATCTATATTCCTTATTCTTTCCATTGTTCTGCCATTATGTCTAGAGTGCATAGTAAACACTGTTGAACTGAGCTGAATTGAATTCCCCAAGATGCCCAATGAAAGAGCTTCTCCCATAGGCAGCCAAGAGCCAAATTCTTTAAAAAATTATCAGTGGCAGTCAATATTCCAGTAAAACCTTGTTTAGTTCAAACCCCACTAATAATTCAGAAATTAAGGTAAATGAACCAATATTTGGATAAAGTTTACTGTTGGGCAGTTTATGAGGGAAGGCTTGCAAAGTAAATAAAGTAAATTAGATTGTATGTGCAGGTGGAGGAAAGTATTTACCCTCCTGAACAGAACAAACAATTTTTAATTGCTAACCTGGAAAATGAAGATTGCAAAGGAGCCTTTCTGCTTATGAAAGTAGTAGTCTGTCTCTACTTGGCAACATTTTGTTGGCTCTTGGTTAATGTTGCTCTTTGTACCTAATGGTTCTGAAAACTTTAAAAATATTCTATAATTTAACCTTTTTGCTCATTTGAATTTGCTTTCCAAATTGGCCCAAAGCAATGAGATCATACTGGCATTATGCATTTGGCTATTATATATAATGTTGAATAGGATGGGGTGAGGAAGTCCATTTAAAACCCCTTTTTTATAAACACAAAAGAATATAATTCTTTTAATGGAGAAGTAAACAGAATAACTTAGTGGTTAAGATTTTGAATCAAAGATCCAATGGTGAGGCAATCAGTAAACATTTATTAAGCACCTGCTATGTGCCATACATTGTGAAAAGTGCTAGAGAAACAAAGAAAAGCCTCCCAGGATCCCACAGTCTAATGGGGGAAACAGCCTGCAAACAACTATGTGCTGACAATCTGGGGAAGGTAAACTGAGTACCAGTGTACTCACAGGGTAAAACCATTGTTAAGATATTTATCAATTTAGAGGAAGTATAGAGTAGGAGAAAGAGTACTTGGAGTCAAAAAGACCTAAGTCTAGATGTTTCCTCAGACATTTACTAGTTATGTAATTCTGAGCAAGACACTTTTCCTTTCTTTGGACAATGCTATTTCCTCTTCTATAGAAGCAGGGGGTTGGCCTTGATGACCTATAAAGTCCCTTTCGCTTACAAATCTATTTCAAATAATAGCAATAATCATAGCTAGTATTTATAGAGTACTTTAAAATTTGCAGAGTATTTTATTATGTTCTCATCTTCATAATAATTCTATGAGACAGATACTAATATTGTCACATTTTAGAGATGAGGAAACTAAGGCTGAGAGAGATTAAATGATTTGCTCAAGGTCACAAAGCTATTAAGTGTCAAAGGTAGAATCTAAACTCAAGACATACTAACCCCAGTTCCACACTCTATACACCGTAGCTCCTAGCCACTTAAACTGGTAAAAATTCACTGTGAGCAGCAGATCCCATATTAAAAAACAAACAAACAAACAATCTTTTTGCAATCAAATATATAAATTTCATTAGGGTATTCAGAACTAAGAGGTTTGGTTCTTTAAAAAAAGTTATATGGATTTCATTATTGCTGTTGTTGTTTGATTTAGCACCCCCAAAATAGGACAGTTCCTTACACAAAAGAGTATTCAACTCCATTTGTTTTAATTGATTTTCTATGCTAAGAATATTGGCATGAACTGGACCTAGCCTTCTATTTATGATTTTTGCAATGTTGTAACTAGTGATTTTTGAGTCCAAGATATGCCACGTGAAACAAGCTCCCTTAAAAAAGGCAACTGGGTAGCAAAAGTTGATAGAGCTGTGTTTGAAGTCTTCCCATAAACATTTACTAGCTGTGTGACCTTGAACAAGACAGTTACCCTTCTGTGCCTCAAATTACTCAACTGTAAAATGGTTTCTAAGCTCCTTTCTGTCTCTAGATCTATAGAGAAAGACCCAAGTCACTGTCAGGCTTACTGCTCAGAATGCCAGTGGAAGACCCCATGGGAGAGAGAATTCAGAAATATGGGGAGGGAAGAGAAGAAAGCTCCTTGAGTTTCCTGTTCCAAAAGCTCTGACTTCATAATCAAAGGGTGATGTCCAGACACTATATCTGTATATAGAGTCTTTATCTATAAAATGTGGGGCTTAGAGGTTTAAAGTAGATGCCTCTGATACCCCTTCCAGCTGTACAATTATCACCTCATGCTCCTCATTATTGTTGCTAACGAGGTGCTAAATCTACTATCTCTAATATGCATAAGGTCTCAAAATGGTACCAAATGATGCTCTTTGAATTTCTAACACACACACACACACACACACACACACACACACACACACCACCACCACCACCCTCCACCTGTATTAAAACCCTAGTTGATGCCATCCTTGTTAATTCTAGCCTCCGGTTAGTGGGTCCCAACTCTGGTATAGAGCCTCAAGAAATGCTTTAGAAACTTTCTTTCAGGAGAAAAACAACAGCACTGGTTCCTGAAGTTACTCATCAATAACAAGAATTACTCAGAGCATACCATAAGTCTCTGTGTTTCAATGTACCCACCAGGATACATTATTCTGGATAGAAAATCCAAAATAAAAGTAAATGAATTCCTGCTTCCAACAGAACTTGTAAAACCCTTAGAATTGTGCCATTTTAGTGCATCAGTACCATTTGAAGTAGGCACAACAACTCCTTCTGACATTTACCTTCCCTGGTAAAGAAAGATGATCCAGTCTCTGCCTACAAAGGAATATAAGCCTCAATAGAGATCAGCCTTATTGTACCTTATTTAGTGCAGCCACGAGTATGATTCCCTCAGTATCAGAAATGAAAGACTCTTTTCCCCTTTTATTGGTCAAGGTCAGAAAATAGAGATGTAATCATATAAAAATAGTGAAATGTTTAAAAATGAAACTACATTGAAGAAGCAACATGGAAGGTATATTGGATTTGGAGTCAGAAGACCAGGACAATTTTACTACTTGCTAAATGGATAACTTTAGGCTAATCACTAGAACTTACAAAGAAAAACCTCCTGTAAAAAAGAATGAATGTCAATAGAAGTTTTCTAAAAATCGTTTCTAGTCTTGAATGTCATTAGTGTATATGTACATGTAGATACAGAAAATCAAAGCTCTAGAATAGAATAGGACCTCAGAGATAATTCATTCTCCATTGTATGGGTGAGGAAATTGAGGTTAAGGAGATAAAAGTACTTATCTATACTCACACAGTAACAGGCAGTAGAAGTAGAATCTGAACCTACCTCTCTGATTCTGTTTCCATTTCCTTATAATGCTTATTTTTCCCTGGATCTGTGTTTTCACAGGGGTGAGTAACACCTCCAGTGGAAACTATCTCCACTCATGCAGAGAAGAAACTCTTTTGGTCCCCTGAGGTACTGAGGGGTAAAAGGCTCTGCCATGGTCCAGCACTCAGCAGTGTCCAGCACATAATAGGTACTTAATAAATGGTGCTTGGTTGATTGGTTGACTGACTGATGATCACAAAGCCAGTATATTAAAGAACCAAGTCTTCTAGACTACAAGGTCAGACTTCCTCTATCAACTACCTGAAGCTGCCTTTCAAAAAATATGTGTATCATTCTTAGTATCACTCATCTTACATGTGAGAATCCTGCATGTATGAACATATATATACATGAATAAACACATATGCAGGATGAATAATACTAAGAGTATTTATTCTTTGAAATATTTAGGTGCTATCTATATGGAAAGATTCTCCAAACTCTAGTTCCTAAGGTCAATTATGAGCTGCTATTAGATAATGATTTCAGATGTCTTCTCCCTTATGTTTTCCATAATTCTATTTCCCCCTTCGTGATAATATAGACACATGCATCTATGTATGTATATATAAATGTATGCATGTATATATGTGGAGGGGAAGAGGGAAAGAATGGGAGAAAGAGAGACAGAAATAGAAAGACAAGGATAGAGAGACAGAGATAGACAGAAACAGAGGAAGACTGAGTAATAGAGACAGAGAACTAGACAGAATCAGAAATGGAGAAAGAGACTTGACCTGATTTCATATATATGTATTTAACATATTCTTACATTCATATTTACATACATATATACATTTGTATACATAGACATAGATATGTTAAATTGAAAGGGCCTGGATAAATTATAATAGACATAAGAAACTGAGAAATTGTAGCCACGGAAGTAGTAATACAATCTGTAATTAGAAAATTGCCTGAGAATTTAAAAACAAATTTTAGGCTTAATATAAGCAAGGCTATCATGAGTTCTTGGGAAGTGATACCAACTCCCCTGAGGATCCAACATGTAGAGTTGAAAGAGTCTTTTGAAGCTGTGTAGTCCAATCAATTCTATTGTTATATATAAGGAAACCAAGACCACATGATTTGCTGGTTGAAGGTATTCATACCCAACATCTTTGCTCACATTTGGGTGTTCCTTTTTTCCTGGAGGTCTTTGAGTACAGGCTGCCCAACATTTTGTCAGGAAACTTAAAGAGGCACCTCTAGTTTAGGCACCATCTGGATTAAATACCCCTCCCCTTTCCAATTCCATGATTCTGTATTAGTCTATCCAATTTATGTAAATTATATCTAAATCTGTCTGGTCCTTTTTTTAATTCCATGTAGCCCCTGGGAGATCTTTATTTTTATAGAGTCTTTAGGAAGAATTTCAATGTATTAAACATTCAACTTATGGAATTTTTTTTAAGTTTTTAAGGAAAAAAAAAGACTTAAAGACAATATAGCATAGTAAATAAAGTGCTAGATTGGAGGCAGGAAGACCTGGATTCAAATCTGATCTCTAACTTACTAACGATGTGACATGGGCAAGTTATTTAACTTTGCTGAGCCTCACTTTTCTCATCTATAAAATGGAATGTTTCCTGCTTTGTTAAAGTGAGAGTTCTTATTCATCCATGAATTAATATGAATTGGACTAGTTGGGCTCAAGGTCTCTCCCAAATCTAATGATGTGGAATACCTTGCTAGTTTGGAATACTTGAGCAATTTTTCTGTCAGGGAGAAAAGGATTGTATGCTGTATCCAATCTATATGACTGTGGATGATATTTGCTTATCAACGGGACTGGATTGGACAAAGAAAGCGCTTTTCAAAACCTTTTCAATTTCTTTGAAACAATCTGTTCTGACTTCCTGAAAAAAGTTTCCCAACCAAACACGAAAGCTATCACATAGACAACTAGAAAGGTTTACTAGGGACGGACACATGAGCATTCTCACAAGACTAGGTGAGTGGTATTTCTGCTTTGTGAACCAGCACAACATGTGGTTTTTATCATTATCATTAAAGCATGTTACATATGAGTTTTAATTCCATTTGTTCCTCCCAACAACCTTATGAGGTATGTGCAATTATCCCCATTTACAGATGAAGAAACTGGTGCTGAAAGATTAGTGACTTGCCCAGAGACACGTAGCTAATATCCGAAACAGGATTTGAACCTGTAGGGCCTTCTGATCCAACTTCCTTCAAACTAGCAAACTGCCCCTGGATGTTGCCTTTGGCCAACAGTATTCCTTGAATTCAGTTATGTCAAATGATACTGATCTGAAAGGTTATATGGGTCATCATTGTGGGGCTGCCAATCAGATTGCTTTGGTCTCAGCTCCTATGAGGATACAAGATTGTCATTTGGGCTCAAATTCTATATAGAGGACAGGACAAGAAGATGGAGAAATAGTTTTCTGAATAGATCTTCATGTCTTATTCTATACAAATTATATCATAATTAGTCTTTGTTTACCATTATAAGCCGAGGAGAAGGAGTTGTTCTAAGGCTTAGTGTTTATTATCTTGCCTTGCATAATGTATTTGCTGTCTGGGTATATGCAAATCACCCATAAATCTATTCACCCTCATAAGTATCTTATAAACCTCAAATGTGACCCTCAGGAAAAGCATGAGCTCCTAAAAAAATCAAAGCCACAAACCCAAAGGAATAATGGAATTTTCCCATTTTGTTGTTCACGTCATTGTCCAAATATCCAAAAGGATTCCTTGAAATTCAACTGTCAGGGCACAAATCTTCTTAAATGACAAATGATGAAAGAACAGCCTGAAATAGTATGCAGAGAGTATCACGACATGATGATTGACTTCCCATGTCTCTGTATTCCCTTGTGAAAAATCTTGTCAGAAAAAAAATATGACTTATAAATTCATTTACATGCATGAAAGTATATTTAGAGTCTATTTTGTTGCCATCGTGCTAATACAAACAATAGAGTGTTAAGCAATACTGACCTCTAAGTGTGGTTATATTCAGAAAAACGAGTTTGAAATCTGCATTTTCATGGCATGCACGTGTTCCTCCCAAGCTTGAAGCCATATCTCACTGATTTTTAAAGAGGAAAAAAAAACGTCCAGGTTCCCAACAGCCCAGTACAACTGCCGACCCCGAATCCCTGCCATAAGCTAAGCTCTGAGGGTCAGAGTCACTCTCGTTAGGGATGAAGGAGAGATCGAGCAAGTGCGCTGCTTGATTTCAAAGACACCCAGTGAAGGTGGGGTCAGGGTTGGGAGGAAGTCTTCCTTTGATGGACAATAAAGCCCATTTGAATTGGTAGTGGCTGGTGGGAGACGGGAGTGAAAGCTGGAACCCCAGGATGTCATTTTTGCAGCGTTTACAATTCTGCCCTCTGACTGTAGCCACACTTCCCAACACAATGAGATTTGGGGTTCCTTCAGACGCGGAGTGCTTGTGAGAGGGGGGAAAGTTCACCATAAGCTCTAACGTGGGTGTCATGACTCTTTCCAGGTAGTAGGTGTAACCTTGAAGAAAAAGTGGCACTGTCTCCAAAAAAGTGACCTGACTCTGGCCTTGGTGGGTTTTTCTACTGTGCAAGAAATAAACAGCACCGCATGTGTTTCCGATACATCCTTTCTCGCTGATCACTGCTTTGTTCTAGAGTTCAGCATGAAAGGACTAATTTTTATTTATTTCTTTTCTTTAGTAAAATAGCATGTCAGTTGCTAATCCCAGCTACTCCAGTTGCACATATTTTTTTAATTCAAAAAAGTTTATGGATTGGTAGCATTTCAAATAAGTGATATATATTCTGAAGGTTAGATTTAGAATCTTTGAAATGCTGACCAATTGACATTATGTTCTCTTAGCCCAAGAAATGAAACTCTTGATTTTTTTTATTTGATTTATTTTAATTACACCATTTATCCTAGGTCTTATTTCTTTGAATAGAAAAAAAAAGGAATTCAGACTCGAGCATGCCTCTGTTGTCCGAAACTTCTGGGAGCATGGAAAGAAATCTTCCTGGGTGGATTATACTCTTTGAGAATATAAACTACAAAGATTGTGTCATGCTTATTTAGCACTGGATTTAGTTTGTAGATGGCCTCTTCTGACTTTCTATGCTTTCGGGGTGAATGTGACAGCAAACTAATTTTCACATCAGTAATGAAATGTTATATGGTTTTAGTAATGATCTAAGAAATCTCTTCACAAAACATAGAATTATATACAGTCTTATGTGAAGCATCAATATTGTTCCAATCTAGAACTCCTGTATAATAATGCATTCAGATGTTTAGCCGAATATAGGTCAAGAATGATGTGGCACTGCGATCAGATTGCCTGTGAAGATGGCTGCCATTGAGAAGGTTGGGGAAATTTCTGAAATCCCATACTCAGATTTCTAGAAAAAAAGGGGACATTTCCCTTTAAAGAAAAATCTTTAGCATTTCAGACAATTGTACACATTCTAAAATTTAATCTCACAGAAAAGAGAATATATAATTGTTCTCAGAAATAAATTACTAGCTTTTAAATTTTATGAAGGAAAAGGGTGAGAAAATTAGATAGTGGTTTCTTTTTTAAAAGAAAAGTGTGGGGGGAGTTATCTTTTAAATGGAGACTTTGCTTAATGAGATACACTTTGAAAGCCATATGTGTACCCTAGTGAAAAAATTCCATCTTTCTTTGTTGTTTTGTGGTTATCAAAATAAACTTGGCCTTAGAGGTTAGCAGTGACCTTAGCAGATATTGCTCTTTTCAGATATTGGCCACCAAAATTCCATCACACTCCTTAATCTACCATGTACAGGATACTGCCATATCCCTGTGAACCCCATTTCCATTTTTTTCAGCACACTGCCGAGGCAAACCATTAAATGCATTCTTAAGATCGAATTCCCCATTTCTAGAAAAGCCCTTTGTTTATACAAGGTGATGAGAAAATAAGCTTTGAGAAGCTTATTTTCAAAAGGAAGTTTACTTTCTTTTGGTAAAAGATTTGAAATATCAATTAGTTTTCATATCACCTGAAAAGCATCTAAGTCCTTAGCAGAGCTAGTTTTGAGCAAGTTGAGAGTTTTTCAAGTTCCCCATTGCCTTTAATGATAAGAAATTTCATTTTTTCAAATTAAACAATGGGGCATCTAGAGAATCCCATTACTCTCTGGAATTATGAAATATTAGTCTACAAGTATTGTCTTTGGAGAACGTGGTTGTTAATTTACCCATCAACCATTCTTTGGCTCATGTCTGGACTTATGACGTTCCTTAAGAATGACATCTTTGTAATTCAGGTCAGTTTCTTGATAGTCAAGAAAGAGATCCATGGTCAGACTATCATCCCACAGTAGGCTGGGCAAGTTATAAAACCACCATTCATTTTCCACTCTACCTTAGGTAAATTAGAATGCTTGCTACCCTCAATGTGGTCCTGTGCCTTGGACATAGTCCTTCAATACTATTCCTTATCTCAAATTGGATTTACCATTATCATTCAATCAATCCATCAATCCACAAGTATTTACCGAGCATTTACAGTGTTCCTGGCACTATCCTAGCCAATGGGTATTCAATGACAGAAATAATCCCAACCCTCAACGAGCTTGCATTCTACCAGGGAAGATGTGACATAAGTGAGGGATTTCTAAATTATTGTTGATGTCATGAAAATTGTATTTAAAAGATATTACAAATATGAAACACGATGTTAATATTAAATATAACATATATAATGTCCGTGGTAAAGTTGTAAACACTAACTAGATGTTCATAAATCTCCTTTCCAGTATTTTTGTGTATTTTGTTCTCAGCCAAGAACCTCAAGACTTCCTTCTACCTTCCTACTCTTCATTTATGTTGTGGATTGTTCTTTAACCAGTTAGAATTTCTTGTATCAAATAACAAGTTCACGTTTCCTCCTGACCCAAGTCATTGTTGATTTCACTGTTATAGGGGAAAAGCTCTAGGGCAGCCGATAAGGCTGTTGCCATGGTGATGAAGGAGATACCGAGGGAGGAGTCTGCTGAAGAAAAGCCCCTCCTTACTATGACATCACAGGTGGGCAGACCAATAGGGTTCCAGTAGGAAGCTGACATATGTTAATCGATCAGAGACTGGTTTTTTTACTAGTGAAGAAACATTCACTTTTTTGAATCAATAAAAAAAAGAGACAGTTTTCACTGAAACAATTATAAAGTGGAAAATTGGGGGGAGGGAAAGAAAATACAATTTAGTACTTAATTATGGATATTAATTTTCATTACTCAATCTTAGTTATTTTTTTAAATATATGTATACATACAAATATGACAAATGTTGCTTCATTATGAAGGACTATTAAAAAGAACCTTTGGGAAATGGATAATCATTCATTGAATAGTACTTTGGAATAAAAAGAAAACTAAACACAAATTCCAATTGACAAAGTTATTTGACATAGAGCCCATAGACATATGTCAGTTTGCCAGTAGATTTTCTAAACGGATTTTCTTAAATGTTAAATATATCCATGTTGTGAATATGTGCATTGCAAACATATGTATACACATATTGTTATGGATAACTAACTTTGAAGGGTGATCCAAAAGTCCACTTGCCAGAAATTGCTTGTGCAAAGTTTTGCCTATGTGGTGACCTTGATATCATCAGTGCTGTTTAGTCTATAAGCACGAGGGGGCCAATTTTTGCATTTGTTATAACTTAATTACGAGAAGCAAATTTGGGCATATGTGCAGGGGCTCTCTGATGATGTGTGGGAGGCAGCCGGGCTTTTGAATCATCCTGCAAAATTAATGCATATATGTATATATAAGAGAGATGGCATGGAGTAGTGGATAGAGGGCTAGCCTTGAAATCAGTGAGACCTGAATTCAAGTCTCGGCTCTGACATATGTGAGCTATGTGATCAAGGGCAAGTCATTAAGTTCTCCATGCTTCCAGATAACCCTCCAAGATTCTGCAATACAGTAGAAGGAGAATTGGATTTTGAACATGGAATCCAAGGTATGCTACTCACTAACAGTGAGGCTTTGAATAAATGACCAAACTGTCTGGACCTCAGCTCCCTCAACTGTAAAAAGAGGGGGTTGGACTAGTTGACCCCTATGTCCAGCTCTAAATCCACAATTCCATGATTCTTTGATTCAAGTTAGAGAAGCAAGCAACAATCTGCCTCCTTAAAGTAAGTTTTCTTACTTTACTTTACTGGGGAGTTTCCTGTACTTATGGAATCATAGCTCTAGATCCCCCTACCACCTTCAACAAAAAAATAATATACAAAGTTATCTATCCTCAGTTTGGGGTGCTGCCATATCCCCCAATTATTTTTATTTTTATTTCTAAAAGAAAATTAAATTTTTATTTACAATGAACATATAATGTAGTTTATGATGCTATGTTCCACATTTCATTTTTCCAAATCCAGTCAATACAATGATTTTTTCACTGAACAGGACATGTCTAAAGTCAATATGCCCCTGAAGACCCTTAGAGAAGGCATTTATGCCCAAAGCTATGTTTTAGCAGTTCACTTTATTCCATCAGCAAATCTTTTCTTCCAGTTGCTAAAAACATATGTGGTTTTGTTTTATCTTCAACGTTATGTTGCAAGTAATGAAAATTATAATGACACGTTACATCCAAATTGGGTAAGGAAAACGTCTGTTAAAGAGAGCCAAGGAGTTTTGGCTGAATTTTATATTTTCAGAGCTGTTAGGACGTGTGTGTGTGTGTGTGTGTGTGTGTGTGTGTGTGTGTGTGTGGTGTCGTGTTTTAATCTACAAAATAGAGAAGCCTCAGTTCAATGACGCACAGAACATGTTGATGCAGTTGCTTGGTATTTATCAACTTTTCCAGACTCCAGTTATTCCACCCACTATCCATTTTGCATCCGTTAGATGCTTGGCAGAGTTACTCTGAGTCTATATGACCTTTGTGAATTTATCTCAGCCAAAATATCTAGCCAGTTCTATTTGCAGATGCTCATGAGACTGCCACATGAGTGACAGATAGTGATAGATACATTGGGGGGTTTCAGATATCCATGAGCATGTAGACGGGCCTTTCTGATCCAGAAGATTGCTGCTGGTTCTGTTTTGCAGCGATGTACCTGATCACCATATGCTGCATTTCAGAGCATACATTAGTCTATTGAACTCCTTTTCTCTTTTGCCCAAACAAGGATTTTTTTCTCTATTATATGATTTTCAGTTATCCTTCTTAAATTTTCAAAATGACTGTTCTTCCCACGATCTTGACAAAATGTTTTGTCCAAAATGAATATTGCCCTGTTCTTGTATTCAGAAAAGAGTGGATGTCAATTTCCTCCTCTAACATCTGTCTATCATTGCTATGTGTTTTTGACAATCAGTTAAAGCATTGCTGCATGAGAGTTCTAGACTGCTTTCTTTCATGCATCCTATTCTTGTTGCACGCTGTCTCGTTTATGAATTGGCAACACGAGAACACCTATTCATAAACATTTTTGGCACCTGTTGTGCTAAGTGTTTTTTTTTAAATAAATTGATTCAGTGACAGCTGTTATCCAGTTACTTCTCAGTTGAATGCACACTTTTATTACTTGATACACCCACATGGACTCTTCTCTGGTGTATACCAGGCAAAACTAAAAAATAAAAAAGAAGCAGGATGATCTGAAAAAGTGAGTACTTCCAATGGTGACCATAACATTCAATCTATGTCCCATATCATCTGTTATTCTCCTAGCCTACCTGTATGAATGTACTAGTGTCATGAAGCATTTTTGTGCTGGTGTCTCTACATCAAGTGCCCCAGTGAGGGGCGATGTTCATGAGAATGCTGTGAGTGGCCCATGACCCCATTTTGTAGAATCATCTCAATCCATGGTCTGATGGGGAAGGGGAGAACTGATGTTTCATGTCATAAGTTAACTAATAGGTTGGAAGATAACTAATTTACTTATTGACAGTGTTGAGTTTCTTGGAAACTCACCCATATCCAGTAAAGTTGATGTAATAAGCAACCTTTCATTTGCTCAGCAATCATTCATCAGATTAAATTATAATCACAAAGCTTTAGAGTATCAGTACTGCTATGTTGTGTTTCTATGTATTTATGCCTACTGTCCATGAATCATCTTTCAGCCTTATTCCTATCCCCAGCTTCTGAAGTCCATGAGTTTTTCTCTAGTCTTATGGACAAAGTGAAGATAATGTTGAATGTGGAATCTGAACTCAATAATTTCTGAACATCCAAAAGACTTATATGATTGTGATTGTTACCCATTCGTGCTTTATGAGGGCAAGGATTGAGCACCAACAAAGACTCAAGCACATTATATAATCCAGGATTCAGATGATCCTGGACTGACCCGTTTCCCTCAGGAAAACAGAGGTAGAGTCATATAACAGTCAAGAAGAATAGTTGTAATAGCCTATTTCAGTACACAGCAAAAAATGACAAACAGCACAGTATAGTGGAAAGCATTTAGGACTAAGAGTTAGGGTTCATATCCCAGCTTCATCTCTTAGTATTCCATGCTCTTTGGCAACTTCTCTGAGTCTCATTTCCTTTAACTGTGAAATGAAGGGGTTGGTCTAAGATGACCATCAAGATCTTTTTCATCTCAAGTCCATGATCCTTCATATTTGATGAAATATTTGAAGGAGAAAAAATAAAGAGTTTGTTAAGGTGTGATAGGTGAACTTTTTCTTTAAATACAATAGTAACAAAGTCTGTAGTGTGAGAATATTCCACATATGGGGGACAACCCAAGAAAAAGTAGAGTGTTAAGACATGGACAATGATATAAGAGAAATAACAGTGGATCAGAGAATATTCAAAAAAAAAAAAAGAAGAAGACAGAAAAGATAGGAAGGAGCTAGATTGTGAAGTAGTATGTTACATTTGGTCCTGGAGGTTATGGGAAATCCACTCTAGGTTAGTGAGTTGAGGTGTGACAAAGAAGAGGCCAACTACTGCCATGTTTCCAGGACCTTCTTGTTCTTTCCTAGTCCTCTTATTAATTGGCATGAGAACTAGCATTAATTGCCCATTAATAATGGTTTCCAGAACCACTGACTTGATCACCTAACTCAAACCCTCTTCACAGCAAGATGGGTCTTGACATCTATCACCTTTCACCAGATACCAGCTATCTACTTACTTCCTTATATCTTTGAATCCCATCCCTTTCCTCTGCGCTATAATCCTTATATATTTCTGTTTTCCACAGATGCTTCATTGTAGTAAAAGCAGAGGAATAGAGAAAAGCTTCCTGATCAGACACCAGCAACTGCCTATTCTTCCCCTCCTAGTGCCATGGAGTGCCAGTCCTACAACACATTAATTAGGACTTTGTTTCTGCTCCTATCATCAATGCTAATCATTTTGTTGAACCAAATTCTATTACATTTGTTAAATTAAAATATATTAGAATCCTCACAAGATACAACATATAAAATTCTCTTTCACAAGTCATATCTACTAGTAGGGCTGTATTTTTGGTCAATATTGGCACATAGAGAGACAGTGTGGTATAATGGGTAGAGAGCCTGCTCCAGAAGCAGGAAGGCCCAGGTTTAAGTTTTTTCTTGGACACACACTAGTTATGTGACCCTAGCAAATCACTTAAATTATGAATACGCTAGGTCCAGACAATTGTCTAAAACTGTAGGACATTCTACTGCATTGGTAAAAGGAGCTTTCTTACCTGGGAATATCCTATATTTGTGAAATCTCAGTTCTAGAATTCTTCCCTGTTTTCACATTTCCAATGAAAGCATTGGGCATTTCATAAGCTAACTCATTTTCCTCCATGTTGAAAAGATTCTGGGTCATCTCCAGAAATCTCCTATGGCCTTGCTGTATATAGGTATTTTTAATGCTCAGAGAATACTCAAGGTGATCTCAAAAGAACTAGATTTAGTCAAAAAGGATTTGCTACAAATTTCTTATGTGTTTGCATTTACTACTTATATTTCCAGGCTGATATGTCCTCCCCAATCCAGAGAACCACTGGGAATCTTTCAAAACTGTTCAGGATATTAGCTCCCTTTGAATAGAGATCAAGTAATGCAAAGGAAGATGACTTTAGAAAGTCATCAAAATATAGCCAAAAACTTAGACAATGGCTGAGATCCCTTCTAAACTCTGAAATTCTGTTAGGCTGGGAATGGATTCTTCCATACATTCTGCTAGGTTCACTGTTTTATTTATCCTATTGATTAGGCTTCTTACAAGCTTACTGATACATGATTTAGTTTGAGGTTCTTTTCTAAGTAAGGACAAAGCTCATCTAGTCCTAGGCAGGTAACTCAATAGCACAACACCAAGCAGGAACCTAATTGATGAATATGACACCTGCATTGAATCAACAATGTTAGGGGAAAAAAAAACAAAGAAGGCATATGGGGAGTTTCCAAACACAAACTCCTACGCCGTGTTAAAAACAGATCTGAACACTTTCCATTCATGTAGAAACTAATTAAGAAAAACTTCAGAATGTTTAATTGTTTCACATGCAGTAAGGGGGAAAAAAAGACAAGTTGTTTAACTGGATTTTTTTTTTTTAAATCAGCATTGACAGAAAAGGGGGGGAAGTATTGACACCTTGTTTTCCAGTCTGCTTTTAATGATATGGTTTTTTATCTTAAGTTTTTTTTTCCAGTTCAGTGGAAGCAGATGAGTTTTTCTCTAACCTACTTAGAAATGAAAATGAAACATTCCTTTTTAAATCAAACACCGATCCAGGTCCTTTGGTCTAAAAAATGATTTTCCCTTGTTCATGAGAATATGTCATTATCTTTGGAGGCTCTTGTGTTATTATTTAAAATTCATTTAATTTTGGGAGCCATTCTATAGCATCCAGGATACCATGGATCTTCTTTGTCCCCAAATTAAAATATAAATGTTTGGATAAATTATAAACTTATAATAGTAAATATATAAAAATGAAATATTGCTTTTTAAAAGACCAAGCCATGTCCTTTTGTCTAAAAATGATTTTCCCTTGTTCATGAGAATATGTCATTATCTTTGGAGGCTCTTGTGTTATTATTTAAAATTCACTTAATTTTGGGAGCCATTCTATAGCATCCAGGGTACCATGGATCTCCTTTGTCTCCAAATTAAAATATAAATGTTTGGATAAATTATAAACTTATAATAGTAAATATATGAAAATCAAACACCAATCCAGGTCCTTTGGTATAAAATGATTTTGTCTTGTTCATGAGAATATATCAATGTCTTTGGAGGCTCTTGTGTTATATTTAAAATGCATTTAGTTTTGGGAGCCATTCTATAGCATCTAGGATACCATGGATCTCCTTTGTCCCCAAATTAAAATATAGATGTTTGGATAAATTATAAACTCATAGTATTAAATATATAAATAAGCAAAAAAAAAAAAAACTTGAAGCCTCAACTCCTTTGTATTTGAAAATAGCTCCTGATATTCCATGTCCCCCCTCCTTTTTTTTTCTCTTTTGAAATCAGGGAAAGACATTTAGGTCAAGGATATGAGTGGCAGGGATGCTTCACCCCTTTCAACAAAACCATTGGCTTGGACACAGGCACATCAGAGATCAGGAATGCTTTCACTTATCCAGTACATGAATAAATATGAAATCCAGCCCAAGAAGATAGAATTGATCATGGAGTCACTGATGTAGACTCGGAAGGTCATCTAGACCAATCTGAAGGTTATCTAGTGAAATCCTTTCATTTACAGAAGCGGAAAGTGAAGCACACACACACACAAAAAGTGATTTGACCAATATAGTAGAAACAAGATTCAAATCTGGTTCTTCTGAGCCCACATCCAGCACTGTTTTAGCAGGGCGTGTCACTTATAGACTACACTACCACATTTGCACTTTGTTAGCACTGTCCTATACTACTACAATAACTTATCAAGCCTTCCCAGCTGCTCTGGATCTAGGAAGTCATAGATTCATAAGTTCGTAGATACAGAGTATATATATCCATATAGAGAGAGACAGAGACAGAGACATAGAGAGAGACAAAGAAACAGACAGAGACAGAGAGACACACACACACACACAGAGAGAGAGAGAGAGAGAGAGAAAGCTTTTAAAGAAACCCTAAAGATCATCAAGTCCAATATGAGGCCCAGAGAGGGCAAGATCATATATCAAGGAACCATCTGAAGCAGAATTACAAGTTAGATTTTCCTGACTCTGAATCTAGTCATAGTATTCCCCCATCTTCTCTTCTTCCTAACCAATGAAAGCATCACCTGCCATTCATTTCTGCCCATGGTAACTCCCAATTACTTTTCCAGGTCTCCTTTTTTTGGTTTTCTTCTACCTCCTTCTTAAACCCTGCATCCTGCTTCAGAAACTCTGCTCATCCTCCAAAGTTTTATATGAACCAAACTAGATTCCCATAGGAGAAAAAATAAAACATTGACCTAGAAAGCAGGAAAATGCAGAAAATGCTTAGGAGAATGTTCAGGGAAGTCAGTCTAAGGAATTGGGAGTGAAAATAAATGGTGGTGGTGGGCTTAAAACAACCTGGGTGCCAAATTCAAATTAGGAGACCAGGTCCCTAGGGGGTGGACAAAGACCGACATTACAAGAATCAAATAAATGCTTCCTAATGGAAACCTTTCTTTCCCTATAAATAACATACAAATAAAAGGGATAGGAATTAACACTGTTCATATTTAAAAGTCTACTTTTCAATTCTGTTTTCTGGTCCTGTTTCCCTCAACCATTAATACAGAGACTGTAAGCAATCTTTCTATTTAAAAAAAAAAAATCAAAGAAGTACTTGGTTGAATGAGATGGAAAGAGGCCGAAATCCTTCTGTTAACTTTCAGCAGATTTGCCTACAAGCATTAAGTCTGCCAAGAAACCTACCCACTTCCTTAGTTTCCTCTGAGGGCTGTTTCCTATGAGATTTTTATGTAGCTAAACCATCCTACTGCCTTATGTTTCCTATATGACATTTTTGTGTAGAAAAAAATACCCTTATTGCTTCCCAAATAAGGTTTTTATGTGGATAGACCATCCCACTTCCTTACTGTTTCCAACATAAGGTTTTTATGTATACAAACCATCCCACTTCCTTTAATTTTTTGAACCACACCTGTGGTTTTGTGGGTATAAGGAACTCCCAGGAAGAAAGCTCCCTCTAGGAAAGTAGGTTGACACCTTCTCTCCAACATACAATCCAGGGTCCACTGATAGGATAGATAAGTAATTTGCACAGAGCCATATAGCCAGTGTATTTCAGAGGTAAGATATAAACTCAGGTACTCCTGACTCCCAACTCAGTCGACCATCCAGTTCACTGGGCTGCCTTATCCATTGCTTCTCAAACACAGATTTTCTGTAGACAAGCTATCCCATTTCCTTATAGTTTCCTATATTATTTTTATGTAAATAAACCATTCCACTGCCTTTTTTTTCTTTAACTTTGAAATTATTTTCTCCCCTATATAGTAATATTATTTTCTTCCCTATATAGTAATATTATTTTCTTATCAGGTTTACTCTTAACAGGAGGCTCTATAATTTACATTTGAGTATAAACTACAGAAATCTAATACTCTGGGAACTTGGTTTTGCTCTTCTCCTGGAGTTTAGACCAATTCCTAATATTTATCATCATGGTCAACACAGAGTTATGGCTTTGGGAAACAATGAATGTTTAGGGTTTTTTTCTGCAGAACAGTTTAATTTAGTCTAAATTTATCATTAAAAACATTCTAAAGCCTGTCAAGGTGATATGAACTATACTTACCAAATATTCTTACCACATTGAGATGTCCTTTAGTTATAGCCAAGGGGGCTAGCCCTCTTTGATTGGTAACTTTTATCCTTCTTTCATCTAAATTATAGTAACAAAAAAATGGTTTCCAACAGACATCTATATGATCCTATACTTGCTCCAACATAAATGTCTATCCCCTAAAATAACAACTTGGGTTAAAAATATCAACTTCCTCTTATTAGTGAATACGTGTCAGCCAATGAGTGCAATATGGCTCTGGGTGGCACAACAGAAGCCCTAAAAATCAGTCAATTATGAAGCACTCATTAAATGTCTTTCTACAATGTGCCAGAAATTTTGCTAAATCCATTAGTATCAAGCATTTATAAAATGCTTATTATGTACCATGTACCACTCTGGGCACTAGAAATACAAAGAAAGGCCAAAAAAATGTTCTCTACCTTCAGGGAGCATACACTGTGATAGAGGAGACAGTATCTAACTGTAGAGTTATATGAAAGAAATATGCAGAATATAGCATATACAAATGAGGTCATTTGAAAGACATTCTGATATTGGGGATTAGGAAAGGCTCCTTGTTGTAGGTGAGATTTAAGCTGAATCAGAACCAAGTGCTGGAAATACAAAAAAAGCAAAGATGGGGGTACAAGGGCAAAGGTGAATCAATCCTTGCCTTAAAGAGATTCTCTTTAGTAATTGCTATTCATTTGTCTTTCATGAGCACAAGGTAGTACCTTAATAAAGGAGCCCTTCTTCAGCTATTAAAGCTTTCTGGTTCAATAGACTGTAAAACTTGTGTAGGCAGCTATCAATCTTTCAGGACATAAAATGTGACTCCCCCTGGAGTGAGAAATATGCTACCACAATGACCACGAAGTGGACAATCCCAGAAGAGATGACTGGCAGTTTCTATATTCCTATGGAATTGTCAGGGACAGATAGCTGGCCAGTGCAGCAAAGGTCACTAAGCTACAAAACCTTGAGCAATGATCACTGGATGTACTGCATCCTAGGATCCAGGATTTAGAGTTTGAAGCAATCTTAGAGGACATGGAGATTAGCCTCTACAGATGAGATTGACTAATTTGTCTCCCTGTCACCCAAGTAGCAATGGCAGAACAAAGATTTGAACCCAGGACCTCAAACTCCTAGCAGGGGTATTCCTGTTCTACCACACTGCCTCCTAGCAAACCTAGAGGAAGGAGAGGAGCAATTTTTTTTTATTTTCTGGAAGATCTAATACAGGACATTTTCATTCTATTTCTGGCTACTAATGGTTGCTTTTATATAACAAAGGATAATCATAGCAGACACTCAGAAACTCAGGCTAACCCACACTCTACCAAATTGAATTAGTATTTTTCTAAAATATGAGGGTATAGTCCCAAAATATTCAAACTTCTTTCAGTGGGAGGCAGAGTCCTGGCACTGAATGCTGGACTCAATCCCTTTTTGGTTTAGGTGAACATCTTCAGAATGTTGTCTCAACATTATTGGGTGACCTTCATACATCAAAAATACACAAAAGCTATTGGAGAGATTTAAAAAGTGTTCTTAAGAGAGACTTGAACCCTTAAATTTCTCCCTTAACATGATTTCAGTTTTGAGAGACCAACTTCCCCAGCCACAAGTCATATATAACCTATTTATAACCTGGTAGCTAAGGTTCACAGAATACAACAAATCTTCACATTTATCACTATCAAAGTGCAGGCTGTGCATTGCAATAACCCTCTATGGCTGCTGATCGTGATTTATCAGAGAGGTAGAGTCTCATGATACAGATGAATCAAATTGATATGGCCAATATCCAAGTAACCATTCATCCAACCGATAACTCAAACAATTAAAAAGCACTTATTAAGCACCTACTATGTGTCAAAGACTATGCTAGATTCTGGAACTACAAAGATGGAAATGAAACAATCCTTGCCCTAATAGAGCTCCCATGTTAATTAAGCATTTAATTAAGCATTAAATACTTCCTTCCTTTTTGCTTATTCAGAGAAATTATCCAAAATTTGTTAAAGAACCATAGTTATCAGCAGCCATCAGGTCTCTATTATCACACCTAGGTCATTCTGACAGAGAAACAAGAACATGGAACCCACAGAAGCAAGACAACATCCGTGGACTTCTACTGACTGCTTTAGAAGTTAAAACATATATTTCTAATTTAGGTTTCTAAATATATGTGAAATATCTAGTTATTTCTTTCTTTGCTGTTCTCCCTCCCTCCAGTAACAAACCAGAAATAAATGATTCATCTTAAGAGATCTAATAATAATAATAATAAAAATCCAATCTTGCAAAGAAGATAAATTATAGGGTGAGTAGTTGAATCACATAGGAAGATTTCAATTTCCAAATGGGTTTCCCAACGTGTTCCTTCAAATGATTTCCCTTGTAAACTTCCATGTTTACTTTAAGTCCATTAATCAAAGATGGCCAGACAGAGGCAGGTGAAGAGGTAAATGGAGTAGCTTCAAACTAAAATGCTCAATTGAATTCAACAAACATTTAATAATTGACTATTGTATACCAGGCACTATTCGGCAGTGCAGATAGAGACACAAAAATGAAAATTACTGTAAGGAATCAATAGCAGGATCTTTACCATTAGAATAGAAAACAAGAGGGAATATTACTGACAAAAGTTTCAACTTTTAAAGACACGACTATTACACAAAGCACCTGTACAACTGACACTTTTCAGTAGCACCATGATAAAATGGTGTTTTCATTCAATACAAGATAATATAGAAGGAACTTGGGCTCTTTCTATTTTTAACTGAGAGAGTTTATACACATTAAATACATATATGTGTGCTGAGTTGTCTCATGAGCACACAGGAACACAATATACATTATGAGTGGGCCATCCTACTTAGAAGATGTACACTGTGAAACCAAACCTATTCCTGCTACTTTTAGCATGTTATTTTCTTGGTTTGGCAGTGAGAAATCAAGGATTGGCCATTAATGATTGAGGCTGAACAAGAGTCCCAATGGCATTTTAACAATAGAAATTGACTCAAAGAACCTTGTAGAATGGGAGGAAAGCTTAAATTAAAAGCCTTTAAATTAAAGCTAACTGCACTGGGGAGGAAGGGAGTGATGGGTAGAATTTTGATAGTGCTAGAAGGCTCATTTTGTTTGTTTGTTTGTTTGTTTAGCTTAATTTTTTTTGGTAGGCTTGCTATTCCCATTTTGTTGCGAGGCTGCATTGTAATTAGTCTGGTTCTGCTGCTAAAACAAGCTTTCTGATACCTGTATTCATTTGTCCTCAGCTGGTGAATGAACAGCAAGAAAGCAGACCCCTTCTAAGTCCTTCCATCGATGACTTTCTCTGTGAGACCAAAGCGGAAGCCATAGCCAGGCCAGTAACATCAAATACAGCAGGTAATTCATTTTCTTGATCTCATTAGAACTCAAATACAGTTAATCTGGGCAATCATGAAATTCTGATTTTCTTTCCATAGTACACTTACATATTTGTTTCCAAAAAGGGAGAAGATCCTTTCCAGCCAAACAAAGCTTTATAATACCATATGTGCTGTTAGATATAAACCCACAAAGCAGTTTTCATGGTGCAACAAATTGTAATCTATGTACCAGTTTAATGAAAGGAGAAGGAGGGACAGCTAGATGTCACAGTGGATAGAACACTGACCTTGGAGTCATGGGAAGGAGTCAACAGGGTTGAATTTTTTTTCTCTTCACATATCTGTCTCTATATTTATGTCTATATCTCATACAGGGTGAGAGCATAGTCTTGAAGGAAGACCCAGCTTCAAAGTCCTTCCTCTGACACATACTAGCAAGTTACTTAACTTCTCAGTACTTCCAGAAGCTCTTTAAGATAATCCATTTGGAGGAGTTGCCATAAATCAGCAAATGAAGTTTCTATACTGTGAATTCCTGTTCTGATAAAATCACAAGGGGGGGGGGGAGAGGGAGGAGGGAGTGAAGAGGAGGGATGTAAGAGATACCTTTTGAAAGATCTCTCCACAACAAAAAGGTTGCTCGGGCTAATATGATGGTAAATTTGTCTCCAGCCATGTTTTATTAAAAAAAATTCTCATAGAATAAAATATTATGGATGGTTCTTTTAAGACAGATCATTTAAATGAATTTGCTGTGATGATGGAAAGCTTATTTAATTCCTTATGCATAAATCTGGTACTTGCTATGCATGCAGACACACATACACAAATCCCATATCCACAAATTTTGACAAGTCCACTAGAAATAAACAAACTTGATTTTAATTTAAGCAATAATTATAGTCTTATAACTTTATCACCAATAGATAAAATTACTTACATGTTTTATAAAGGAAAGGAGAAAAATTCATAAAACTGGAAGGACATTCTTGAGAAATAATAAGGAAAAATGTTTTGAATAAAAACACAAATGTGATTTTGGTTGTGCATGAGTTTATTAAATTTGTCCCAACCCTCTAAATTGCTTATTGCATTGTCAGCAAGAAAGCAGTCATGGCTTTTTGAAGGCCCTAAAGCAGGAAAAAAGTTTGAGAGAGGGCAAGTTCTTCTCAGGCCTGGATCTCAGAACCTTCGGCTCCTTCCAACCCCTGCTTATATTACAGAGAACTCCAGAGCTATAAGTGGCAATTTTGAACCTAGGAAGAACAGAGAGGGGAAAAAAACATATATAATCAGTGTTTTCAAATCAATTTCTACAGTCAAAACAGTATCCTCATACAGAGCAGAAACAAAGGAACACCACCAGTCTGAGTAAAGATGGAGCAGAGTAGGGCTAATCCAGAGAAGAATTCTTTTGAGCAAATACTCCAGGAAATGGAAGTGGATTGTCTGATAGCTTCCTATTTTTACCAACACTTCTTGGAAACTAGATGTTGGGAGGCAATATGGCTTAATGGATAGAGAACTGGCCTCAGAACTGTGCATTTTAATCCTGCCTCTGAAATATATTATGTGACTATCCACTTAATTTCTCCATGGACCAGGATATCTTCTAAGACTACATAAATTAAAAGACTGTTGTATTAAAGTTTCTCTACATCAATGAAATAACAAACCTAAACTCAAAAGAAAAAAACACATATGATTGCTAAGTTCTGTTATTTTTTTGGTGATAGACCATAAGAGCCTTAGGTACCTTCAAAATTTATCACTAAAGGCTAAATCCCTGGTTACACCTCTGTCTAACTCACTCTGAAAGGATATCCTTGAGAAAAGCATAAAGTTTGATGTAACAACCTTTGAAAAAGGGGTTTTTCTATTTTTCTAAGTAATCGCTTCAAAAAATAGAGAAAGCCAAAAAGAGTTTGATTAAAACAAAGAAAATGTATCATTTCCTGAGCACAGTCAATACAGTAGAAAATACACTATCTCTATTTAAGTGAGGAGGGTTGGGGAATCTCTGTCTTTAGCGTGCTCAGCTTCATCTCTTGAACACATCTTATTTATGAGCTCTTCACAGTAAAAAATCTCATGTTTGCAATTTAGAAGGCAAATATTTTACTTCAAATGTAACCTCTCAAGACAGATTAATTTCTCAAGAGTCCAAAAATATCCCCAACAATAATTAATATAATTTTGGAGCACAACAACATTAAAATAATATAAAAGACACTCATAAATTTATAAAGATAAATTAAAATGGTGACTCCTTTACTAATTTTCATTTTTTAAAAGAGTTATTTTCTTGCTTGGAAGAAATGCTAAGTTTTCATTGTTTTCCACATTGCTTCCAATTGATCTTAGCCTTTTCTTTATCTCAACAGTGAGGGAAATTGCATGTCATCCAGAAGTGGGCTAATTTAATTGGCCAAATGAAATTAAAGTCAAGTATATTATTAAGGAAATACATAGTATATAAGGTTTCGCTCATATATTACAAGATCGAAGCAGAGCTTCCTAAAGGATTCTATTTCATCATATTAGTGGCTATGCTTTGGATACAGGAAATCTCAAGGAATTGGGATACTTTGCCTGTAAGTTTCTTTCAGCTCAAAAGTCTGAGAACACCCATAGACACACTCTCAGAACATTCTAGGTTCTTGAGAGAACCTCAGAGTGTTTTTTTCCTTCTTTCAAAATGCCATCTCAAATATCTTCCTCTACATGAGGTTTTCCCTGATTCCTTCTGTGGTTAGTACTCTCTATCCCAAACTATCTTGGATTAAAATTTTTGTTGCTATTATCAAACCTTTTAAGTTATGTCTGAGTCTTCATGACCCCATTTAGGGTTTCTTGGCAAAGCTGCTGGAATGGTTTGTCATTTCCTTCTCCAGCTCATTTTACAGATGAGCTGTCTTGGACATATGATCATCAGACAAATTGGAACTAGGGAGTTCATTTTAAGAGCAACAAAAAGCTCTTCTGCATTGTCAAATCATTGAAGTTTTTTTGGAAACAAGACTTGAGTCAATTAAGCACAGCAAGCAATGGGCAAAGATTCAAGGTAGAAGGTAGAACCCTGGGAAAGGGGAATCATGGCACAATGCTCACAAAGTACCAGGGATCTTAGTGCCAGTGAGTTCATTCCACAGCTAGGAAATCAGAAAAGCACAAAGCTTCAACTTATTTAGAAAAAGGGAATAAGTAATAAAAATAAATAATGTCTTGCCTCATAATCAAATCAGTTTCTTAAAAACACTATATCCTTGTTTTCTGAACAGCTCTCATCTAACCAAGTTAGGCTGGATAGTGCTTGCCTCATAGAACTAGAACTGAAAGGAGTTTCAGAGGAGAATCTTCATGTCCCATTTTCCATCTCTGCATTTATGTAAGCTGTCCCCTGGCCTGCAATAAGCATGTTTTAGAACCCAGATTCTTAAACTGCGGTTCACATCTCTATATGGGATCTCATAACTGAATCCTGGGAGGGGGTTAGGAAATTATGATTTATTATCATTAAATGTTTGATTTGTATACCTCACATAAAATTTCTTGAATGAAAAGGGGTCACAAATGGAAAAAGTTTAAGAAGTCCTATTTTAAAGGGTGTTTTTTTTTCCTTTTCAATTGGGAGACACATGTGGGAAAAGGTGAATATAATTGTTTAACTGAAAAGAAATCAGGAAAATGTTTTTTAAAACATGTTTAATCACTAATCCACATGAGTTTATTTTCACTGACATTAGATATATTAGTAATTCCTTGTGATTGACTATTGTCCATCAGTCAGATTTGAGGAGGCCAAAGACATTTATATTTCATTTAAAATAAAAGTCTTGAATTAATTTAACTCTGAAGTTTCTCCCTTTGTAGAGTGCTTTAATTATTTGCAAAGCACTTTACATGTACATTTTAATCCTTGTAAAACCCCAGAGGGAGAGATAAGTACTGCTATTATTCCCATTTTGCGGATGAGAAAACTGAGGATGAAGGAAAATAAGTGATTTGCCCAGTCAGATGACTGAGGCAGGATTTAGCTCCAGGTCCAGCCCTTTATCTACTGTACTATTGAATGCCTCATTGAAACTTTTGATCCTTAAGTAAAATTATAAAAATTTAAATTAACAAGCAGTTACTGAATGTATGGGCATATATATATATATATATATATATATATATATATATATATACAGTTACATAGTTATTATATATGATATTGCCATTTCTACTATATTAATACTATATACCTGTTCTCTGACTATATAGAGAATAATCATAAAGAGAATAAAAACTAAGTTGTTTAATAGAGTGCTAGCCTGGAGGCAGGGAAACTCATCATCCTAAGTTCAAATCCAGACTCAGATAATTACTAGCTATATGACCCTGGACAAATCACTTACCTCTATTTGCCTCAGTTTCCTCATCTAGAAAATAATCTGGAGAAGGTAATGGCAAACCATCATTTTAAAGGTCTTTCTGCATATGGCATTGGTAAGAAACTTTTCAAGCTTCCTTTCTTTACCAATGTTGCACAGCTACTCTCTGTGTCCAAGAAATACAGACAAACACATTTATGTCATTCAAATGTAAACAAATTAGATGCCAATGAGGAATTGAGGCAACATGGAATAATGAATAAGGCATGGATTTGGAGGAGGAAGTTCCCAGTTCAAATCCTACCTTCAACCCTTACTTGTTTGGTAAGTCATTTAAGAAGTCTGTGTCTTCGTTTCCTCACCTGTAAAATGAGAGAGTTGGACTCCATGGTCTCTGAAGTCCCAAAACAATCCATAGTCTCAATTATATGCCTAAAGAGAAAGGATTAAGAAAATACTTTAGGGTTTTTGACACCATCAGCCTGGTTGTTTCTCCCTTCTTGAAAAATGGAAGGAATTTTTATTTTTCTTTGAATCCCTAGTGTTTACCACATTTCCAGTGTAGAGTAAATACTTAATAAATGTTTGTTCACTGATTAATGATAAATGTAATAAAAGGATTTCTTTTTTAATAATAATAATCACTTTTTATTTTTCAAAATCACCTCACAAAACTTTGTGTTCCAAATTTTTCTCCCTCTTTCTCTTCTTCCCTTCTTCCTTAGACTCAAGTAATACCATATAGGTTAAATATGTGCAATTCTTCTAAATATATTTCCATTTTTGTCATGCTGCATGAGAAAAATCAGATAAAAGGGGAAAAAACACAAGAAAGAAAAAAAGAGCAAACAAACGATAACAACGATAACAAAGGTGAAAATATTATGCTTTAATCCACATTCAGTCTCCATAGTTTTCTCTCTGGATGCAAATGGCACTTTCCATTCCAAGTCTATTAGAATTGCCTTGAATCACCACATTGTTGAGAAGAGCCACATCCATCAGGATTGTTGATGTGTACAATGTTTCTTGGTTCTTTTCACTTCCCTTAGCATCTTAAAAGAACCTCAAATCACAATTTTGGTGTCCCTGATAGAGAACGAGTCAGGAAGCATCTTAGAAATCCACCATCTTCTCTGACAAGGCAAAGAGTCTTTGATATACTGATGGAGGAGTTAGGTTCATATTTTAAGTCCTAACCAAAGGGACCTAGTCACAAGAAACTAACTTGAACATAATTTCTCCTGCTTCAAAAGAATGAGAATCTGAGTCTAGCCTGCTATGCTTTAGAAATCAGAATCATCGGGGAAACTGTTCTACTTCAACATTCTGACTTAATCACTGAACCTCCTCTCCCCCTTCATAAACTGGTAACAAACAAGGCTTTGGGCTTCCCATTTGCTTGGAAGAGAACAAAGGGGAAAGGTGGTAAAGCCTGCAAGGAGTGTGACATGCTGGTGAGAGGAGGAATGGATTTTTTAATAAATTCTCTTTTTGGATTTACATAACTCTCATTTTCTTTTTCCTCCTTCTTTTTATTGTTTTAAGCTACCTGAATGGTAGGAACTGAACTATGAAATTAATTTAATATTCCCAAATTATTATTCTATGACACATATTCTTCCTGTGCTCAAGTGGAGTATTTTAATACAATTTGCCACTAAGGGATGCCAGGGGTCAGTGACTAATTCCCAACTGTTTTTAAAATTAGAAAGAAAAAAAGAGAGAACATTTCATATTGGTGTTCTATACTTTTGATCTAAAATGAAACAGTTTGAGTCTATGGAAACTGAGTGGTTTCCCCCACTTACCAAAGCTCTCAAGCAGAAAAGAGACCTCAGATGTTGAGTTCAATTTTTTCATTTTATAAATGGAGGAAACAGAGGCCCAGGGACATTAAAGAAGCTTAGAATTTGAGATTTGTAAGAGAGCTCAGAATCATCTAGTCCAATATGTATATGAAAAAAAAATTCCCATTCCAAATGACCTATCCAATGTCACACAGCTATTAAACATCAAAGGTAAGATTTGAATCTAGGTCTTCTGACTCCAGGACTGGTGATCTTTCCACTGTACCATAATGTTCCCATTCTTAGACTTAGAAATTCTACCAGTATGCTGAGTATCCTCAGAATCCATCTGGAATCTTCATCAATTCTAAATAGTATAAAAAGTGTACATGTATATACACATATATGGTAGTACAGTGGATACAGAACTATGCTTGGAATCAGGAAGATTCATCTTGCATGAGTTCAAATGTGACCTCAAATAGTAGGTCATGTGACCTTGGGCAACTCACTTAACCCTGTTTGCCTCAATTTTCTCATCTGTAAAATGAGCTGGAAAATGAAATGGCAAACCACTCTAGTATCTTTGTCAAGAAAACCTTAAGTGGGGTCATGAGGAGTTGAAAAGCTGAAAAACATCTTAACAACAAAAAATATACATGTATACACATACTATAGGAACATATGTATATATATATATATATATATATCATGCAAGCATCATACATATGACATATATACATGTGACATGCTTGTGTGTATGTATACTGGATATTTATGCATATATATATTGGATAATATTATCTCTGTATAATATTATGCAATAATATTTTGTATGTGAGTGTGTGTGTATTCCAGTATAATTAGCCAATTCTTTTCTTCCTCTGCTCAAGTATTTCCTCCTTGCTCATTTCTCACGGGGCTTTCACAGTGGAATTTTTAAAACCATCTCCTCCATAAATGTTGAACTTCAACAAGATAAATCGGTACAACCCTAATCTATCTTATCCTATCCTAAGCACTCTATCTCCAAACACTATTTGTATATACTGTCCCCTGTTTCTAGAATCCCCTCCCTCCTAAGCTTCACCTCCAATTTTTCTGGCTTTCTTTTAAATCTCAGTTAAAGTCTTCCCTTCCACAAGAAACTTTGTCCTATCCTCTTTAATCTCAGTCATTTTCCTCTGTGTTACCCCAATTTATGTTGTAGATAGCTTGTTTGTACATAGTTGCTTACATGTTTTCTCTTGTATTGAGTATAGAACAATACAAACTGTTTTTTCCTTTTCTTTGTATCCGCAGCACTTAGCACAGTGCCTGACACTTAGTAGATGCTTCTTTAAAATGCTAGTTAACTAACTGACTATCCTTACTACCAGTTCTGTCTTCCTTTCTGAAACTTCTATCCCCTATTCCTAGCAATGCCCTCCTAAAAAAAAAAAAAATAGAAGAAGCCTCATCCTTCCTCCAAGAGATTTGGACGTGAGCGTTGCAACTTGCCTGAGCCTTTTTTTACTGCACATTAAATAATTCCATTTCTTTCTGTCAATCATCACATGGCATGGTCTCCAGTACCTTCACCTTTCTGATCCCCCTCCTCTGTATGTCACAAAATAAAGTGACCAACACTAAAGACAATACATCTAGCTGTGGTATGAACACGGCTTGACCAGGATCAGTAAAATCCTGTGTTTATACATGTTAGACTTGTTCTACAAGAGGGTGCATTGTCAACGTCATGAGTTCAATTTGACTGGAAGTGTTCTCATATATGTGAACCATTGATCCCAAGGTTACAGGGAGTGTGACTGGATTGATAAAAATCCAACAGCAGTAGAAAATGGTATTTCCCTCATCTTGTAGTATAGAAACCCATTTTAAAAAACCAGTAACTAAGCTAATCTGCCAAAACCTAACCTTGATACATCAACACTGGCTATCAGGAATCACTGCTTCCCTTTCTAAGTGATCACAAACCACCTCTTTGATAGGAAAGTCCAGTATTTAGATAGGAATCAAAAACAAGCTCACTGATCTTCGTTTTGAAGATGCCCTGAAAACTAAGATGCCATATTTTCTTCCTGAGTTCTGTGGAACCTTTCCCATTAAGCCATGCTTTTTCTAAACTCTAAAATTTTCTTGGATACAGAAAACTATTCAGAAAATTTACCAAAAGGACAATAGTCAAATATTTATTGGTACTAGAAAATACAAATAGCTTTCTAACAATTCAAGTTGTACAGAAATGGCACGGGCTGCCTGAGGCAGTAATTCAATTCAATTTTTGAAATCAGTTATTAAACTCCTCTGTACAAATTCCGAATGACATGCAAAGATTATATTCTATTCTAGAGCTAGAAAGGCTCTCACAGGTTGATAAATCCAACTCCCTCTTTATGCAAATAAGGAAACTAATACAATTATGTCTCTGTCTTCTAGGAGCTTATGATCTAATAATATTTAATTAGGCCAACTAATTAATATATTATGTTATAAATATATTAAAATCTTAATTATATTTTATAATGTAATATTTAATTTCTAATATATTTATATAATTTGTATGAAATAATTCTATATTATAGGATGTAAATTTTATTAAATATAAATATTGTAAATAATTAATGTATAAATTAGAACTTCAATTATGATTAATAACTAATAATCTAATACATTCTAGAAATATGTACATAGCACATAAAAGGCAACTCTCAAGAAAGTTCAAATAGGGTCACAGATCTTTCTCTGAAGTCATCTAACCCAATTCCTTCATTTTTAGATGATGAAATTGGGGATCAGATGTGCTAAGTGATTTGATTACACAGATAGTAAATAATAAAGCAGAGGATTTGAATCCAGCCCCCTCTGACACTAAGTTCTGGGATCTTTCCACTATGTGCAACTGCCTCTGGACTGCAGAGGGAATTCCTGTATTAAATAGGAAATGTGAGAAGGTCCCTTTCAACTTTTAACTGGATTCTATGATGGTGAATGACTTGTATGCAAGCTCAGTATTGTACTGCATATTATTTCTTGGGTGAAGGGTTAAAGAAGAAATTATTCTTAGATAATTAAATTCTATGGGACTCATAACTAAATCTTTACCATATCTCTTTGAGAACATAACTCTCTGTGAGAGATAAGAAAACTGCATCCTAAAATAGTTCTCTATAAAAGAACAGAGTGTGATGATAATGACACAGAAAAGTACCTATAATTCAGGTTGGAGTTTGTTACTTTTTCATTTCTTCTGGAACTTCAGAAATGATAAGGTCACATCTGGCTTTGTCATATCAAACACTAGAGTACTTCTCAAGTGATAGTTCTATGATTCCTAAATCATTTGGGGTACAATAGAAGACTTGGGGGAGGATCTTTTGGACTGGATCTAGGAATTCATCAATGTAAGGAACCTCAAGTATAGAAACTCCCTTCACCATTGTAAGCCAGTCTCTACTCTTCAACTTCATTTTAAAGGGCTACTGAGGTAGGTATCTCACTCAGCCACACAACCAAGAGGTGTCAAAAATGAACTAGGCCTAGTTTTTTCTATTTCAAAAGTATTCACTCTATTCAGTTCACTTGTATTTGGCATTCATCTGGTCAGAGAGATTCCATCCTTATAAATGTATATTAATTTGGGGCAGCTAGATGGTGCAGTGGATAGAGCACCAGTCCTGAAGTCAGAAGGACCTGAGTTCAAATCTGGTCTCAGACACTTAACACTTCCCTGCTGTGTGACGCTGGGCAAGTCACTTAACCCCAATTGCCTTAGTTAAATTAATAGATAGATAAATGTATACTAAATCATTAATATAAGATTATTTAATTTAATGGGGTCTAATATATATTACAGATTCAAAGTCAATAATGGTTGGCCAACAGAAACGTTTGTGAAAAAAGAAAATATCATGGTGATTTCAATAGCAATAAGTAGAATTCATTATCAATAAGTAGAGTCTAAAACAATAAATTGGTTTAACTTAACATCTAATGTCTCTGACAGTATTATCAACAGGTTTGGATCTCTTGGACTTGAGTGACCCTGTGTCACAAACCCAAAACAAAACAAAGAAGCTGGAGGCTACGCCAAAGAGCTCAAGCCACAAGAAGAAGGCTGATGGTTCTGACCTTATCAGCACAGATGCTGAGCAGAGAGGCCAGCCTCTGAGAATGCCAGAGACCTCCTCGTTAGATTTAGGTAAGGTTAATAACATCCGTGTGCTACAGACGCATCTGGGGCTCTAGCTGTGGATTTGGCTGCCACCGTCTTCAGTCGTACTGTTCAACAGACCATGTTTGCTTCACTTGATTCACACGGCCCCCAGAATGGTGCACCCTGCAGATGGGCCCTCCTAGTCAGCACTAAGGAGGATAACAGCTCCCCAGCCATATGCGCCTCACATGGCTTAACTTTGCAGGAGTGCCAATGCAACAAGGGAGAAGCTACATAAATAATATAAAAACATGAGCCAAGGTAAGCAGAGTGAGCCAGCTGTGTACACTGAGCTGATTTCACTCATCCTTCATAACGTGGCTTGAGAGACAGACATGTTAGTGACGGACAACCTTGTACACAGATCCAAAAAACCATCTGAATATAGGTGGAGCTATAAATGAAGATGTCATGGGCAACAGCAATCATTGTAAATTAGAGCTCTTGAAGATCTGTATATTCAGTACCTGTCTTGAACCTCACAATAACAAGTATGTCGGGTGCTATTACTTCCACTGAATAGATGAGAAGACAAAAGCTTAGATCGAGGGTCAGTCTACTCCCATCTCATCCCTTTTCCAGGTGAGAGAAGTTGAGGTCACATAAGAAGTAAGAGGTAGAGGAAAGACTTGAATCAAGGTTTTGACTATGTAGTAGACTTTCCAATGTATTGTTGAAAAGTAGTAGTGTATTCTTTCCAATTCACCATTTTCCTTTCAAAGGATCATTCCATCATTGATTGAGGCTGGAAGAAACATTCATGGTCATTTACTCCCCACCTATCCAGTAAAATATAAGTTCCTTGAAGGCAGACATTATTTTCTTTTTCTATTGTATACCCCGAGCCTAGCACAGATCCTGCTACATGGTAGGCACTTAATAAAAAGGTGCCCCATTCATTGATTTGTATCTCCAGTGCCTAGCACAATGTTTGACACATAGTGACTATTTAATAAATGCCAGTTGAATAGATTAATCAACAAACCATTTTACAGATGGGGAGACTGAAGTTGAGAGGGAAATGGATTGCCCATAGCCATGATATTCCTTCTTTTATATGTAAGGAAATTGAGATCCAGGAAGTTTGAGGCAAGTTACCCTCAAGATCATACAGAGTCCAAGAGGCAAGACTATTGGCTCTAGAATCAGTATTCCTTTCTTTACATTGTATTACTGACTTGATGATTGTTCAGGTTCCTTTGTTCTGAGAGGGCCAAGAAGTACCAGAAGTGGGATCTGACCTCAGAACTCTCCTCATAAGCAGTTACATACTAAACATTGTTCTTCCTGTTTTCCTCCTTTCTCTAAAGTAGAAGCATTGATGGCTCTGGTTTTCATTGGCCATGGAAGCCTCCATGTCCCTCTGATTCTGTGCTGCAACAGGGAAATTCTGAAGTTGGTTACCTAGGGAATAGGTAAAGGTTTTTTTGTCTCCATAGTCCCCAGCTGAAAATTTTTCTATGAAAAGAAAGGGGGAAAAAAAACCATAAAAGTAGTTCCCTGAAATTGAAGGATTATTTGGATTGTTAGGGGACAAGGGAGAGATATAAAACAATTAATAAAAGATCTATGGGTAGTTTCAAGAAATTAAAAAGGCAATATTACATAATGGGTAGATCCCTAACCTAGACATCTATCAAAAGCTTAGTTCAAGACCTGCATATTAATTGTGTAGCCCTGGATGATTCACTTAAGCTCTCTGAGTCTCAGTTTCTACATCTGTAAAGTATGGATAAAAATAGTCAACAAACACTTTTAAAGCACTTATAATGTGCCAAGGCATTATGCTAAGTGATGAAGATACAAAGAAAAATAGGAAATGATTCCTCTCTTCAAATAGCTTACATTCTGATAACACCTTCCTTATAGGTAGTAGTGAAATCACTAATTTCTCTAAGTGTTTTTGTGAAGTTTAAAGTATATAAATCATGCATATGATTATTTGCATATTTATTAAATGCATATTTACATATATTGAGAGAGAGAGAGAAAAAAAGAAAAGAGAGAGGGGGAGAGGGACAGAGAGAGAAGAAAAGAGGGAGAAGAAAGGGAAGAGGGAGGGAAGGAGAAAATGGGAGAAAGAGAAACAGAAAGAGACTGAGGAGCGAGAGAGAAGAGGAGGGAAGAAAAAAGAAGAGAGAGGGAGGGAGAAAGAAAAGGAGAGACACACAGAGAGAGAGAGAGAACAGGGGAGAGAGGGGGAGAGAGAGAGAGAGAGAAAGAGAGAGAGAGAGAGAGAGAGAGAGAGAGGCAGAGACAGAGAGAGACAGAGACATAGAGACAGAGATACACAGAGAGACAGAGACAAAGAGAGGGAGGGAAGGACAGAGGGAGAGAAAGAGAGAGGGAAAGGAGAAGACAGGAGAGAAGAAGGAGAAAGGTGGGGAGAGAGGATTGGAGGGAGAGACAGAGACAGAAAATATCGGATATTATTAGTAGGCCAAGCATTGGACTGGACTATGGTAGGGGGAAGGAGAACTGAAAGCAAAACATTGTTGCATTGGAATGAGGAAGGATAGAGATAGAGATGCATCAGGGAAATGGAGAGAGTCTCACCAGGCTCTCCTCACTCCTTCCTCCCCACCTCTCTACCCTCAGACACAAACTTTGGCTGAGAATTTACCTGCCACCAACCTGGGATCCCAGAAAACCAGAGGGTTATAAAACTATCTCTTGGCCTCTTTCAGATCTAAGACTGTGTACTCAGAGTAAAGTCTACAGAAGGGTTGTGTTTGCTTGTGTTTTTCCCTGAAGAGCACAATGTTGGATCGATGCAAAGGGTTGGAACTTTCCAAACGTATTAAGTCAGATATGTAGCAAAGGTCTTGTGGCAGGAAGGATGAAGCTAGGACAAAGGTATCTGAGTTTGACTGAAAGCAGGCTGCATACAGCCTTCTGCCCCACTTCTTCTTTCAATCCTCCTTCTTTGGAAGAAAGTCGAGTCTAGAGTACATGACTACTTTATGACCTCCATTTTCATAAGTGTCTCCTGTCTTGGTTTATTCTAAATGAACCAAAAACACCTCCCAGACCCCTGGGACTTCTTAGTAAATAGCCTATGACATTTTCTCCATCAGAAAATGTTAGAAGTAGAGGGAACCTGAACAACCATCAAGTCTTGCAGTATAATATAGGGAAAGGAATAATGATTCTAGAGCCAGTGGTCTTGGGTTCAAATCTTGCCTCTCTATAATCTTGGGGATAACTTGACGCAAACTTCCTGGGCCTCAGTTTCCTAATTATGTAAAAGAAAATTAGACTAACTGACTACAGAGTAGGTCACTTCCTACTCTCAATTTATGAGCGTTTGGAAAATTCTATCCACATCCAGAGAAGTAACTGAGGGATCCGAATGCAAATTCAAGCATGCTTTGGTTCATTTTATTTTTTCATGTTTTTTTTCTTTTTTGTTCTGTTCCTTCTTTAACTATGTGACTAATATAGAAATAAATATATTTTACATGATTGCACATATATAACCTATATCAAATTGCTTGCCCTCTTAGAGAGAGTGGAAGGGAAGACAGGAGAGGAGAAAAATTGGAACTCAAAGGTTCATTTAAAAATGAACATAAAATTGTTTTTATATGCAACTGGAACAAAATATAGTGCTATTTTAAAAATAAAAGTAATATTGAAAAAAATCTATGATCATTATACTTTACAGATAAGAAACTAGCAACCCAGAGAGGAGGTTTTGCCCAAGTTCACCCAAGTCCTTAGTAACATAATTAGGACTCAGAACTGAGAAGCTTGCTAAAACTTTTCTTTATCCTAAAGAATTAGGCCACAGATAAATTTGCTAAGACTTCTTAGCCTTCTTGGTTCTCTATTCAGCCACTCTCATGCTTTTGCAAATCCCTTCATACTTGGAGATAATAAAATGGCAAGTCTTAATTCCCCTTGCATCAATTTATTCAGGCAGAATTTCCTCCAGTGGAGGGACTGGCCACCAAAGTCTATTCCTCATTTCAGTCAGAGAGCCAGCAGCTGGGAGAAGAAAAAATGAAGAGTCTCAAATTGTTTTTTGGCCTCATAACAATACTCTTGGAAAACAACAGCTCACCTTGCTGATTATAATCATGACACTAATATGATTTCTTAGTTGTAATTAAACAAGAAAGCAATGAAGACACAGTTGCATAAAAGATAACACTACAAATAAACCACTAGTTGTAATCAAACTACTTCTTTCAGTGGTATGCTCCAAAGAGATATACCATTTTTTTACAAAAGGATTTCTTAACCTGAGGTCCATGTTCCCTCAAGGAATTAAAGGATAAATTTCAGGGGTCTATGATCTTGGATTGGGAAAAAAATTCAGCTTTGTTTTCACTAATGGCGAGCTGAACTTTAGCATGTCCTTCCATTATGAATGTAAGCAATAAACCATAGTAGTACTGGGCTTCACCAAACTGTCAAATGGATTCATGATGCATCCACACAAGATTAAGAACTCCTGTCCTTCCTGTTCTTCTTTCCAGTTCTCTGAATGACAGACTCTTTGAGTTGGACAGTACTTCATCAGCCATCTAATCCAACCATACCCCCCAAAGTTCCCTATAATATCACAGCATCTGCCCATTGAACCTTTTCTTGAAGACTTCCAATAAAGGAGTATCTCCTAGTTCCATCTCATTGTCTTTGAGAATAGTACTAGCTTTTTGGATAATTGTCTTTATAACAAACCTAAAACTGCTATTGTGAAATTCCCATATTTTATTCCTGAGTCTGATTTCTGGGACCAAGCAAAAGAATCCTAATTTCTATTGGAGGACTGCTTTCAAATGCTTGAAGGAAACCCTCCTGCTATCCATCAATTTCTTTGCAGTATCTATCTATCTTGCAATTTGAGAACTCAAAGAACAGTATCAAAGTCATATATCATAAGCAGACTAAGAGATATACTTTGGCTCATGGTAGAAGAGAGAATGTGATGGAAAGAGATCTTTTGGACTTTCACTGAAAGATCAAGAAAGTCACTTCTGTTTTCTAAGTCACATCCATATTCAAGCAGTTACCTAGTAAAGTGAGTAGTTTCTCAGAGCCTCCATATATCACATCTTTAGAAAGAAAGAAATTGATCCTATTAATTAATAAACAATAAATTAAGTCTGTTATCTTTGGGGAATAAATGTTCCTTGGTAAGGGATATAATAGTACTCTCTTAATGAAAGAGAGTAGTCTCTGTCAAGTAGCTCTAGAGATCTGTTGTTGACTGTTCTATTTTTAAAATGGAGTTTAGTCCTTCATTTATATAATAGCTCGTTTCCCTCATTCTTTAAGTTTTGCCAAGCAATTGGTAAAAATTATCTCATTTGACCTTTACTTTTCTGAAGTTGTTACTATATAAAACCCCATGTTACAGAGGAAAAAACTAATGCTCAGAGAGATTAAGTGGATTCCCCAGCATCACAAAGCCAGCATCCTAGGCAACATTTGAACCTATGTTTTTCTTCAAGCTTCATGCTCTATCCATTAATGTATGGATATAAAGTATTTTTAAAACCTTAATAATATTTTATAAATGTTAGCCACTATTACCATTACACTTGTAACTCTTTAAATGCATTCAGGAGGGGAAAGGGAAAGAAGAATGTTTGTTATTCTTTTTCTCAGTTCAATTATTTAAATAATCTTTTTCCCCTCGTAGATATTCAAACACAACTGGATAAATGGGATGAAGTTAAGTTTCATGGAGACAGAAATAGCAAAAGCCATGCTATGGCCGAGAGGAAATCAACATCATCCAGGACTGGATCAAAAGAACTTTTGTGGTAATGTCAGAATTTGTCATTTAGTTCCTTGAACATGTATTTGCTAAGGACCTATCATGTGAGTGGCAGTGGCAAACATCTGATCACAATTCTAAGTCATCCTCCCCCCCAAAAAAAGTCAGAAAAAGGATCTATCCAAATTTTTGGTGCCATTTATGTGTTCATTTATAGGTAAATGACAGAAAAAAAAACTGACTAGAGCAGCCAAAGTGTACCCAGATAGTTCTGTTTCATATAACTGATCTAAGGTTGTTTAGATAGAATTTTTCTTTTTAAATTAAATTCTACACTGGTCATCTTCATTTATATTAAATTATAAATTGGGACTATTTAGTGGGTGAACATGATGATGTGTTGTTAAGGATTGAATATCAGCAACATTTTTCAAGCTTTTCAAAGCACAAAATGTTCTTGTCTTCAGTTACGCCTATGCATCTCCACTCAGAATGACATTTCAGTGTTATACAGGGATAAAAAAATAACACTTGTGACATTGGGTGAGAAGTGTCCTAAGAAAAGCAATATTTGTTTAATAAGCCAGCATGGCTTCTGTATGGATACCGTCAAGGCTGTTGTTTATTTTTTGTACATGATTGGACAGGACTCTGGATCGATCTAAGAGAGTGATTCTTTGCTTTGCAGTCACTTAAATACTAACCAGAGCCAAGTGGACAAGATGGATAGCTATCTTCTTCATCAAAACACTATTGAGAGCTCTATTAACCAACAAATAGCATTTAAGCCCAAATTAACTAGGATTCTTGGTTGGTCATCTGTAGGAGAACTGTATTTTATGTTTCTCAAACTACATAAATTGATTAAACTCTTCCTTTGTAGGTCTTCAGAGAGTAGATCTCAGCCAGAATTGACTAGCGGGAAAAGTGCCCTCAATTCTGAGTCAGCTCCAGATTTAGACTTAGTGCCTCCAGCACAGGTAATAAAACCAATTTTCCATCTCTTCCAACTGCGATCCTTGTTCAACTTTTTAAAATGTGTCCTTTTTAAATAGGGAGTAATTGTTGAGGAAATATATCTGGATTATATTGAGAGGGTTTGAAATGTGTCCTGTACATTGTATTCCATTGCATTCTCAGTCTTCTCATCCTCTGTGCCTTAAATAACTGACTTTATATTTGGCTGAACAATGTGCTAATGAAATTCACTGTGTACCTCACACTTTTTTCCCCTTGTTCCACCATTTACTGTTCCGTGATTTTGTGATATAGAATCTGTTCTACTCTAACATTCCCACTATTTATGTAACAAAACACAAGAAAGAGGAAATTGCATTTGGCGTGTTCATTCACATTTTGACTCTGGCACAAGGTACTATAAGTCAGTGTGCTCATTAGCTGGCAGGCAAGAGTGGAAAGAAAGTAGAAAAGTTGCTTCAGCATTTCAGTGGTGATTGGACTATCACTACATGTTTGAAACTAAAGGTGTTCTGAAAACAGATGATGCAGCTGAACTGGTCACTTCACTTTGCTATTCAGGTTTGAACGTAAGCTCCCTGAAGGCAGTCACTATTAGGTTACATAATGGATACAAGTCTAGAACTAAAGGCAAAAGGGCCTGAATTCAAATGCTGTTGCAGACAAATTAACTATGAGACCCTGGGTAAGTCACTTAAACCTCAGTTTCCTCAACTATAAAATAAGGATGATAATATCACCTATACCTAGAAATGTTGTGAGGATCAAATGAAACCTTGGTAAAATGCTTTAGCACAATGCTTATCACATATAATCACATAAAATGCTTCCCCCCCCTTCTTTCTTTCCTTCCTTTATCCTTTTCTTCTGTCTTGAATTCTTTTATATTTGAATTTTCATTTGAATCAAATCATTGTTCCATAGATCTATAACAAGCAATATTGGAGATACAAAAGTATAGAACATGTCTCTCCTTTATAAACACAGATAATCGATTTATCGAACTCTTAAGAGATATATATGATATATATGTGTGTGTGTCTCCTCTACATGAAGCATACATATTTAATTCTCATAAAATATATGATACATATCGCATATAATGTATACAATATTGTTGTTGCTCAATAATTTTCAGTCAAGTCTGAAAACCATGATCCTATTTGAGGTTTTCTTGGCAAAGATACCTTAGGGACATGCCATTTCCTTCTCTAGTTCATTTTATAGATGTGGGAAGTGAAGTGAACAGGATTAACAACTTGCCCAGGATCACATAGCTAGTAAATGTTTGAAGCCAGATTTGTACTCAGGAAGATGAGTCTCCCTCTCTAGGCCCAGTATTCTATCTACTGTGCTACCTAGTATCACTATTTAGGAGATACATATAATATAGAGAGTTAAATAATTAAATATGACTATGTTATTTTTTTAAAATAACAAATAATGATGTTTCCCATTCTACTTTTTCCTCTCTGAGTAAATTTCACAAATTCCATTGATGGCTTGTTTTATGGATTTTCTCAAGGGAGAATCATCATTTATTCCCCTCGTGCATTTGGATGAACACAGAGTCATATGTAGTCTAAATGCAATTTATATTATATATATTATTATATAATAAATATATACTTCCTTTGATAGAATGGTATTTATGTCTATTCATTTATACTATTTTCTCAAATGATGATAGATGATTGATACCCCAGTGCACGAAATATAGAAGGGATAGTGTTTCTCCCACCCCACACCACCCTACAGAATTCTATTGATACTCTAGAGCCCATTTCAAATGCCTCTTCCTCCAGGAAGTCTTTGAAATTATCTAGTTCCTGTAGTTTGAGAATGTCTTGGGCATGTGATTTCCTTGGTGGATAGAACTTCCAGATCAATCCCCCTCAGCTACTTTAGACTTAGAAAGTTGTTTCAGTCACTGAGAGCTTGAGTGAATTGGAGCCACCATATATCAAAGATGAGACTTGAACCCAAGTATTCTTGACCCCAAGGCCAACTCTCTATCCATTACAACACACTGCCTCTAAGATATTAGAAAGTGTCTTGAATTGTGATCAAGCCAGTTGGATTTCAAGAGTTTATTGTAGCTCAATAGTTTGGGATTCATAATGTCTTTTGCCATAATGTTTCTTTAATGATAATGCTTAAGTGTGATGACCACGTATTTAAAATCAGCCGGAGTCAGGAATTCAGGTTAAGGGAAAAATCTTCAATCTTTATTGAAGTGAAGAGGTGAAAAAGGATTGTGATAGCAATATGGGCAGCTGCCACAGGAAGCCAGCTAGCAGAGGGGGATTGGAGATGAAGGGCCACCGCGATAGCAATGTGTGCAACTGTGAAAAGACGCCAGCCAGCAGTCTCTCCTTCCACTTCCCTTTCCACTCCCTTGTCTCCACCCACCAAAAATGTCATTTCCTATACAACACATCAGGACTTGCACAAAGAGTGGGCAGGGGCCATTCTTTCTCCAAGCATATATATTAATAGAGTATGGTCCAATTACTATTTAGCCTCACATGCTTGGGACCTCAGTGCATCAACTCAAGCCTCAGCCCATTACACTTAAGAAAAAATAACTTAATTAGAGGAAAACACAGATATAGATGGAAAGTTTTATGGAGATTCCAAAAGGGACTAAGGGTCTGTCAAGGGTTTTAAACTTTGAAAGAACTGGTTTTTGTCTCATTTCACTCAAAAACTTATTGCTTTCCTTATTTTTGATTTTTTTTTAAAGAAATAACTTACTGCCCTCTACTTTATGTGAATCAGCCACAATTTGAGTTCCTTTTTGGGGCTTACAAATGAAATGGAGAGGATTGAATATTTTCCTGGTCTAATGTTAAAGAAGGAAGGGGGTTAAATGAAATATGCTTCTCCAAGAGAGACCAGTTGAGAAGTAGGAGCCAAAGATGAGAGTCACTACCTGTGCCCTGTGAAAGATCAAGTAAAACCCCAGCATGACATGGGACACCTGATGGTCACAAGGTGTGCCCTTCCCCATCTATGGATCTGGCTTTCAACAGACTAAGAAACAGAAAGCCATTTCCACATCTCCTAGAATGTGCTTGATGCAAGTCATTGAAATGAAATGCTTAGGTAGGAAAGATTTCAAGTTCAATCTTCACGAAGCCTTATATTAAGCACCTGCTGCGGACCCAGCCCTCTAGTTGAAGCTAGAGATACAAAGACAAAAAAGAAATGACTCCTACCTTCAAGGAGGTTACATTCTAACAGGGAAGCTGATGTGAACATAGTTGGAAAACATATACAAAGTAACTTTGGGGCAAAGAGTGGGGCAGTGGCAACAAAATCACCTTGGCTATGGGATAAAAAAAAATTCCCTGCACAAGGTAATGATTAAGCTAAAAAGAAGCCCACTGTTCCAAGAGACAGAAGTCAGGATGGAGAACATTGCATGGTTAAGAAATAGCAAGTGCATAAAAAATTATTTGTATGTGATTTTTATGGTATAGAATATTTATTCTGAGGGAGATTCCTAAAATTTCATTGCCATTATCCCAAAATATGTTATTTCTTAGTTTTTCTTTCTTTTTTTGCTGAGGCAATTGGGATTAATAATCTGAGATAGGGTCCACACAGCTAGGAAGTGTTAAGTGTCTGAGGTCACATTTCAAGTCAGGTCCTCCTGACTTCAGGATTGATGTTCTACCCATTGTACCAATTAGCTGCCCCTATTTCTTAGTTTTTCTCTCCTAATCTGATGCTTTTCTTCTACACCTTCTTTCACTGATTCAGAACCCTTTTACAGGGACTATATAATAATGAAAGTGTTATTTTTTTTATTCAGACCTGGGATTTCATCTGAGTACAAAGCTTCCAGGAAAAAAAAATCCTCCCTTAAATAAGCAATTCTTCTGAAATATAGAATCTTAGAACATTGCCTAGAGATCTTAAGGTTAAGTGATTTGCCCAGAGTGACACAGTCAGTCTATAAGAGGCAGGATTTGATTTTTGTTATTGTTTGTCTTTTGTTCTTGAGAAGATCTGTAACTTCAGGGAGGTGATACTATGACATGAAAGTGAGTTGAATTTAAGTGAAGGTGAGCTGTCCAAAGTTACCAGCCTCACTTTCTCCTCCAGAGCCATCTGGGTCCAGTGAGATATACTTCAAGATGACTGGAGATGACTGGGAGACCTTGGTCTTTTTAAGTTAATCTATATCTCAAAATCCCCATACTATAAGTGCAGAACCTAAAATAGCATTATTCGCTAATAAATTGGGCTTGGATTGGAGCTCCATTACAGACAAGCTTGTCACCCATGATCTCTCAGTGTATTGAGCCACAAAAACTTAAAACCATCATTGTTATAGATGTCACCATCCTAAACATTTGTCACTTCCAAACTGTGTGAAACAAAATATAGACACTTAGAAGAAATCAAAACTGCGTGAGAAAAGGAAAAAGAACAAATCATGGCTATAGTGCTGCTGCAAAGAATTGGACTTCCTTTGGCTCAATTTAGTCACACAACTTGAGAGGTAGATTATTATCCTCATTTTTCAGATGAGGAAATGGAGGCTAAGAATTTTAAGTGATTTTTCCCAAAATCACACAGCTAGTAAACATTGACGATAATATTTTGAAGCCCAGACTTTCTGGCTCCAGGTCCATCACTCTATTTATCCTCTCCTTGTAGTTTTCAATTCACTCAAAGAGTAAGTCAGTCATAAAACTAAGCTCTGAATCCAGATCCTCTAACTCCAGATCATAGATAGATGCATATTGCTGCATCGTTAAAGTGTTACAATTATTATTATATACTTGTCACTTTAGAGCTGGAAGGTCATCAAGAGCTAACCCTAAAACGATCATTTCATTTTACAAATGAGAAAACCAGATGAGTAACTTACCTAAAGCTATACAGTGATAAATTTAGGGCTATAAGAGGTCTCAAAGGCCATCTACTGTAACACTTTGAGTTTGCATTTGAGGAAACTGAGGCATAGTGAAGAAAACCAGTTTGTCTGAAGCCAAAGAATTAGCAACTGGTAGAAACAGATTTGACCTTATGTCAACTGACCCCTAAGCAAGCCCTCTTTCTCCTATACCACCCTTTCTCTTCTCACTAAACCACAGAGGCCCCAGGAAATAGGGAAATGTCAAAGATGGTGCAAGTAATTAGAAATCTCTATTATGTTACCAAATAGTCAATCAACAAGCATTTACTATATACCAGGTACTGTGCTTAAACACCAGGGATACAAAGAATGGCAAAAACACAAGCCTTTCCCTCAAGGGGCTCACATTCTACCAATGCCCCCACCCCAGGCTCCCCAATAGGAAAACACTAGGAAAACCCCATTTCAAGCCCTTCCTTGGAACCGTGAATATAGATTCTTTAAGATTCCAAGGCATGTAATTTTTATGCATAATGAATGTACCATGAAAAACATCTTTTCTTCCCATGTGCTCTTTCTAAATATATCCTCCTTTGAAATGACAACTTTTCCTAAAGCCAAAACGAGATGTTTCTTCATAGGTACCTTGGAGATTTGCACTCTGCGGAAGTAGGTGTTGCCTGTTACATAAACCTGGATCCTTGGGACAATTTAATGCAGCAACAAAATGTTTGTTTGAGTAGCAGAGGAGGCTTGGTGGGAGGCAGGACATTATATGACTCCCTGTGGGGGAGGAGGATTAGCTGGGGTCATCAGTTGCCATAGAAACACAACATTCCCCTGCCTTATTAATACACCACTGATTCTCCTGCTGACTGCCTCAATACTTGCTTACCCCATCTCTAGTCTACCTAGTACAGGTATGATACAGAACACAAGATATGTGTTCCTGATGACATGGGCAGAATTCATATTTCTATAAGCTGAAACGTATACTAAAGATAATCCTTCACTGCTTAAGCGAACATAAGGCTGCTAAGTGGTGCAGTGAATAGAACACCAAGCCCAAAGACAGAAAGACTCAGTTTGTAGGTTCAAATCTGGTCTCAGACACTTCCTAGCTATATGGTCCTAGGCAAATCACTTGACTCTTAATTCCCCATCTATAAAATGAGCTGGAGAAAATCCCAAAATGGGATCTGACAAAGAGTCAAACAAAACTGAAATGACTAAAGAATGACAACAATGAAGTAATTTGCCATTCCTTGCCAAGAAAACTCCAAAATGGGGTCGTGAAGAGTCAGACATGACTAAAAAATGACTGAACAGCAAAAATAGGGAGCATATGCTCATGGAGGGAAGAGCTTATTTTATTTTTGTCTTTGTAACTGAAACACAGGGCTTGCCACCTGATAAATATTTGTCGAATGGATAAATTAATGAATTTCTGTATTGAAAGACACTTCAGAGGCCACCATTCTCCAGAAGTGGTTATCCAAGCCTTTGTTAGGAAAGCATCCACTATCCCCCAAGGCAACTCCTTCTAATCTGGCAAAGAGAAAGAGAGACAGACAGACACTACAAGAGACAGAGACATAGAGAGAGAAAGAGAGTGAGAGAGAGAGAGAGAGAGAGAAAGATACAGAGACACACAGAGAGAAAATAAAGAAAGAGATAATAGAAGAAAGATAAAGAAAGAGTAGTAAATACATAAATAAAGAAAAAGCAAAAGAGGGCAAGCTATAGAGTTAACATTCATTAAGTACTTCTTGTATGCTAGGCACTAGGGATAAAATCAAGAAATCAAGGAATTCCATTACAATTCTAATGGAAGGAGCACAACATACATATAAAGGGGAGTTGAAAGAAAGGGGAAAAACTCAAAGAAGGATAGGGAAAAGTAAAGCAACTGCTGAGGAAGTAGAGAGATGATGGATCTGGACAACATACTTTTGCAACATTAGGAGTTTTTTTTTTTTTTCAACATTCATTTTCCTATTTATCTCTTTTTTTTCTTTATATACTTACCAAATTTGCTCAAGATAAGAAAATTTGTGGTCGTCATGTAATCCATGGCTTAAGATCTCAGCTCTAAAGCCGACATAGAATATAGTAAGAACTCAGTAAAGTCCCCATTCTGGGCATAAAGTCCTCAGAAGTATCTGAAATTTCTACTCTTGTCTTACTAGAGATACTACTTCTATGCAACTTCCTTCAAGGAACAGGTTTATTTAAGACCAGAATAAAAGGAAGTTAATGTAGAAGTCTTCTTCTTCAGGATTTTTCAAAAGGAATCCTCCTAATTCAGAGTCCCATCTTCATTCCAGTTGGAAAGATATCAGAAGGTCTCAGCTTGATACACATAACTCTTCTCTTTGTCTCTCTTGGGCTTGCTCTCTCTTCTCCTTTCTTTGGAGGCTATTGTCCCTTTCCTAGATGTTCTGATGCTCTCTCAGACCATAGCATTCATAGGCTCTGGGACAGATCTCCCTCCATGGTCTCATAGAAGATTGGGTGCCACCATACTAGGTGTTTATACAAACAAAACGGTACAGGATGGCAAGTTTCTACTTTGTCTCAATGATGAGGTTTAGATTTGGGAAACCCAAATGAAATTAGGGTTACTGGTGGTCAGGGAATTAAATGAGATCTAATGGCAGGTTCAGGGAGTCAAATGGAGCTCCCCTGCAATCCCTTTGGATTCAGTATAAGGGTAGGGAGTTTTGGGAAACTCCCTTCTGGGGGTGCAAGAAGTTCCCTGTAAAGGAATTTACAGACCCGGAAACCTAGATTGAAAAAAGAGGCTTATTATGGGGATTGGAAGTAAGGTTCAAGTCTGATTAAGGAAATAGCTGAGGGTAAAGAGAAGTTGGCACTGGAAACAGTATTTCAGTGGGCAGAGGCCCTTGGCGTGCCAAGCATAGCATAGCATGGCATGTTTGAAACCTCTGCAAAGAGAGGGTGTTAGTTTAGCTCTTTTATAATAGGGGGCTTTGACCATAAGCGGAAGGGGCTCGTAGGTAGAGTCCCAAGTTGACTCCTCCCTGGGTTTCAGCTTCGAGCTAGAATTTGAATTGAATTCAATGAGTTTCAGGACTGAGCCTACCTCACTCATAACAAGGAAACTGTCCTTGGGGCAGGTCCCTCACTGAGGCAGAATTGATGGAGATTTTCTTCTTTAAGGATTTTCAGAGTTTTGGGGTCCCCTCTTCATCAGGGTTCAGGCACTAGTTCCAAAGAAGAACCACAAGGGTCCCTCAGGACAGAGAAGACAGAGACAGAAAGAGAAAAAAAGTCAGATGTGATTTGGATTAATCATAACATTTTTTAATTAAAAATTCAATATATGCTTTAAATGTGTTCAGAGTATAGCTCCTTCAATTTTCTGTACTGAAAGCCCATAAAAGAATCCTTCTGGTAGCTTATAAAAGTAAGAAGAGGTTTTAGGGATAATTTAGTCTAATGCTCATATTTTGCAGTTAGGGAAATGATAACCTAAGAAATAAAGTGACTTCTCCACAGAACCACAGAATTTATGTGATAATTATCCCCACTAAAACATGCCCAGCAAATGGTCATCTAGCCTCTGCCTAAGATCTCCAAGCTGGAGAAAGCTGCCAACTCTCAAGGCAGCCCATTCCACTGTGGACAGTGATTGTTGATGTTTACTTCTAACAAATGTAAAAGACGGTGAATGGAGAGATGTTCTGAGAGTCAGGTAGAAATGGTTTCTGGTCCCTTTTCTGATATATAGAGATAGATAGAAATGAATAGATGAATGGATGGATGGGAAGAAAGAAAGAAAGAAAGAAAGAAAGAAAGAAAGAAAGAAAGAAAGAAAGAAAGAAAAAAAGAAAGAAAGAAAAAAAGAAAGAAAGAAAGAAAGAAAGAAAAAAAGAAAGAAAGAAAAGAAAGAAAGAAAGAAAGAAAGAAAGAAAGAAAGAAAGTTGTGTTGACTCTGAGCAAGTCAGTTACTTGCTGAAATCACCAGGCAACATTCTAAGGTGATAAGTTGCATCAGAAGAGAGAGTTTCCTCATTAGAGATTCCAATGAAATCACAGTTTCAGCCTAATCCTTATATTTAGTCAGAAAAATTTAGAGAGGTAGTGTGTTATAAGAGAAAGATCAAGAGTGTTAAAATGTTTAACAACAGGAACTCCAAAAGGCATGGTATAGTTGAGTTTATTTTGTGCTGTTGACATTTTCACCATCACTTTCTTAAGTCTAGACAATTAGCAAAACAATATATCAAACTGTGATTTGTAGCACTTGCCCATTTCTAAGGTATAAATGCGAACACTGAAAATCTAACAATTGGTTCTCCGCAGCCAGTTTAAGCTGCCTCCACCACACTCCTGGAAAAAAATCTTCAGCTTTAAATCAAAAACATGATTATATGTCAATTATGTGTCCATGGGCAAGTCACTTAATGTCTTTGACTCAGTTTATTCATTTTAAAATTGGGGGGCAGGAAGTGAATAACACTTGAAGAATTGTGAGGAAAGCATTTTGTAAGTCTTAAAATATTGTATAAGTAGGAGTTGTATTTATTGAGAGTGAGGAACCTTGAAAATAATGTAGAACATTATCTATCATTCAGTTGTTTCAGTGATGTCCAACTCTTCATGACCCCATTTTGGGTTTTCTCAGCAAAGATACTGGAATGGTTTGCCCTTTCCTTCTCTAGTTCACTTTACAGATGAAGAAACTAGGGCAAACAGAATTCAGTGATTTGCCTAGGCTCATACAGTTAATGACTGTCTGAGGCTGGATCTGAACTCAAAAAATGAGTCTTCCTGATTCCAATGCCAGTGCTCTAACCCAGTATCCTGTGGAACATTATACCAGCTATATAAATCAGTCATCTCTCCGAGATAGATGGCAAAAAAAAAAAAAATCCAGCAAACAGTTTATGGGATTTATATGTAGAAATAAAGAGGAAATGGAAATTAAAGATATCTTTGAGTGAACACCAAATCCATGGTCAGTTATTTCAATTTTCATATTGGGGTAAAAGTATCAGTTATCAGACACACTTACATCCATAGGAGTCTGATTCCCACTTAAATACATAAGAACAAACCTCTTCTTTGGTCCTTCATTTTTTGCAATTGAGATCCCAGCTACTGATTTCACTCCCTTTTCTTCAGCAGTTCTATATTTTAATATAATCATATTTCCATCAGGTTAGCAGTAATCAAGATTCAGAACAAATTAAGCAATTAAGAAATAAATGCAGTCTTCATTTTCTCCCTCAAATAAATGAGTAGGAGAATATGTTCATCCTTTTAACAATATTCCTTTTTAACCCCAGAAACTTTAGGATTTCTTAACCTCAGAAGTTTTTTTTCTATAGGTAAACTATGGTTGCTAATTATTAGGCTGGTCCTCTCATTTTTGTTTTGAGGATCATTAGGATTGCCAACATTGGTATCAGAAGAAAAGCTTTCATCCATATAGTCAGTGGAGCCATGAATTAGTACAACCATTTTGGAAAGCAACTTCATTTGTGCAAATAAAGTGATGGATGAAAAAGGTTTTAATCTTATTTGACCCATAGAGTGCCATGCATATACCCCAAGGAGGTTATCGATAAAAATAAAGTTCCCACATATACAAAATATTTATAGCAACACATTATATATTAGTAAATAACTGGAAGCAAAGCAGATAGTCACCACTTGGGGAACAGCTAAGCAAATTGTAGTACACAAATATAAAGGAATATTACTGTGCTATAAGAAACAATGAATATGACAAATACAAAGAAGGAAAAATCTACATGAAAGGATGCAGAGTGGAGTTAGCAGAGCCAAGAGCCCACACAATGTCTACAACATTGTTAATAAAGCAACAGCTACAAAACAATCAAAAGTGAATGTTTCAACATGACAAAACTTGGACTTTCCAAAAGACATATGATAAGACTCTTCCCTCCACTCCTTTTTTTAAAGTATCTTTTTGCTGGATCTTCATCCATGTCATGACTACTAACTGTGTTTTTCCTCCAGGCTCTATCCAGGACCCTCTTTTCTTTTCTTTCTATATTCTATCCTTTAGTTAACCTTATCATCTTTTATGGGTTCAGTGATCATCTCTATACAAATGATTTTCAGATTTATTTATATTTTATATGGCCTTAGCATCAGTCCACATCACCAACTGCCTATCCAACATTTTGAACTAGATATCCTGGAAGCATCTCAGCCTCGACTTGTCCAAAACAAAACCCATTATATTCCCTCTCCGCCTTTAATGCTCTCCTCTTCTGAACTTATTATTGTTCAAAGTACTATTCTTCCAGTCATTTAGTTTCAAAATAAGTCATCCCTGACTTCTCTCTCTCTCTCTTGCTTACCCCATAGATCCATCAGTTGACAAATCTCATCCCTTCTTCCCCTACAAAGCCTCTCATACATTCTCTTTTCTCCACTCATGCAGTTGCCACACTACTTTAGCCTGTTTTCATCTCTTACCTATTTTATTGCAATCATTTTCTAAATTTCCTCCCTTGAAACAGGTAGGTGAAACAGGTTCAAATCGAGCCTCAGACACTTACTAGCTGTTTGATGCTGGGCAAGTCATTTCTTTTGTTTCAGTTTCCTCATCTGTAAAATGGAGCTGATGATAACAGCTTTTTTTTCCAGACTTGTGAGGATAGAAATTGTTAAATACTTACCACAGTGCATGAACATAGTAGATGCTACATATTCTTACCCCAATCCATAACCTATTTAACAAGCCAAGGATGGGCCTGCCTATCTCACCCCCTTAATCAATAAATCCCAAAGGCTCCCTATTGTCTATAGGAAAAAATATAAAATTCATTGACATTTAAAACTTCACAGTCTGGCCCCTTCTTTCCTTTTCAATCTTCTGACATTCTATTCTTCTTCACACACACGCCGATCCAGCCATACTAGCCAGCTTACAATTTTCTTACACACGACACCTCATTCATCTCTTGTTTCTATTTGTTTGTTCTGGCCTTCTCCAAGTCTGGAAGCTCTCTCTTCATCTCCAATCCTTGACTCTTAGTGTCACTATCTTTCTTCACACTAAGTTCAAACACAATTTCTTATAGAAGGCCTTTCCTGTTTCCCAGTGCCCCTTCCCAGTTGCTAGTATTATCCCTTCCAAGGTTACCTTTCATTTACCCTGTATTTATCTTATAAGTAGCTTATATTAACATCCATGTTTCTCTCCCATTATAACATAAGCTCATTTGGGCAGGTCCTGTTTCATTTCATTCTGTTTTTTGCAACTTGCTTTTGCTTTTTAAAATTATCTTATTTTCAATTCATGGAACAAAATCATTATTTCCATAATATATTACAATTTAAAAAAAAAACATGATGGCTCATGAAATTGTAAATCTACTGTGTACAACTTGCCAATACCTCCAAATATATAACAGTTATAATATAAATTTATTTTTTCTTCTCCCCAGCCCTAGAGATGGTTATCATTAGATACAAACAAATATGTATGTAAAATTATTCTATCCATACTTCTGTTTGTCAGTTCTTTTTCTAGGTACAGATAGTGGCTTTCTTTATATGTTCTTTATTTTTAATTTGTGTGTTTATAATAATAAAAATAACTTACTTGCTCAAAGTTGTTGTTAAAACAATATTGCTTTTGCCATATGCAATGTTCTCTTGTTTCTTTTATTCAATTCACACTTCATTATTTTCTAACAGTCTTTCCATGCCTTTCTAAGATAATTGAGTTCATCTTTTCTTATAGTACAGTAATGCTTGGCACAGTACTTGGCTCATGGTAAGCATTTAATAAATGCTTGCTGATTGACTAAATGCTAAGCCTAGTTGTTTCTGTCTGCTAGAGGAGTGTGGACATTGTAAATACCCTTGAAGTTTTATTATATTGGTGCAATACCCTATCATAATTATAGCTCTGCAAAGAGCCTATCATTTAGAGAGGGGAGCACCTGAAGCTTATGAAATATATACATTAAAAACCATTCTGAAGGTGAAGCAGGTTTAAGGGCTCTCGGAAACATCATCAAGACATATCAAAGAATAGAAGTTTGCAAAACTATAGAAAAGATCAGAGTCTGTTCTATTGCCTGAAAACAAAATGTGAAAAAGAAGACAGTAGCTAATATTGATCACTGTGTGTATTTTCTTTCTTTCCAAGCTTTATGAAAATAATTATGAAGTATTGAGGGGATTCTTGATAAAAATCTAAGACAGGGACAGACAAGCATCACCATGTGATTTTACACAACAGAACACATCTTGATTGTCACACAATTGAGTATGCAAAAGTCACTGGTTATTTTTTGGTGATTCTCAAAAATCATTTTTCTCTATGGAATGAGAGCTAGCCTTGAAGTCTCTTTTGTGAATTTAATAGAATCGCACAAGAGTCCATGATGGATGAAACCATAGACATCATTTTGTTCAATCATTCTGGAAAAGAATATCTAGACAGGCTTAAAATAGGAACCATGCTCTCCACTAATGTTCTCCAGTGTCAAGGATGTCCTCTGCAAAGTTCAAGAGGGATTCCCTAAAACTGATCATGTTGATTTCTTTTGGCAGATGGCCTTCCACTTTTTTCATCAAACCCCTCAGTTTTTCAAGGGCTGATTCTGATCTATGTTCTTTCGATCTGCTCCACATTATCCTCAAAAGAGATTGACCTATGATACCCCACAGGAAGTGAAGGTGAATGCATGTTGCCCAGATTATGACATCCAGCTGGATAGGTGACTGTGAAATACGTCTCTTTGTGCTTATATCTTCGCAAGCACTTTTGTTGGATGATGAGATGGATCCAAAGATGATAGGAAGATGAAATGAAACCAGATCAAATTTGGGAGATTGTTTAGTCCTTTCAATGATTCTCAAGTGCTCCCAGCCACAAATGTCTATCTTAGGGTCGATATTTTCCCAGGGACACTTCATGCTTGTAAAACATGGCAGGACTCATCAAAAGGGAAAGTTTTCTTGATTTTCTTTGATTTAGGATACAAATCCTTTCTGTCTTCTCTATTTGGTATTAGAAATTGTTCTGTTTTCTATTCCATTCACTTGATGCTTGCAAGGGAACTGAATACCCTCAGAGGAGAGCTAGACATAAGGCAAAACTGGATGTTCCCAGGACATGAGTACTGGCTAGGGACAACAGAAAGCATGTTAATAATGGAGAAGCCAATGGAGAAGAGATTAAGGCAGATTGGAGCAGAGGAGAGAGTGCTGGTCTTGCAATCAGGAAAATGGGGATTTAATTCCCACATCAATCTTGGATCCATAGCCAGGTCACTTATCTCCTCTATCTCAGTTTTCTCATCTCTTAAACAAAGAGGTTGGATACAATGACCTCTAAGGTCCCTTCCAGATTCAATTCTATCATCCAGTAACCCTAAAAACCTAGGCTGTTTGTTCTCAATCAACTCTCAGGTAATAAAATTAGTAGCAGTAAAAATAACAAACATAATCATAACTAACATTTATATAGAATTCTAAAATTTATAAATTCCTCTGCATACATTCAAAGAATGAAAGTGAATCTAATTTCATCAATGTTAGCATTATTCTAGAAACGATACAAATAAATGTAAAATTTCTTTTTCTCCTTAAAACAAAATTGAATTTTAAAAATAGAACTAAAGAGCACATAATTCATTCCTAAACTCTAAATTGTCCTTCACTTTCAAATTCTATCTTTAATGCCACAGAATATCAGAGTTTGAAAGAACCTTCTCCTAGTGCTGATTATTCAATGTTGTTAACATCCAGGAGGAGGGAGGGGAATTCTGCCCTTATTCCTTTGGAGAATTTAATACCCTCACATTCAATTAGCATAATCCAATCAAGAAAATTCTGTTTGCCTTTTACCAAGGAGTATCTATCAGTAGGCTGACTTTAAAGTCCCAAGTTAAAAGACAAAGTAGGATTTTAAAATGCTGCATCCGACCTTGGAGGACCTAAGTTCATGTCCCTGCTCTGTTCTATATTGTCTTTGTGACCTTGAGCAAGATGCTGCTTCCACTTTGAGCCTCAATTTCATTATCTGCAAAATGAGAAGCTAAATGATCTCTACAGTCCTTTTCAGCTCTTTGTTCTATGAAAAGAATTTTGATATATGGTCTGTGCATACACATATACACATGCAAACTCATATATAAATATGTACGTATTATAACATGTATATACAACATCCACACATATGTATGTGTATATTTTCATTTATCTGTTTGTTTGCATATATTCCATCATGTTGGCTGCTACAATTGTCAGATGTCAGGACCAAAACTTGCAATTATAACAGTTGTTGTCGTTTTTCCTGCAACATATCAAGATATGCAAGTCAAGGCATAGTCTAAATTGAAATTTCTATACTAAGCAATAATAATCCAAACATCCCATTACCTCTGTGGCTGTTTCCAGTTTCCCAGACACTTTTTGCCTCTGCTGTAATTAAGCTTTTTTTAAGGATCATATTGATTAAGAGTAGAATAGATTTCTTTTCCCCATGTGTTCTATTCCCCATTTCCTTCTCGCTCCTGAACCAGCATTTCTGTCTGCACTCATGCTGCTGACTTGCTGAAAGGTTTCTGAAACCTTTCTTTGAGTGCTGAGGCTGGCTTGAAATTGCCTTTATTTGCATTCAGTATTCAGCTACCCATTGAATATTATTTGCTGTATTTTGACTAAAAGAAAAATTCATAAGATCATAGTTTTGGACTTAAAAGGGGCCTTAAAGGCCATCTAGCCCCACCTCCTAATTCTTCAGATGAGGAAACTGAGGCTGACAGAAGCAGTAAAGTGAGTTGGCCCAGAATTACATACCTAATAAGTACCTGAAGCAAGATTTGAATCCAGATCTTCTAGATTTCAAATCTAACATTTTAATTATCATACTGGGATTCCTTTTAAAAAATAGAAAATGTTAGCTAACTACTTCCTATCTGCACAGATTCACAAAACTCCCCTACAGAACTGAAGTTCATAAACTCATTCAAACCATATATTTTCCCTCTGTAACCTTGAAGGCAGTGGCTATTTTTGCTTTTTGCTTCCCTTTCCTTTGCTGGAGATTATAACTGACAAAAGACCTATCCTCTAATATCAATTGATCAATCCAATTAAATCAATCAATTAAATACCAGTTACAGCCCTCGGGCCAGCTGCAGCACCTGAGGTGTTTATCCCCCTCATCCAGGGTTATACAGTTTATTTAAAGGCCCACAAAACAAAGTTTTTGTTTTTACTATGGTCTGGCTGTCCAACAGTCTGAGGGACAGTGAACTGGCCCCCTATTTAAAAAGTTTGAGGACCCCTGCAGTTTAGGGGAAAGAACACTTATGTAAGTAAATATGTTCAAGGTCAGTATTTGGAGAGAAAATAATGGCAACAGGAAGAGTGAGATCAAAGTATATCTAAGGACTTTTTACTTCTCAAACACAAAGTATGCTTCAAATAAGAATTGTGCGATCAGAATAAGATTTTAGTCTCATTTATAGTTTCAAGTCAAAAGCAAAACATAAATTGCAATCCCAGCATCTAAGAGACCTCTTCTTCTTGCTAAACAGTGACCTTTCTGTCCTGCAATCTATAATCCAGACTGGTCTTGAAACATTGATGACTTAGGAGCCAGACATGGTAATGGGGCCTTGTTAGGTCCATGTCTGATGAAAAGCTGATCATCTTTCATCTGTGAAAAGACACATTAGGCCAGAAAAGTTAGTACATAACATGGTCGTTTATTGTACTAAGATTGCCTTTATAAAATGTTCCAGGACAGCTTATCAGGACTACTGCCTACTTCAGAGGGACCAATTACCTGGGAGAGAGACCCACATGACACATCATTTTTGTTCAATTATTTTCAGTTGTTTTTATCATATCTGACATTTTGTGATCCCAATTGGAGTTTTTTGGCAAAAATACTGAAGTGGTTTACCATTGCCTTCTCTAGATGAGGAAACTGAGGCAAACAGAACTAAAAAGACTTGTCCAGGATCACACAGCTAATCTTATTCAATGTTCCTGAGGTATCACCTCATCCTAATAATCCCAGAGTTTATCAAACATTTCCCAATGCTGGAATTCTCTGAGTACTTTTATATCCCCTCTAATATATTTTTTATTCTTTCTTTTCTCATCTATCTTCTCAAACTAGAATCTCATTTTTTTACCTCCTCGCAAATTTATGTAGACTTCATATATGCCATTGTATATCTACATGGATATACAAGGATTCTTGTATTTATTTTTCCAAAGCCCCTAAAAAGTACATCTGTTGCAGAACATAGTGAGTGGCCGGGTTCCAGAGTACTGAAAACATACTGAAACGATACCCTTGGCACTGATTCCCTTTAAGTTTCCAAATGCAATTCCAATTTGGATTATGTTCTCTAAACCATACGAGGGTATAGCCCTGAGCAGTTTAGGGAACATCTCTCCCTGGTCCCTCCCCCTCTTATTATGAAAATTCTGATAAATTGTTGAGATATAAGCACTGGAAATAAAAAGCCATTCTCATTAGTCTTAAATTTATGAATAATATGCTAATAGGTGATAAGTGATTGCCATATCATTGAGGAATAAAAATATGGAAAATATGAAGACTATCAAAATTGGACTTCTGGGGGTTACATGACATAGTGAGTATAAGATGTTGGTGTTGCATTCATGAAGACTCAAATTCAAATCTTGACTTAGATATTGATTCGCCATATTAATTAACCATATAACCCTGCTTTAGATATTGATTAGCCATATAACTCTGGACAAGTCACTTCACTTGTTTGTACCTATTTTTGCATCTGGAAAATGAGGAGAGTAGACTCCTTTACCACAAGGTCTCTTCTAAATTCATGATCCTTAGAAAATGAAGCAGAGAAATGGTTTTGCTCCATACCATTTGTTGTTCCATATGAGGCTCATTGGGGGAAAGTGTCAAGATGTAGTTAGAAATGTTTGTAAAACAAGAGTTAAATTGAAGGAAATACTTCAAGCAAATAAGATATGAACTTGGCTCAAAGAAGAACTCTCAGACTTGATAGGAAACATGATTTCAGTGCCAAGGGGCATCGGTCTGTTATTTTACTGAATTCAATTCAAAGAGTTTCTCCTTCTTCCTTCTCCTCCTCTACTTCCTCCTACTCATCTTCCTCCTTTTCTTTTCCTCCTCCTCCTCCTTCTTCCTTCTTGTTCTTCCTTCTTCTTAATTCTCAGTAGTGACAGATATTAGATAACAGTGTAGCCTCTGTTTCTGAGCACTTCTCCTCAAAATATATTCAATCTATGGGGCAGCTAGGTGGTTCAGTGGATAGAGCACCAGCCCTAAAGTCAGGAGAATCTGTGTTCAAATCTGGCTTCAGACACCTAACACTTCTTAGCTGTGTGATCCTGGCAAGTCACTTAATCCCAATTGCCTCAGCAAATATATATATATATATATTTATCCAATTTTATGTTCATGCACATTGTCTCTCTCTAACTTGTTTTGTACTTTGGGGAAGAAAGGTATCATGGAAATACTTTTCTGATATACTTTTTTATTCTATTATTCTGTTAATGCAAGTTGTCTTAGAAGTGATTGGTAAGAAAAACAACACAAATGGAATTAGAATTCTTAATGCTACTGAAAATGAGTGCACACACTTCAGAGAACCACTCATGCAGAGGAGTTGTTACATCGGGCAGTAATGTGTATAATATAGAAAGTAAATTAATTGCTTATATATCACTGAAAACTGAAGTGACAAGTAAAGAGGGGGTTTTGGTGCCTTCTAGGATTCAGTTTTTTTTTTTTATCTGATTTAAGGCTAAGAAGCTGTTTTTAAAATGTTAATATTATATCTCTATATTTTTGTGCCTAGAGGATATAATTTCTAAACAGAAATCATTAACCATGTTTGGAAGGGTTCTGTTGCTTGTGTTTCTAAATAAATAAGACAAAAAAGTTCCTCCTTTAGAGGAGACCTATGATTCCATTTGGGCAGAGAGCTCCCAGTGAGGAAGCACCCTCTCTCAACCCAGATCAATGCTTGCTCTGCACCTTAGTATTAAAGAGTGAAGTTCCCTGACCCACCCAACTTCACATGTGCATTCACATGTGACCTAGGTGGGAATGAAATCGAGGTTTTCCTGTCTCTCTATCTATTGTGCAACACTGTCTGTCAGAACAAATAATATTCTTCTTGGAGCCTCACTACCTTTTGTTTTCCAGCAGTGTCTATTCCCATCTGGATCCCCTTTCTCTGTCCTTCCCTAAAACGATCAAGCATCTACAACTTGAAAAAGAAACAATTGTAGTTGAGTAGTTGAGACTTCAAGACTGACCAATTTAAAATCATTTTTTACCCAGGTATCAAGTAAAGCATTCTGGGTTTCCACTAAAAGGTTTGTTTCTTCAGGCTCTGCAAGCAAAAACTCTAAAAGGAATTACAAGTGACTTAACAAAATGAAGCAACATATGGTCCAACTCTGCAGTTGGTGCTGAGAAGATGGTGTCAGAACCAGGGGTTCTCCAGGCTTCTTAACTCACTATAGCCATAGGGGACATCTATAACCAGATTCTATGCCAAAAGGCTCATTCACCAGAAGCAGAAGAATAAGGGTCCTTGTTGGCAAGAGGGTGTGAAAATAGTATTCTTTCCAGGGTGTCTGTGCTTTAAACAACCAAGTTCTTACCTCTACTTATAAAAAGGAAGAGACAAGAGAAGAGGGGAGGGGAATGGAAGAGTGGAAAGAGGAGGGGAGTGGAGCCCTATATAGAAATACTTTTTAATTGTCAACCAGGGGTCCTGAAACTTTTTAAATAAGGGGCCAGTTCACTGTCCCTCAGACTGTTGGAGGGCCAGACTATAGTAAAAAAAAAAAAAACAAAAAAAACCCCTTTATTTTATGAGTCTTTAAATAAAGAAACTTCATAGCCCTGGGTGAGGGGAATAATCGTCCTCAGCTGCACATCTGGCCTGCGGGCTGTAGTTTGAGGACCCCTGGAACTGTCCAAAAATGGCAAGTTTACATAAAATCTAGTAAGCCCATTGTCCTTGAAAGTGTTCAAGCTATGGATGAATGGAATATTGTGAAATATGGGAAAGAATCCTGGATTTGGAGAGAGAGGACCTGCCTTTAAGTTCTGATTCTGCTACATATTAACAATATGTTCTCAACCAAGTCATGTAATTTTGGGGGCCTCAGTTTCCTTGTCTGTAAATTGAGGGGATTGGAGTAAATGATTTCTGAGGTCTTTTCTCCCTCTAATTCCTGAGCTCTGTTTAGGGATATTGGAGAAAATATTCCTGCTTGGAGATGTTGAACTAAATGAATTCTCATTTGACTTTAGGGTGTACAATTGTACCCAGAATTCACAAGATTAGAAACAATTCTTCAGAGCCTTCTGGAGACATATGCATGTAACTGAGTGAAGGTGTTATGCAACCTGTAAAAATTAACACACTGTGGTAGAAATTGTTCTCCTGATTCTAATCATTTCACTCTAAATTGATGATAAAGCCTACCTCTTGACAGAGAGACAGACAATGGACTCAATCTTCAGAAAAAGACATGGTTTTGGACATGGCCAATGTGGGAATTAATTTTGCTTGATTATGCAATGTTTATTACATGAATTTAGTTTTTCTTTCTTTTTCCTCCACTAGAAGAATAGAGTAGGAGAGAGAAAAAAATAAATGCTTTGTAATTGAAAAATTAACATTTAATTTTAAGAAGAAACACATCAGCTAGGATTAATGTGCCTATCTAGGTATAGCCTATTAACTCTGCTCTCCCTCTGCAAAGATTAGATTCTAAGGGAATGAGATGAGGACCATTAGATAGTTGTTGCTGGGAAGAAGCAGGGGAAGTTCAGAGTCTGCCCTGCTGTGTAGGGAAGAAGGAATCCGGAAAAAGGAAGACATCCGGGAAGAAAGGGGATGAGGGAGAAAGGATAAGCATTTATTAGGCCTTTACTATTTGCCAGATACTATGCTAAGTGCTAGAAATACCAATATAAATACCAAGAGAACTTCTCCGAGAGCAAACATTCTAACTATAAAAGACAACACCTAAAGGGGAACTAAAAAAACAGGAGGTCCAAGAGAAAGGGGAAGGTGGGAAAGTGATCCAGTTTCAGGCAAGATAAGGCATCTTGCCATATGCCAGAGACATCCAAATCAGAATCTGGGCAATTCCAGTGGGAGGGGGTTGAAGAGGATGGCCATAGTGGATGATCTGCAATAGTAGGAGGTGATGTAGAGTCATGAGCACAAGATGTCTCGAGAGAAGTATGGGCATCAGATCTTCAACTTGGCCAAATCTTTGATCTTCCACAAGGCTCACTCTGCTATCAAGCTTAACCTGGCCCATGAATAGCTCTCTAATTCCCATGGAAAGGGATCATCTGCCTTGTGAGAAATATTCTGATTGCTAAGTAGTAAACAGTAGGTGCCTCTTGAATTCTGTTGGAGACCAAATGGAGTGAAATTAGGAGTCAGGCAGCTGTGACTCATTTTATTACAATGTCATTGTTTTGGGCTTATTTTAGGCTCGACTGACCAAAGAACAGCGCTGGGGAAGTGCATTGCTTTCCAGAAACCACTCCTTAGAAGAAGAATTTGAAAGGGCAAAAGCAGCAGTGGAGGTAAGTTTGTTTGTTTTTTTTTTAACAACTAAATTTCCGTTTTATACCTTTTCTAACACTTAAGTTCAAAACCCAAACGCTTTAGGATATATATATATAGGAAATAGACCATCCTTCCTTGGATGGCTGTAGGAACTTATTGATATGGGGATTCCCTCCAATGGCTCAAGTAGCAACCCACCCATATGTTCTCCTTCTATACAGTTCTTATCTACTAATCCATATCTTTCTGTAAATCTTCCTGCAAATCCTGGATCTTTGCCTGGGGACCATGGATAGATTTCAGAGCATCTAGACAACAATCAGAGAAAAATGATACCTTTGTTTTCACTGACCTCTAAATGAAATTTGGCATTTCCTTCAATTGCTTAAAAATCCTTATCATGTGAAAAGATTTCTAGGCTTCATCAGACCAGAGTCTGTGACACCAAAAACAGGAAGAAACCTGCTATAGTCTTCAAATGGGAGTCAATCAGTATGCTAGAGACCTGCCTCTTTTTCTCTTGCCATTGCATGAAGAGTGCCATAGAATACAGGTGATCCAAAGATGATCCCTCTCATTCTCTCTTTCTATGTGACCTGCCCTTATAACTACAAAAAACAATAATGTTTTTTCAACTTCATTCTGTCATGTGTTTAGGGCACTTTGGGAATAAGACTGGGCAACTAGATGGTACAATAAATAAAGCACTGTGCTTGGAATCAAGCTCAGTTTACCTAAAAAGTCTATTAGATAAAATTTATTTAATTAAGAGATGTATGCAATTATGACTTAGTTTAACTAAGTTTGTTCAACTTTTATGACACTGAAAGAAGTATAGGATTATAGATATATCTTCTCTTCAACGTTTTTGACCTAAGATGAATGTAGAGGATTGTAATATGTAAATGAATTATTCCTCTATCATTCTGATATATTTTTTCCTATAAGAAAGTTTGTTAAAATCCTAAATGAGGATTCAGATTTTTCTCCGAGGTCTGAATCTATGCTTGAGTACAATAATAAAACCTCAGGTTTTAGCACTATAATTTCTGCATTGTGGTAAATTTTTTTGGCAACAGATATTCACCCACCACATGAACTCAGAGAGTAGATATTTCACCCATAACAAATTTGACAGTAGAGAAGATATTTCTCACCTTCCGTGGGCTCAGTAGTATAGAATGTAAATCCATTGAGAACAAAAATTGGTTCATGTTTGTCTTTCTATCTATAGTATCTAGCACGGTGTCTGACACATAGCAAAGCTTAATAAATGTTTGGTGATTGATTGACAATTGGGATGCTTTGCACCAAACTGACTTTTCCAGGTGCCCTCTGAAAATATGCAAAGCTACAGAATGACATCATTAATTGAATCATGTGAGTGATCAAACATGAAAAACCTACTTAAAAATGAAATATGGTCAAATGGGGAGGGAGGGAAATGTTCCTTTGGGTTCAGACTCCAGAGTGATACTGATCGGTACCTGAATTTGTGAGTCAATTTATGTTTGGAGTGCATACGCTTCAGCAAAGTATGAACTAGGGAGGACCTCTCCTTCATTATTGATCCAAGATCTTGAATACCATAATTATCTTGGTAATGTAGCTCATTTCAAGGGCTATCTCGCCATCAGAGGTTGGACAAAATGATGGCCTCAATTCATTCTCTCCGAAACATTGCACTTGAGACACAATCAAATCACCATTTGCCATTAGCCCTGCTTATATTCTTGCCATTCTGAGTGACAGTTCCATCATCATGTCCAATCAGTCCTAGGAAGCTCAATAAGAGCACTAATTCATCTTATTAAAGTACAGTCCCCCCCAATTTTCTTTTTTTAAATCCTGATTTCTTTTTCCTTTTTTTATAAAATAGTGCAATTGGGTTTAGTACTCTTGAGAGTGGATGAGATCAGCCAAGTCCCATCATCTGACTGTTCACATTTCCTGAGCCGGCAACAATGATCCTCAATTTCGCTTATACATAAATTTGCCAGACCCAGGGGTTAGCTAACATTGACCTCCTGCTGGGTTCAGAACACTGTCAGGAAGCCTATAAAAGAAAAGAAGATACAGTCTTTGACTAGCTTTTGTGATGCTTATAATCTCCATGACAAAACACTCATGAAAAGACAATCAGTTACTAACAAAATAACACAGTACAGACACAAAGAACATAGAATGCTAGGGTGGGAGGGAACCTTAGAGATCCCCTAATCCAACTTCCATTCAATCCAGAAAGAGGCACGGTGAAAAGGCATAAAGAATAGAACTGGTCTTGGGGGATGGTGGATTCCATCATAAATAAATTAACTTGGTTGGAACAAAGATTGGTTTGAGAAGTAAAAAGAGATGCTGCTAGTGGCATAGAGGAATCACACATCTAGAGCTTTGATCTAGAGCTTCAGGAGTGACCATATTGAACCCCATCATTTTATAGATGATGACCCCTTTTTCTGAGATCTGGGAAGGAAGAGACTTGCCCAGGATCATATGGTTAGTATGTGCCATAGGTGAGGCTTTTAAATTTATAAATCAAGAGATCATAGGTTTTTAACTAAAAAGGACCTTGGAAGACATTAAGACCCTTCATTTTATGTCTGAGGAATCTGAGGCCCAGAAAGGTTAAACAGATATGTAAAAATCAGAATTAGAATCCACATTCCCCTGATTCTTAGTCCAGTGCAGTATTCCCTGTATCATTCGGAGAAAGAGTTAGTTGGATGGAGATTGTGAATGAAGACTTAAAAAGAGATTAGATTTAAATGATTATAAACTTAACAAAAAAATCATCATGGGCACAGTAGAGATCTATGACTTCTTCTTTTTCAGCTCTCCTCTGCATGAGGATATGTTGATTCTGTTTGATGTGAAGCTCTGAATAAAAACAAATTAAATTTTTAAACACTGATGGGCTGTAACCAAGGCTAGACTTGGATAAAATCTCTTTCCAAGGTATATTCAGTTCCCTAGTGAGTGAGTTCATAATGAAGTATTAAAGAATATATGTCAAAACCTTAGGAATTCATGCCAAACTGTGTAGCAGAGAAGAGACATGTTGCATAATAAAGGGAATTTTAAAAGATATTGCAAAATAGAAAAATGCCCAATGGAAACAAACTTGCCTCATGATATGTCACAAGATTATTCTAGAAAAGAGTGGACTTGAGACTGAATGCCCAAGCATTTTATTAGTTGCTTTATTTTCCCTGAAAATAGATTTTTCAGAAAGAGAGAGGTTGTGTGGGTCCACAGGATTTTAATGATTAGTTAAGCAAACTTGACTTTCCCTCTCAGTACTAAGGAGCTTATTTATATACCTTGAGTACAGAGGGGAAAGGCCCTTAGATGCCTGCCTTTCTTCCCTTTTCCAACATTCAGCTTGTACCAGGAGCCTCAGTGCTTTGTCAGCTACTAAATTTCTTTTCCTAGGAAAAGGGAGATTTTGGACGATTGACCCATGGAATTGTTGCAGAGCCTTAGAAACCCTGTTTCTGGAGCTGCCTCCAGAAAGCAAAAATAGAAACTATTTCCTTTCCTTAGTCTGGAAAACAATGGACTTGACTGAGCTGTACTCACATACACACACTCACTTATATCCACGTGCATGCGCAGAGATATGAACATACATTTGCAATGTACATACATGTACACATACTCTTCACAACCAAATATAGGGTCACCGTAGAGTATGAATTGATCTTGGAATCAGGAAGACTTAAATATAAATTCCATAAAATCACAGAATCTCCAAGATGGAAGGAATTTCAGAGATCATCTAGTCCAACCTAAAAATAGAAGTACCTCTTAGCCAATGAGTAGTCATGTAGCCTTTGTTAAATGATCTCTAGAGGTCATTTTGCCACTAGCCTTTGTAAACTGTGCTAAGCACTTTATAGATATTATCTCATGTAACCCTCACGACAAACCTAAAAGGGGGTATCACCAGTATTGTTATCCCAATTTTATAGCTGGGGAAACTGAGGCTGAACAAGGTTCATTTTGTTTCATTTTTTGGTTTTGCATTCCCTACATTTGGAGGTGTTAAACATTTTCATGACACTCCTGAGCATCATTTGAACCAGGTGTAAAATGTTATTGGGCAATAGATTCACCAAAATAAATTAAAATACAATAAAATATAGATAATATTATATTTTAAAATTGTCAGTGGGTGAGATCCTTATGTATAGAGGAATGGCTCTTATTCCTATTTGAGTTTGACACCACTGCCTTCCATAGTAGGCACTTTAATTAATTGGATTGATTGGTTTATAGAGAGGAGAAAGCTAGCTAGGATCTGAGGTGGGTTTCAAACTTAAATTTTTCTAGTCCCCAAGTCAGAGTTTCAGGCACTATATTAATCTTCCTCCTGAGGTAGCCCTGCCTTCTTTGGAAGAGCTCTAATTCTAAGAAAGTTTTTGCCCCATTCATCAAGCCTGTATTTGCTCCCTTTTCTACTTCTGACCATTTCTGAGACAGTGAATTTGAACAAGTCATTTAAATTCTCTCCATTTCAATTTTCCCACCCACAAACATGGGGGTAACAGTAGCATCTACCACTTAGGGTTATTGTGAGACTCAAGGGAAATAGTCATTCCCATGAGCACTCTGTAAACCTCAAAGCATTATGTCAATGCTACTTATTATCACTATGCTGATATTAATTTTGCCATTTTCCTGTGCAAGGAAGTTTTGTGTATATTGACTAATTACAACTGCAAATTGTATAATCACTATCTCTTTCTCTTTATCTACTTTCTTAATGGAAACTACATGAGTTATGAGCTTCCTGGGAATAAGATTAGTTTTGTTTTTATCTTAGTCTCAGAAGGGCAGAGGATCAAAGATGTAAAGCTGGAAAAGATCCTAGAGGCCATGGAGTCTGATCATGGAGAGACCAGGAAAACTTAGCTGATTTGCCTAATGGTGCATGAGTGATAGTTGGCAATGATAGGATTCAAACACAGGGATTATGACCTTACTTCTTTCTATTGTATCATTGGGCTTAGTATACCATCTGACATATAGCAATATGAATTACTGCATGGTGCACAAATAAATTAGGAAGTCATTGGAACAATGGAAGAAATGTTTATTTCTTTTATATCCCTTTAAAACATGCTATGCATTGATAGGGTTCAAATTCAGGGATTATGACTTTGCCTCTTTCCATTGTATTACAGTTCCTCCTGGGCTTAGTATACTATCTGACATATAGCAACATAAATAAACGCGTGGTACACGAATAAATGAGGATATCATTGCAACAATGGAGGAAATGTTTATTTCTTTTATATTACCTTAAAACATGCTATGCATTATGCAGGAATTTCTAGAGACTACTATAGAAAAAAAAATCAATCTACAAAAATATACCAAATACTTACTATGTGCTATGTGCTAAGCACTTAATATGCAAAAAAAGTCTTTGTTTTCAAGGAGTTTACTTTCTTATGAGGAAAAGACCCCACATATGTGTGTGGGTATAATATATGTGTCTGTATGTATGTGTATGTATATGTGTATGCAGATGCATATATACAACATACATTTAGAGAAGATACAAGGTAACCTTAGAGAAGAAATCATTGGCCTGAGAAATGGAGCCTGAGAAAGGTAGCATTTGAAGTGAGATTTTAAAGAAACCAAGGTTTGAAGGGGAAGGGGTATTGAAGAAAAGCATTCTAGCTATTACAAAGGCCCTGAGGTGAGAAATGAAACTTCTTAGCTGAGGAGCAGCAAGGAAGCCAAAGGGACTAACTCTCAGAGTACATAGAAGGGAGTAAGATGAAAGAAGGAAAAGACAGGAAAGGACCAAATCATGAAGAGCTAAGCAAAATAATTTGCATTTGCTGCTAAAGGACATTAAGAGCTGCTAGCTTGATTAGATCGGACTTGTTCTTTAGGAAAATCACTGTGGTGACTGAGGGGAGGATAGAAGGCAATGGGGAAAAGCTAGAGGCAGAGAGACCAATTAGGAAGCTGAATCCAGGTGAGAGGAGATGAGTGTCTGAATAAGAATAGAAGGAAAGGGAGCTAACATGAGGACTATAAAGAAATGAATGAAGAGATTTCATAATTAATTGAGTATATGGGGTAAATGCAAATGACACCTACCCTGGGGGACTGGGAGAATGATGGTACTCTGAATGGTATGAGGGTTCTGTAGAGTGCAGGGTTGGGAGGGAGGGGCAAAATAATAAGTTCTGTTTGGGAAATGTTGAGTTTGTGATGACTCTTGGAGCTCCTATTAAAGTTATCCAAGAATTCGTTAGTAATATCAGGCAGAATCTCTGGAGAAAGATTGGGCAACTGGGAGCATTTTGACAGTTGAAACCATCAAAGTCACCAGAAAGGAAAGAAAAAAGGTCCATTATTGAGCCAGTGAAACAACCCTCTAGGAATAGAGGTAGGCCTTGGGTAGGCCTGAGAATAACAGGCATAGGGAGAGCCACAGTCTTGCCAGGTCCATGGCTGCTGCAGTGTATGTTTTATGTATTTTAATTAATGTTTTAATTATTGAACTTGTCCCCTGGGACAGTTTTGCTCTAGGCAGCAAGTTTAAAAATTAAATAACTAACTGAATAAATAATAGAGTAAGAAAATAAACAGGACCCACATTGGCAGAAGAAAAGGCAATGTCTCTCTTGTGACAGGACCCTAAAAGTCACACTGATATTTCAAAGGTGATGTTAAGGGTACAACTTGAACATACTTGAAGAAGAATTCTGTTGTTGACAAATGGTCATCCAGCCTTTCCATGAAAACCCTCTGGGTCAGAAAACCCATGATATTACAAGATTCTAAAGTCTCACCTTCCACAGTAAGATCTCCCTTAATGTTAGTACCTTCTCTCTACTGATTTTCCCCAATTTACCCTAAATGTAACTTGTTTGTGTGAAAGTATTTATACATCGGTGCTTTCATTAGGCTGTGAGCTCCTTGAGATCAGGGACTTTACTTTGTATCTCCAGTGCTTACCATAGTACCTAGCACACAGTAATTGCTTATTAAATATTTATGGTGATAGGAAACTCTAATTGTTGGGAAATAACTTTGCGAAATAGGTGCTATTATTATCTTCATTTTCCTTACCTCACATCCATTTTCCTCACCTCACATACATTTTCCTCTTTCAGTATCTACCCATTACTCCTAATTTTTCCCTTTAGAACCAAGCAGAACAAATTTAATTTTTCACATGGAAGCCATGCAAATACTTGAAGACAATTATAATACCCCCCAAAGGGTTATCTTTTCTAGTCTAAAGTTCCTTCATGTGTATCATATATATTACTGAGGCAATTGGGGTTAAATGACTTGCCTAGGGTTACACAGCTAGGAAGTGTTAAGTGTCTGAGATGAGATCTGAACTCAGGTCCTCATGACTTCAGGGCTGGTGCTCTATCCACTACACCAGCTAGCTATCCTATCACATATAATTATTATCACATATAACAGTTATAATTATTGGGAAATGTTTACTTACATAGAGCTTCAGTCTAATTGGCAACTTCTCCTGTTACTCCTGATTTTGTCCCTAGAATCAAGAAAACAAGTCTAAGATATCTTCTTTTAAGTTACAAAATTAAAGAAAATGAAACCAATAAGCATTTATTAACCATCTACAAAGTATGGTGCTGGGGAATAGGAAGATTATCATAGTACTTGCCCTCACGGAGCATATATTCTACTGGAGGAGGCAAGTGAACCTACAATCAACAACTCAATCAGAAAGCATATATTAAGTTCTTCCTATGTACCAGGAACAGTCTTGGGCAGTGGAACACAAAAACCAAAATAAAAGTTTCTGTCCTTAAAAAACTTGCATGGGAGACAGGGGAGAGCTGCTGTAGAATTTGTGCACAGCTGAAGCAAGTATTTAAATCCCTATATCCATAAAATCACAAGTCTAATCACAAGTCTAGATTGTGAAGATTACTAGTGATAGATATTTGCATGTGTGTGTATATATACTTATATGTATATTACATGATGCATACATGTGTGTGTATGTGAGTATCTGTATATATATTTGGATAGCATTTTCAAACTATGATCCAGAGGCTGATCACCCTCTGTTATTCATTCACTTTGGAGGAGGAAAGCAGAAAATAAGCATTTATATAACTCCTACTGTATGCCTGGTGATATATATATATATAGTATTTTTGCGAGATAGGTGCTATTATTATCTTCATTTTTACAGTTGAGCAAACTGAGGTAAACAGAGGTTAAAGGATTCGTAAAAGGTTACACAGCTAATAATTAACTTCAGGAAGTTTCCATGCAGGAATTTTCCCATAAAAATGAAATCATGGTCGAAAACAACAAAATAATAGTATTTATGTGTGTGTATGTATGCCAAAAACAAACAAACATTGTAAGGGTAGTAGGCATTTTCACATTGCCTACACCAAAATGAAATGGAAACATTTAAAATACATGATGTATTTTTTCAGCCAATCATTCTAGCTCCCTGAGCCTCAGTTTCCTCATCTGTAAAATGAAAGAGGGGAGTTAAAATAAATGCCTTTAAGGTCCCTTCCTATGTTTTTGTTTGGGATACCTAAAACCTACCAGATGTAGTCCCAAAGAACAATCAACAACAGTTCAAGAAACCCAGCAATAAAGGGAAGCGTTTTCTTTCCAGACAAAGGTTTAGTTTCCCCTATATTCATTTTTGTAGTATCCAACTCTGAGTGTGATAGACTCCATGAATACACCAGATAGATTGGAATGAAGTTGAAAATGACTCTAGAGCTACAATCCTTAATCTTGGATTAACTAAGAAATTGCTGACTTGGGAGGCCGCCTACCCAGAAGATTATCTCTTCCTCCCATCCTCAGCCTATTTCACATTTCCTTTCTTTGAAAATTTCACCTCTTTCAAGTAGGAGGAAGGGATTAGTGGATTGAAAGCCTGTTACCTGCTAAATGCATTACACAAAATCATCTTTAAGTCATATTTAATATCCCAAAAAGAACAATCTTTTTCCTCTTCAGGAAAATTAGAAAAATCCTTTTGGGCAAAGAATAAAGTCACTGGGTGAATATTTAAATTTAACCCTTTTCAGATCCATATTAGCTAAGGCTTGAAAAAAAATCATCTAAATCAATATATCTCCCAGTGAAGAAACATTTTTTAAATTACTGAAAAGATGCAATGAGATAAAATGTTTTGCACATCCCTGGGGAACATGATAAAAAATGTCTTTGTTCTTATGTAAGTAGACTTAGAGCTGTTTCAACTAAATAAAATTTGATTGTGATGGGAATGAGAATCACACCCAAATCCTGTTTTTACAGGGATTTGTGGTAAATAAGAGATAAAGGAATAGAGGGCAATTTAAGTGAACAAAAGAAATCAAATGCCTTTTCTTTCAACTTTGGGAATAGTTTTATATTAAATGACTTTATATTTGTTGGTAGTATCCTAGAATCTCAGACTCTTCACGTGGAAGGAACCTCAGTGCCCACCAAATCCAACACAATTTGAACAAGTAGTCTTTTTCTAGCATTTCTGACAAGAAGTCATTCAGTCTTTGTTTGGGATATGATATGGCTGCTCAGAGCGCAACAATGTCCACCAAATGTTTCAAAACATTTTTAAAACTGTCATAGGATGATAGATTTAAAACAAGAAGGATTCATAGAAGTCATTTAGTCCAATCTTTTCTTTGCAAATGAGGAGATGAAAGACCAGAAAATTTTAAGTGATCTGCCTCAAATCATACAACTCATAAGTGTCAATGTTGTAATTTGAACTCATGTCTTCTGTCTTTAAATTCAATATTCTTTCCACTGAATCATAATGTTAAATATTAGGATCATTGCATTATTGCTTGATTTTCTGGGACAGGGGGTGGAGAAAAAAATGAAATCTAGTCAAGTTAAGGATCTTGTGACCATAAAAAAATAAGATCAAGAATGGAGAGAGCTTATCCTGCATAATCCACCAAGTCTGGCCATGTAGGGTATTGTCCATGGAATGGTCCGTCAAACTTTTCCACCAACATCAGGATGAATGCAGGCAATATCAGAATCTCAAGGAGATACTGAACACTCAAAAACTAGTGCTTTCTCTCCCTCGTCCCTGCTCCCAAACACATGATTATGACATTAAGTTGGTACCAAGGAAACCCAGCATGATGTCCGTACTTCATGACTAGTGTCAAAGGCATTGGTCCTAAAGAAGTCTTCAATCTCAAACCACCAGAAGGGGTTCATTCAACCATCCTTTTCCATCCAGTTCAGAATTTATTAAGTGCCTGCTATGTGTAAAGCTAGCAGGGACACCAATGCTCTTTGAAGAAGGAAAAGATAGCATTTTAGAATGATACCATAATAGCAGAATCTTAACATCATGGATAACCATGAGCAGTATCATTCTCACAGATTTGGGGACTCCTGGATCAGCTCATGGATCAACTTTGTCCCTTACTGGCTGTGAGATTGCAGACAACTGTCCGTATGCTAGTTTCTAGGATAATTATGTAGGGCTTAGAGGTCAGGTTTCTATTTACATTTGATATCACTGCTAATGTGACCTCTGCTGTATTCTAGCCTGTAGTCCAAAGCATGATCCATCCCTGAAATGCACAGCAGGTAGATTTGGAGTAGTCGGAGAAGGAGCTGGACATGGGCTGAAGCTAAGATGGCAAATAGGGAATCGAGTGGCCAGATGCAGCTTGAGGATACCCAAAGGAGGTAGTAGAAGACTGAAGGAAGAGGCAGGAGATCACAAAGACAAATCTCAGCTATCTCAGTTTTGCCTAAGGCTGGCCTGAAGTGTCTATCCTATTTTTAACAATCTCTGGGGAAAACAATTCAAAAACTTTCCTATCTCAGCTACATCAATGTCTCTCAACTGTTACTACCTGGATATGGTGGTGGGGTTTTTCTTCCTGATAGCTAATCTTAAATTCTTTCTGTAGAAACTGAAAGTCTTTTCTTCTTGCTTGGTGATGAGGAGGGGAAAAAAGCAAATATTAGTCTTCTGCTAAACATCCTTTCACATACTTAGGACACCCCTTCAACTTTCTTTTCTATAAGCTAAATAATCTCATTCCTTAATTCTTCCCTCAAAACTTCTATTTTTCAAGGTTTTCATGGTTAAAAAAAAAAAAAGGTTTTCTATTTCTGAGCTATATCCTAGTAGAGAACATATTTTCTTTTCAAAATCATATTTAGTTCTAAGAACTCATGATGTAATGGAAGGGATACTAGATGCAGAGGAACTGGATTCAGATCTAACCTCAGCCATTTAGATCATATATGACTCTAAACAATTCAATTAAACTAATGAACATTTATGGAATTCCTAGTGTTGGCTGGCTATAGAAAATAAAGACAAAAATTAAAAGCACCCCCTGCTTTCTGGGAATTTAGAATCAGGTGGGAGACACAATTTAGAAACAGGAAGTATAAGATAATCCAGGGTGGCTAACCCTGTGTAAAATGTTTTCTACAGGGAGTAGCAGGTGGATCATGCTGAACTAGGCATCTTTCAGGGGAGGTTATGAGAATTTAGTTTGGAAACAATTTATAAAGGACTTTAAATGTCAAGCTGCATTTTATTCTAAAGGCAGTAGGGAGTCACCAAAGTTTATTGAGCAGAAGAGTAACATAGTTAAATCTGTGCTATAAAAATATCAATTTGTTAGATCACAGCATTTTAGAGCTAGAGCTGGAAAGGCATCAGGAGCCATCTGTTCTACTTCCCCCACCACTACCATTTTACCAATGAGGAAACGGAGGTGGTTTTTTTTTCCCAGAGCCAGTGCTCCTTCCATGAACCACATTGCTTGTGTCAGACCTGAATTAAGAATGTTTGTGTTACAAGCGAACAGGAAAAAAAAGAGATGAAAAAGATATGTATGTGGCTCTGATGTAAAAAAAAAAATGGTTTGAGCAGCACTGAAATACTGCAAAATTATTCCAGTTCACCTAACCTTTTCAAAGTTAATAAATAAAGTGGCTGCAGCAGGATCCCTGAGATTTTCAAAGAAATTGGTGTGTTTTGGATAATTCATTGAATTGTGTTGATGGCAAAGAATCTATTATAGCAGTTGAACTGCACTTTTCTGCCAGTGTTTTTTTTTCCTGCTGCTCTGACATATCAATAGCTTCTCTGGGGAGCAGTTTGAACGTCTGAAGCTTTGACGTTATCCAGAAAGACTTTTCATTTCTAAAGGAATAAGTTCTGAGCTCTACAGGAGAGGGAATTAATGGTTTATTGAACTAAACTCTGATCTAGGAATGAGGAACCACAAATTCCATTCCTAGCTCTGCCTCTGATCTGTGGCTTGACTGTGACTAAAAACCAAGAACCCCTGAAAGGAACCTTTGACCTCATCAACCACAAACCCTCATTGGGCAGATAAAGGAATGGAAATTCAGAGAGGTTAAAGCAGTATCTGGCATATAGAAGGTGCTTAATAAATGCTTGTTGCTCTTTTGGTTACTAGATATTTAGTGGTAGACCCCAAACTAGAATCCAAGGATTCTGATTCCTAATGAATTTAATGCAATCAATCAGAAATAAGTGAAGAATGATGAAGGAATCAAGTTAATTCGACTCCAAAAACATTTATATGCCATATATTATGTTCTCAGAATACAAAAACAAAAAAGAGACAAATCCTGCCCTCAAAGAGCTTATATTCTATTAGAGAAAAACATGTATAAGATCAAGTTAATATAAGACATACACAAAACCAATCAATACAGAGTAATTACAAGGAGGACTGACAGCTGAGGGGAATCCAAAGAGAACTGAAAGAGAAAGCATTCTGGGTGGGGGGAAGCTTGTACAAAGGCATGAAAATGGGTGACAGAGAATGAGAAATGAGAATGAGAAACATCATGAAGACTAATTTAATCAGAATATAGAATTTGTAAGGGAAAGCAATATGTGAGTAGCCTAGAAGGCTAGACTAGAGTCGTTTGTAAAATGCTTTAAATATAAAACAGGAATTTGTATTCTATCCTAGAAGCAATGACAATCACATTGTAGCTTCTTCTTTCCTTTCTTGCTTTCTTTTTTTTCTTTGAAAAGCTTTTCTTTTTGGCAAGCAATTAGGGTTAAATGACTTACCCAGGATCACACAACTAGCAAATGTTAAGTGTCTGAGTCTCATTTGAAATCAGGTCTTCCTGACTTCAGGGGCTGATGTTCTATCCACTGCGTCATCCAGCTGCTCCTCCGGGTAGCTTCTTAAATAAGGGAGAGGTGAGATTAAACATTCAATTTACAAAATTGATTAAGCACCTGTGGGCTAGATATTTTGCTAATTCAGAATGAATGCAACAGTCTGGGAGCCTTCTAGATATAACAATGGTCCACTTGAGGTGCTAGACTGTCTGTTGCTACTTGGCTATTATTGGTAGCTCTTCATATTCACTGCAACGCTAACCCGATGTGTCTGAGGAACAAAAAATAAATGAGAAAAGAAAGAAAATAAGGATGAATTAATCCTCCTGCTTTTATTCATTTTAGAAGCATTTAGAAAATATCTACTATGTTCCAAGTATTATTCTAGATTCTGGGGATTCAAAGGATAACCAAAATAAACCCTGCCCTCAGGAAGATTACAGTCTACATTATTTTTTTAAGATGTAAAAAATTTTAGGCCACATCTTTTCCTCTTTGGGGAAGGGGTGGACATGGAATCCAGAATTCTTGGAAATCTATAATTGCACAACAACTTAAAAGTCTGACAGAAGGGCCTGAAGGTTTGGAGAAGTTAGGTCATTTGTCCCAGGTCACATAGTTAAATATGGCAGAGGTCAGAGTCAGAGCTAGGACTCTGTGATTTACTTTCTATCCCCAGTGATGTGCTGCAATATCATTTATTGTATCTTCTAAGGAAAATTTCATTCTGAAAAAAAAAAAAAACTTTCAATCCCATCACAGCATCAGTGAGCTTGCTCAACTCAATCAGATCTTAGTTTGTAAAAGGGATCTACATACTCAGCACTTGAAAGAAAACAAATTTTGTATTTCCAAAAAAGCTTTTGAGTTCTTAAAACATATTCCCAATCCACAAATTACCCTGGACTCACATTGTTCCTCGCCTGACTCCCCCTCCAATCAGTTTCCAAGTCTTGTTGATTCTATCACCACACATTTCTGAGATTTTTTTTCCATTCACACAATTACACACTATACCCTAGGCTTTCATCACACCTGAGTTCAGTTTGGAATTTCTTAAGATTCTCATTTTTTCAGTTGAAAACTAATTATTTTTAGTACTTTCTACAGTCCAATCCCTCTTACAGCTCAAAGGAACTGGTCTGAAAGCAAATATAGTATGTTTGCAGTACATTTTCTCTCAATACTTAGTTAAAATGTTGCTGCTATAATTATCCAGGAGAATGACTTTTTAATTATTCAAGTGTCACTACAGTAGAGCTGAGACCCAGTGCTTGACCTTTCCAATTTTCTTAAGTCAGCAATGTTCCTCAGCTTCTAAATATCCTTTTTTAAAAATAATCTTGAGCCTTTGCTGCAAAAGAACAAAAAAAAAAAAAAACCATAATAACTATCCTTTTAATTGCGAGATTTAAACACTATTGTTTGACCCAAGATTTGTGGACAAGAAATAGGAGAAGGAAATCAGCATGTACTTATTTTGCCATTTCCCATTAGTGCCATTTCGCCTCAGCTGTCAATCAATAAGGATTGATATTGGAGAAGGAGGGCAGGGAGAGAGGGAGGAAGGAAGGGAGAGAGGGAGGAAGGAAGGAAGAAGGAAGGAAGGAAGGAAGGAAGGGAGAGAGGGAGGAAGAAGAAAGGAAGGAAGGAAGGAAGGAAGGAAGGAAGGAAGGAAGGAAGGAAGGAAGAAGGAAGGAAGGAAGGAAGGAAGGAAGGAAGGAAGGAAAGAAACTAAATATTTGCTTTAAGAGTTTCAAGAATGGAGACAGAGAGAGAGACAGAGACAAAGAGATACAGAGAGACAGAAAGAAAAAGGGAAGAGAGAGAGAAAGAGAGAGAGAGAAAGAGAGAGAGAGAGAGAGAGAGAAAGAGAGAAAGAGAGAAGAGAGAGAGAGAGAGAGAGAGAGAGAGAGAGAGAGAGAAACTTGCTTTAAATAAAAAGAGATTGTTTCCAAATAAGTAGTCCTGTGGGTGAGTTCGAAAACTTATAGACATTTGTTCATATTTGCCTTGGGTGAAACTGATGCAAATAATAGAAAGGAAGCTGAGATGAGACCTCTCCTCCCCCATATTTCTAAGTATTAGACACCTACATCATCTCAGAAAACTAGAAGAGGACAGAAACAGGTTAAAAGTAAAAAGAAAATTCTGCTCCATTTGTGTTTCCGCCCAAAGCAAGTTGGTCTAGAAAGCAGGGGGTTGATTCCTAACCCAAAGAACAAACACAATTAGAGAATCAGGCAGAGGTGGGGTGATCGAAGGCGTCTTATGATTCATAAAGTTGTGGAGCTTTTAGTGCTGGAGATACAAATATGAAAAAGTATAATTTGTGCACTTAAGGAGCTCTTAGATAAATAGGTCAGATACAAGGGAGAATCTGATGGGGCTGAGGAGAAATCCAGAAACCATGTTATAAGTGAATTTGAGGGAGGCAAGATCTTTTTCAGCTGGAGAAATCCTACTAGCTCTATCTCCCATCTCAATACATTTCCCCCATGCTTGGTGCCCCTCTCCCTTACATCCCTTAATTTCTGACTTCTTTCAAGAATTAGATAAAATTCTTCCTACTTCAACAGTCTTTTTCCCATTCCTCCAACCATCATCATCATCATAATAGCTAATGTTTATGTAGAACTTATTGTGAGCAACATAATTACTCTAAGTACTTTATAATCATTTCATTTGATCATCACAACAGCCCTGGGAAGTAAGTGCTATTATTATTCTCATTTTACAGACAAACAGACAGACTTTGACATATCCAGGATTATACAAATAAGGAAGTGTCTGAGGTCATATTTGATCTCAGCTGTTCCTGACTCCAAACCCACTACTCTATCCACTATGTCACTTAGCTGTTCTATCCCTTCTCAGAGTTCTTATTCCTCTGTATATATTTTATATCGACCTAGTTGTTTACATGTTGTCTGTCCCCATTTGATTGAAAGCTCCTTGAAGATAGGGACTGTTCTTACCTTTTTTAACCTGATGGTTGATGTAGAGCAGAGAAGCCAAAAACACTGATGAACTGAAACACCCACATTGTAGATGAGTTCTCGATAAGAATATTGAAGTCCCTGTAGGTTATGGCTGAAATAGGGCTGGAGAGACAGATTCAAAATACTAAAGTCACTAAGGAAAACTGGAGGAGGCCTTGGAAGTGTTTAATAGAGAGAAGAAGTAGGAATCCAGAAAAAAAAATGATATAATCAGAGTACATAAATCTCAAAGAAATAGTAGACAATTAAGAATCAGAGATGCAAAGGTGTGGCTCTTCATATTACAAATAAGAAAACTGAGACCAAAAAGCAGAAATAATTTGCCTTAGGACATACAGGTTGTAAGTAAAAGATATGGGATTTAAATCTGACTCAAAAATCTTGGGATGATTAGGTAACACTGTGGATAGAGCTCTGGGTGTGGAATCAGGAAGACCTGACTTCAAATCCAGTCTCAGACATTTACTAGCTGTGTGACACTTACCAACTCATTTAACTTTGCTTGCCTCAGTTTATCCAACTGTAAAATGAGCTGAAGGAAAAGACAAACCACTCCAGTATCTTTGCCAAAAACAAACAAACAAACAAACAAAAACCTCAAATGGGTTCATAGAGTCAGGCATGACAGAAGTACCCAAACCTTTCTATTTTCTACTATTCTATTTTCTGACCAATCTCAGGAAGAATCCCCTGCTGCTGGCCATGGCTGTGGGTTCCTGAGGGGAGCTTTGAAGCAGCCAAGTTCTCCTCCCGTCAGGGAAGTCATCCTAGAACAGCTGCCACAGCTCTGGGGGGCATCAAGTGGGCTGTTGTCATGGTAGTCTGATGGACACAGTGTACATTTGCTAGCCAGTAATGGTTCCTGCCTGCAGTCTCAGACCATATCAACTCAGATGACACATTGAAAGAGAAAGACAAACAGTTGTTCAAACATCACTCACATGAAATAAGATGTTTACTTTCCCAAAAATAACTTCAAATGTTCAATAAGGGTGAAAACTAATCTTAAAAGGTTTTTATTCATTTTAAATGGTCCAGAACACTTTTTTATTATCGATCAACATTTCTGAATGATTTCTTTGTGCGAGACATCTTCCCTCTATTCTGTTCCCTTTCTACTGCATCTATCTTATATGTACATAGTTATTTGCAGTTTCTCTCCTTCATTAGAATGCTAACCCCTTAAGAGGAGGGATTTTGTCTTTCTTTGTATTCTAAACACCTGATACATAATAGTTATTCAGTTGTGTCCAACTTTTCATGATTCTATTTTGGGCCTTCTTGGCAGAGATGCTATAGTGGTTTGCTGTTTCCTTCTCCAGTTCTTTTTACAGATGAGAAAACTAAGGCAGACAAGGTTAAATGACTTATGTAGGAACACACAACTAAGAGTGTTGGAGGCTGTATTTGACCTCAGGAAAATGAGTCTTGTATTAAGCATTGGAATAGTACCTTCCTTTCAGGAGCTCACATTCTAATAAGGGTACAAGAGAGAGGGACAGACAGAGACAGACATAGAGACAGAGGGTGATAAAGGCAGAGAGATACAGACAGAGAGAGACAGAGACACAGAAAGAGACAGAGACAAAGAGACAGAGAGATTAGAATTATACAGATAATAATAACTAATAACAAACAATTATATAGCATTTACTATATACCAGTCACTGTGCTAAGGATGATCAGAGAGGGAAGACATTAGAGAAAGAGATTCGTAAAAGGCTGTTGCCAAAATCCTAATGACTGATCATAAGGATCTGAAGTAGCATGCTGTGTGAGTGTAGAGAGAGTAAGAGAGATACATTAAAGATGTCAGGGAAGCAGAATCTCCAAAATTTGGTAACCAATTGGCTGTGAAAGAAGAAGGAAGAGTTGTGGATGACTTCCAAAATATGTATAGCTAAGTCCAGAGTAACTGGAAGGACAGTGTTCCCCTTAATAGAAATAGGGAGTGATAGAAAGAGATAGATTCTGGAGGAAAGACAACAAATTCTGTTTTGGACAAGTTGAATCTGAAAGGTCTATACTTTACCAAATTGGAAATAACTAAAGTTGGTGATGCAGGACTAGATTTTAGGAAAGATGTAAGAGCTCTATATTGTTTAATCATTTTATTATGTCCAACTCTTTGTGACCTCAATTGAGATTTTCTTGGCAAGATATTGAAGTAGTTTGCCATTTCTTATTTAGCTCATTTTACAGATAAGAAAACTGAAATAAACAGGGTCAAGTGATTTGTCCAAGATCACAGAGCTAGTAAATATCTAAAGTCAGATTAGAACTCAGGTTTTCCTGATTCCAGGTCCAGTACGCTGTTCATTGCACCACCTAGCTGACCCCAAATCTGAAAAAAAAATGAAAATTATTAGATACAAAGATACATATATCTATCTATCTATCTATCTGGCAATGCTTAATATGTCTCTGGATTATACTACTTAGACAATATATTTCAAGAAATATGAACAGTCCCCCATTCCACATCAGAAACTCTCCAAAAAAATGCCCACTTCATGAAAATGAAATTATTTGTTTTGTTTGTTTGTTTCTCTGGGCCTGTGATTTCATCAATTAAAGAGAACTCTCTCTCTCTAGAAACTCTCCCTCCCTCGTGTCCATTTACGCAGATCAGCAACTCATCTGAAACTTACCATTTTACAGCCTCTAATTTGTTTTTTAATGTGCTGGCTAGCTTTTTGGCACAGATTTTGATAGCATCCATTTCATAGCTGTGCCCAATCATATAAGGGTTCTGAAAATGCTTACAAGCACAGATTTTTTTTAAATTTCTAGTCCTTCTTTGCATCTGTAATCAAATAATCGAAACTAGAAATGAAGAAAAGTATAATTTCTTCTGCAGTGCTGTATTGGATTGTGTTGAACTGAGAAATAAGAATGATGAGATTTCTTTGGTGCCAGCCGTTTGTACACCCAACACCTGGCACATCATAAACAATATATTACTTGCTAACTAACTTCACTAAGTGTTAAGGACATATTGAAAAAATTGAAACGGTCCCTGCCTTCAAGGAGCTTATGGGTAATGGAGACAAAGCCTAATACTGAGGGAATTGAGGGGGTCAGTACAGCAAATAGTTAATTGCTGGAATGGAGTGGACCATAGTGACACTGTTTTGCACCTCTATTCTGAAGCTAGCTGAATTTCTATTCAATTATGAGTCTAATTCAACTTCTGTCTTTGAGAAAACTTTATTTGATTGTGGGAATTGGAAGAAAATATTAATGTATCCTTTGAACCTAGTTGTACATGACTGGGAAGCTGGACCACCACTTCATGCTGCTTAGAGACCCTTAACTAAGGGCATAGGTTATGCTGACCAGAAACCTACCAGATCCAAAGATTGATGTAAGGAGTTTTCTCACAATTGTATATCTCAAGCAATCCATATGTCTTATCTATGGCATACTAATCCATCAGTTATTATTTTCATGTTCCCTTATTATTTCCAGGTACTTGGGGAGGGGGATATCTTTTTTTTAATTCAAGGAATTGCACCTGTATACTCTTCCCTTCTGGACATGGAAAATTTTTATCTTTCATCCAATTAGAAGTCATATTATCTAATTTGCACTATTTTATATATATGAATTCTGTCTATCCTTCTCTTTGAGGCACAACTCTAGGCTAACAAAGGAGTATGGTCCTGATTTATTAGGCAATTAGCGTGCATTGCTTTAATATATTGATATACTTGGAAAATCAAATCTTTGTTTTCCTCAGTCATTTTACATTTCGCCCACTGTAATACCTACTAGGTGCCTAATACATGCCTGTTGACTAGACTGACCCCATGCCCTTGGCAGGGTATTCAGATTACAAGTTTTATTTTGCCTCTTCTCTCTTCCTTTATTTTGCTGCTGGGTATTGAGTGGGAGATGTAGCTGTCTGAGGGCTGGCATTTCTAGAGCCTACAAACTTTGGCAAAGAAAGCCATTTCTAGCACACTCTGAATTAATATTGGGGGCAGCCAATAAATCAAAGCACAGAGCAGAATTTAAGATAATTTTCTAGTTATCAAGAATTAAACAAAGATATTTAGGAGTGATTTTGGAAGCTGTCTGGTTGCCAAAATACCATACACAAGCCAAATATTAATTCCAAGGTAACATAACCACCTTTTCCTTCCCACCTCAAGCACATTCTCCAAGTTCTGGGTTGCTGTGTTCCTGGCTGCTGTTCAGAACCCTTTCTCTGTGGTTGAGTCAGCCTACTTCATTTTGATGCCAAAGAAAGCAGCTTCAACTATTTTTCTTGCTAATAATTCAAAATGGATCAAAGCTGGGTCTTTATCTAAATTTTCATTCTTCAGTAATTGAAATTGATAAGTCAGCCAAGAGAATATTGGTACTCCTATAACACAAGATTGACCATGTCACTCCCATACTCAAGAAGCTTCAAAAGTTTCTGATAACCACTAGGAAAAAATTCAGATTCCCTTGTTTGGCAATTAAAACCCTTTACAATCTGGCTCTAATCTACCTCAACAAGATTACATGACTCCTTTCAAGAAATTTATATTCTAACCAAACAATGATACTTATTTTTTTCTTGTATTCAACATTCTATCTACCATCTCCATGCCCTTGCATGGCCTATTCCCCTTGTCTCTCTCCTCACTCCATCTTAGGAATATTTGCTCCCTCCAGGAGAGTTTCTAAATTCCTTCAACCAATTGACTGAAAAGACTAGATAACTCTGACAAAACAGCTTTCTAGATTCCCCTAATTATTACTTTATTTCTCAAAAATTATTTTGAATTTATTTTCCATATGTTTGATGTATGCTTATCTATGGGCATATTGTTATCCCAATTCAAAGTCTCAAATTTCTGGGAACTCTTGTTAAACTTATGTTTGGATTAGAGAGAGTATATGTGTGCTGAATAGAATGCTGGACTTGGAGTGATGGCAGCCTTCATTCAAAACTTGTCGCTACTATAATGAGCTGTGTGGACTGATTTAAACTTTCTGAACCTCAGTTTTCCCACCTATAAAATGAGGAAAATAATAAAGCTAGTACTTCTCTCCCTTAAAGGACACTTATTATGATATCAAATTAAGATGAGATGCACAAAGTTTTTTGGAACCCATTATCAGTTTTTATTACTTAGGAAAGAGATCCTAAGATAAAATTATCATCCAGCCAATTGGAATTATCCAATAAACCAATTAATAACTATTCTTTAATATTGAAAGTTCTTTTTCAATTATTTCCTTTTAAAATTACTTTTCCATTGATACTATGATTTGTATTCTCTTAAAGAGCTGTTCATCTTCTTCCAAGTTCTATTTCTTTCTTTTCCTCAGACCATACAAAGATTCACTGTAACACTGATTTTCAGAGAAAATGTGTTGTACAGAGTCATGATGGCTAAGTGGAGATTAGTTTCTCTAGGTGCAAAAGATCACATGTGGACATGCCATCTTTAGGAAACTCTCAGCCTTCCATTGTTGCTTCCAAAATATTCATATCAAAAGTTTTTTTCAGCACCACCTTGAAATTTACTGTGTGTTCAAGCAAACACTAATAACACTGACCCATTAAAACAACAACAACAACACAAATGTGTATCTACTTTCTCTGTTATCAACAGTGCTGCTAAGCGTGGTAGATGGCATGAAGTTCCTTAACTACTTGAAATCCATGTGGCTGGTCATATAGAGTTTAAATTCATAGATCCCCTTTCTCAGAACTGGAGAGAGACCTCAGGAGTTATCTAGTCTATCCCATGTCTGAACATAAACTCATTCTACAACATCCTGACAGATAATCATCTGGTTTTTATTTGAAGATCAATAAAAGGATAGATTTCAAGAAGGAAAGATAGAGTTCTTCTAAATCAATTTCTTCTACTTTTAGATAATTCTAATTGATAACAAATTTTTCTAGACCTCAAATTTAAATTTACTTATTTGCATCTTCAGTTTCTGGTTCTATCCTCAAGAACAACAGAGAAAAGCTAATATTTCTTCTGACTTAAAACCCTTGAAATACTTGAAGACAATTAATCTTGTCTTCACCGGGTATTTTCCTTTTCATACCAAATAAACCCATATCCTTCAACAAGTCATATACATCCCAAACTATTCTCTATCTTTGCTTTTCTATTCTGACTATTATTTCCATCTCATCCCCACCAAAACCTAGGGCTTTGTCTGTCCCTTGGCCCCCTAGCTCTGATAGGTGAGATTTTGCCTTATCTTGGTGGTTTCCAGGCCTTCACATTCCTTCCTCACCAGTTCCATGCCATGTCCCTTTCCACCTGCTTTTATATAGAGTTCTCCCTCATTAGAATACAAGCTCTTTAATACAAGGACTATCTCATGCATCCTCCATGTTGAATGAAGTACTTGGAATATTTTAAGTATTTAACTAATGTTCTATCTCATAATAGGAATCTGAGGCCCTGTACTATCATGTTTTATTCCTAAAATACGTTATTCAAAATTGAATATAATCAATCAGATTTGACCTGTCCAGAGCAGAGTATAGCAAAACCATTACTTTCTTGTTCCTAGACACTATACCTCTCTCAATGAAATGTAGTGATCAATTATTTACCACAGTAAATGGAGTGCCCAACTGGAACTCAGGAGGACTCTTTCTGAGTTCAAATCTGGCCTCAGTCTCTTACTAACTATGTGAGCCTGGGTGAATCACTTAACATCAGTATCCTAATCTGTAAAACGAGCTGGAGAAGGAAATAGGAAAGTTCTCCAATATCTTTGCCAAGAAACTCCAGTGGAGTCATAAACAGTCATACAGAACTAAAAGAAAAATGACTAATGAAATCTAATGCTACATTAACCTTCTTGGTTCTATTTTGCATTATTGATTCATTTGTACCTTTCAAGTAACTAAGCTCCCTAAATTCTCTTCAGACAACTTGTTACTTAGCAATTTCTTCCCCATCTTTTAATTTTGATGTTGATTTTTTGACTTAAGTATAGAATTTTACATTTATTCCTGTTAAGTTTTACTTTACTTGATTCAGGAAAATGTTCTAGCTTATGGAGAAGTGCATGCTGAATTTGTTATCTAGTATGTCAGTTATCCTTCTCACATCTGCATCATGTGAAAATTTGATAAGCATGCTATCAATATCATCAAGGTTATTATTGAAAATATTAAACAGTTCAGCACCAAGGAGAGCTCCCCGGGGCATTTCACTAGAGTCCTCTGTGCAAAAGAATATTATAATAATAATAACAAAAAAATTGATATGTAGTATTTGAAAGTTTGCCAAGAAACGTACAGACATTTTCATCATCCAATGATGTTATGAGGACCAGACTATGGGGATTATCATCCCTGCTTAAAGATGTGAATCAAACTCATACAAGTATCTGTCCATGGTCATTTAGCTAGTAAATGGATCTTGAATCACAGTTTGGATCTGATTATTCTATCAGTTTCAAATCCACCTTACTTTAGAGTCATCTGAGCCAGAGTGATCAAACATGAAGTTTGTAAGAAGTAATACTCCCAAAGACTTTTCTAAATTGATATGCTACCTATAAAGAATATTATGTATGCTTTAGTGCCCATGTTTGTATTTGAGTTTGACACCACTAGCCTATATATCATCACCTTATTCAGAAGAGATTTTGATTCTGATAAGGGATTTTTGTCAAGGAATTTATCATGTTTGTTGTTTTAGGAAGAGTGAAACCATATATTTTTTCATTGATTGTTGCCTCTAAAATAACTTTTAGGGGGTTATGTTTATTTATCTGTATATATGTTGCTCTTCCAATAAAATGTAAGTAAGAGTTGAGGGCAGTCTTAAAACAACTGGCTCCTTGATGAGAAGCCTTCTCAGGTGACCCACCCCCACCCCCTACTCCACTGACAAAAAACATTTTTGAATATCTTTCATGATATTTATTCAAGGTGGATGTTATTTGTGTCCTGGAAGCTGATACATTTGTGGACTAGAATCCACAATTGTTGTCCACTCTCAGAAAAAAAACAAAAACAGATTTGTGTCTTCTAAATAGCAAAACTCAATTAAAGATTTGCTTTGTACCAAATAATGTATTGATTCCCATGGTTACAAAGGCAAAAACTAACAGTCCTTTCCTTTAAAGAGCTTATGTTCTACTGGAAGGACAACCTATATGCAAATAAAGAAATACATACAAAAACATCATTTTAGGGGGCAGTAACCACTGAGAGAATAAAAACATGCCTTTTGAAGGAAATGATGCTTGATCTGAGCTTGAAAGCTCACTAAAAGGTTGAGATGAAGAGCACATTCCAGGAACTGGGGACAACATTACAAAGGCACAGACATGATGTAGGGTTATGTGTAGGGAAAAGCAAGTGGACTAGTATGGCTGAATTTAGGGTGTGCAATGGGGAGTAAAGTGTAATAATCCTGGAAAGACAATCTGCTGCCAGATTGTAAAGGGATTTAAATGTCAAAGAAAGGAATTTGTATCTTATCCCGAAGACAAGAGGGAGTCACTAGGGACTCTTGAGTGCAAAAGTGACTTATGGTTTAGAAACATCACTTTTTAAGTTATGTGATGGATGAATTGGAGTGGGAAGAAACTTGAAGCAGGGAAACTAATTAAGAGCTATTATGCAAGTATAGGTGAGAGATAGCTTAGCTATAATCAGATACCATTGATCATCATCTGGCCTCAATAAAGGGAAAGTGCCCAAGAGGAAGTGGAATATCCTTTGAAGGCTTATTTATTCCATACAGATAAATTCAAATACAGACATTTATTAAACATCTATTCTATCACAGACTAGCTGTATGTATCTGACCAAGCTACTTAACCCATATATATGTACATGTTGTTTTCTCCAATAGGATATAAGTTTCTTGAGTGAAAGTACTATTTAATTTCTATGTTTGTAAAACCAGAACTTAAGAGAGCCTGGCTTAATAAATAATTAGTTGATTAAGTCTCAGTTTTTTCATAAAATCTTACAGCTAAAGGGTTGTTATGAGGTTCAAATTGATAATGCTATTTTAGCATTGTGCAAACTTTTAAAAAACTACATAAATGTCAGTTAACGCCATTGTTGTTGTTACTCTATGCAAAGTTCTGTGATAGAAAAAACCAGTTATCCAATCTTTATCAGATGTACCTAAGCCCAGCCTGAGACAACAACGTCTGTCCAAGGTGCTAGTACCATCAGTGAGTTTCATAATATATTTTTAAGCATTTTACTGATTTGATTGCAGAAATTATCTAAGCTTACCACTTATTACCATAAACCTAAGCTCATAAGAAATTGCTGTTTTACAGAGGCACAAAAGTCAACCAGTGCTTTCAAATGAACCCAATTCCATATGGGCCACCAGACTTTTTTCTTTGGTTCCTTATGATTCACACTTCCAGTCACTGTGCCAATAAGGGGGATGGCAGGAGAGAACACTCTTGGATTTTTTCTTGAGAAAACTATTCTTTGGTCTCCCATCTCTAAATGATCCTTCTCAAATCTTCAGTCTAATTATTCTCATGTCTCATCTTATTCTTTATTCCTCTTTTCATTGTCTCCCATCTTTCTTCCATACTAATAATCTATTGGCATACCACAGTGCATGAGTTGCTGGCTGTTCTGTTTGTGAATCTTCCAGTCACCTGCCTATGGGGAGGAGGGGTATAGGGGCCTCTGTACCAGAGGAAACTGGAAATTTTGGAAAGAAGCAGGAGCCAGAAGCATTACTATTATTGCTATTATTATTCATTTTCAAACTATGCTTTCTCCAGGGGAAGTTTGAGGAATTTCTTTAGCTAGAAGATCTGAATTATAATATTCTGAATTGTTGACATTTTCTTCTGAATTTTTCAAAATTGTTTACCTTAGACTTAGGGAAAAGAATGGTGATCCTGGCATGGATTTAGATCCTACCTCTGACATTTGTTACATTACTATGTCATTTATTAATCATTAATTTTCCCATCTCATCTTTAAATTGTAAGAGTTGGACTAAATAAAATCTCTTGAATTCTATGTCTATGATTTAGTAAATTTGGGGGTAACTCCAAATCAATATTGCTTTTGGATTGGAGTTATGATTTAAGAACTCCTGATGAGGAAACTCACTCTGTCAGTGCAGAGAAAAGAGTATATACCAGAGAAAAAATGTCTCAAAGAACTTCCCGGGGTGGAACTGAGAATTTAAATTATTGTCTCAAGATTTAACATGGTGACTTGAATCCAGGCATTCCTGGATTCAATACCCAAAACAATATTAATATAACAATTATTTATTGATACCAATAAAGTGCAAGATGCTGGCCTAGGTGCTTGCTAGAGATGGTAACATAAATAAGACATAATATCAGTCTTCAAGAGGCTCTCAGCATGGCAAAGGTGATAAAATTTTAAAAGTATACAAACAGTATCAAATAAAATACAACAGGACATGATAATGGCACAGGAGAGGCATGTTCTAGGAGAGATGCTTCTTTCTAGTATCAACAACTCACAAAGTCATAGCATCTCAGGGCTGGAAGGAACTTCAACACTATACAGGTCAACTTGCATATGACTGAGATTCTCCCTGCAGTATCGTCAATCAGTGGTTAAACAGTCTCTGCTTAAGGACCTTCACAAAAGGGGCTCTCAATCACCCCAGAGGACAATCTGGTCCACTTTTGGTTGCTCTAAGTAGGAGGAACTTTTTCCTGAAATTGTGTCAAAGTTAGCCTCTATAACATCCACTCACTGTTCCCACTTCTGCCCTTTGGGCCAAGAACAAGTCTAATCTCTTTTGTAGGAGTTGGCCTTTCAAGACAATTTCCATGACTCCATCCTGCCAAATATTCTCTCTGCTTAGATAATCCATAGCACCTTTAATCAATCCACATGTGTCATGGACTCAAGGCTCTTTATGATCCTGATTGCCTTCCTATAAATCCTCTCTAACTTGTCAATGTCCTTCCTTAACAACTAAATGCACTATTCCATAAATGGTCTGACTAAGACAGAATAAAGATCAGCAATTAATTATTAAATTCAATAGTTTATTAAACTCAATTGTTTAAGAAGCCATAGAGCATGAATTTTTATTCTTGATCTAAAACATGTTCTTGGCTCATGCAGATGGGATATGTGTGGGAATTGATTTTTATTAATGTTATGGACCTAAAACTCCAAGGCAGTAAAGATACCTAGACTCCTAAAAGAGTTTGTATATTGCTATTGTTCAGTCAAGTCTGTTTCTTTGTGACTCCTTAAAGATGTCTTCTTGGAAAACCAGGATTGGTTTGCCATTTCCTTCTCCAGTGGATTAAGGCAAACAGAGGTAAAGTGACTTGCTCAGGATAGCTAGTGAAATGTCTGAGGCTATATTTGAACACAAATCTTATTGTCTCCAGACCCAGTGCTTTATCCTCCGAGCCACATAGCTACCTCTAAGAGCTGATATATAACCATCTTCTAATATGTCCTTTGGCAGCCCAACCTTAAAAGTGAATTGAACTTGTCATGCTAATTTCCCTTTGAATTTCATAATCTTAATGGATTTACATAACTCCATTTTTATTCTTTAATTTCTCAGTCAGAGACTGTGATCGATGATAAGAGAAAAATACTTCTCTGTGCTTTGATTTCCTTAGTACTTGAGTTCTGCGGGTATAGCTCTAGGGAATTTTATTTCCTGCTTTGTTCTCTAAGGCTGAGGTGGGTGGATCACTTGAACTCAAAAGTTCTGAGTCTATCTAGTGTCTGTATTAAGTCCAGCACCAATACAGTAAGCCCAAGAGTAGGAAAAAGAGTAGTTTTCCCCTTCTTTCACTAAGGGGAAAATTAGCCCATGCCAGACTCTGAGCAAGGCAAAGTTTCTGTGCCCAGCAGCAGTGGGCTGTTCACTAGTCTTCCATCCTGAGCAAGATGTAAAAATCCAAGCTCAAAAAGAATAGTATTGGGCTAAATGGCAACTATGATCACTTTCAGTTCTAAGAGGTTCTTCATATCTCCAAGTTCAAGCCTGATTCATCCTGGTTTGAATATTTTAATCAAAATACCATATGAAACAAAGATGTGGATCCATTTCCAATATTCCAAAACAGTTGATTAAAAATTAACAAAGTTATGTACCACATGTGATTCAGCTAGAATACAGATTTAAATCAGTAAATCCATCTTAATTACCCAGAGAGTTGGAAGCCTGTTGAAAATGCTATTTGCAACAACCAGTAGTGTGGGAGCTCATTTGTACAAAAAGACAAACTTGCGAGGTAGTGTGATATCATAGAAAGATTGCTTAACTTGGAATCAATATGAACCAGGTTCAAATCCTGTGTCTTACACTTCCTGACTCTGACATTGGTCAAGTGACTTTATCTCTCTGAGCCTCAGTTTCCTCATTTATAAATTAGAACCTCTAATACGGGTAGTCACTGATTTTGAGACTCAAATAAGAAAAGCATTCTGCAAACTTCAAAGACCTATGTAAATGTGAGATATTATTAAGTGTAACAAATCCATCTCAAAATGTGGTTAAGCTTTTTGCCAACACAAGCAGCCAAAGAGCTATGTTTCCTTCTTACACCCTTCTTACACTACATTAAATGGCTTACTCAAGATCTCTAGGGATGATGAGCCA